>NW_015162476.1:2031886-2081539 GCF_001447785.1 Gekko japonicus | reverse complement strand
GAGTTTCTTCCTGTTAGTTGTTACCCTTCTAGGATGTCGTCTTCCTGTTCAACCCACTCGGAACACTTTGCTGGTTACACCAACCTATATCTTCCCGCGATACTGTTTGTCAGTTTCGGTTTTTCTGCTGCGCGCACATCTCCGTCCTCACCGCAGGAATGTTAAACAATTTGCTTTTTTGCTATTTTATAGCCTTCAATCAACTATTTGTTTACCGGAATCAGAGTTCTGGGAATATTAATTCTTTATCCGCTCAACCGCTTAATTCAATTTGTTTTTTATCACAGTTCAGGTAAGCGGAACGTTTATTGTTATCTACACGATCAAAACGGGTTTCGCATTGCTTCTTTTCACTCACTGTTGTTGCCCATCTTCAAGAGGTCGGCTGATGGAGAATTTAAACCGGTACACCGGCTCGAAAGGCTGCTGGAGAGTTGCTCGGCACTTGCCTTCTTCGCGGGAGGAGATCAAAGCCTGTTTCCGCTTCTTCCGAAGCGGAATCACGCCAATCTCACACTCCCTCTTAGGCGCTGCTGCCTGCTTGTCCCCCCCCTCGCTGGGGAGCGATGCGTTGGGCTAATAACTGCCCAAACTGTCGAAAGCGGCCGTCGCCTACTTTGCACAAAAGTGAAAGTGCGTCAGTCCTCCATCTTAGCTCGACCGGAAGCCTGTCCCAGCCAGATCTTAATTGACGCTCAAAGTATTCAGGGAATGGGAATACCTTCTCTGAGCTTTCCTTTGGTGGAAAAAATTCACTATTGCCACCAGATTTTGATCTGATCTTAGCTCTAGCTGCCTTCTGGTATTCAGATGCAGGTATGTCATGTAATTCCAGAGCTTTTACAGCCTTAGTTAGGAGATATTGATAATCTTCTGACTTGAAAAACTGACTAGACTGCTCTGGCAGCTTCAAGTCTTCAGCTTCCTCATCTGATAAAAATTCACCGTCCTCCCCTTCCTCTATGGAGGATGCATTAGACTCTGACTCCTCCCCCCATTGTTCCTCAGGGGACTTTCTCACAGGAGGGTGAGGGGCCTTCTTTGCCGCCTTGGTGGGCCAGCCTGAGGGGCCTGGTGTAGGGGCATCAGGGAGGGTGATATCCTGGCGGATTGGGCGCTCAGGCTTATTAGTTTTAGCATCCTCAATTTGAATTGAGTGTCTAATAAATTCCATTAATTCAGATGGATCCACTAAGACCGCGTTATTCAGGGACTTACCCGACTGCATGTTGTCTTGCAACGAGAGCTCCGATGTTGAAGAGGAGAGGAGATGAGATTTTTCACTCCCGGTGAGTCTCGGAGCTGCCCCCATCGAGGATCCAAGGCACGAAGCCGGGTCCTCAAGATGGCCGCCGCCCGTCCGGGGATACGGCAATAAAAAGGTGGGCTCATCCAGCTCGGGCTGCAAACGGCGTTTCTTGGCGCTTCGCGCCTCCGCCGATTTTCCTGCAGCGTCCGATGTAGGCGCACGATCAAGCCACGAAGGCTGATCGGGCCCGCTGGTGTCCTGCGCTGCCGAGGCTGCGGCAAGCGCATCTCCCTCGTCGCCCGAGGAAAAGTTCTCGGGAAGCTCTTCTGATGCCATCGTAGTAGCGATTGGCCTCTTCGTCTGACGAAGCAGAGGGTTTTTTCGTCCCGAGGTCGGGACAGAAGAGAGAAGAGAAGGGAGAAGGAAAATTGAGAAGTTAGAAGTAGAATAAAGCTAGAAGGGCAAGGCTAGAATTAAGGAAAACAAGGAAAAAGGCTTTGTTTTTTTAAGTCAGCTAAAGCTAGCTACTCAATGCTGCTACTCCCTGGTGAGGCAGGAACAGAACTGAGGAGGGCTATTCCAAAGGCTCCAACAGGAAGAGGAAAAAACTACTTCCTGCCTCCCTATTGGCACGATGGGAATAACCCATGCAGATGTCCTCCACCTCAGAGGGAGAAGCAGTCATTTCCTCCAGGGGAACTAATTTTGCCAACCTCCAGGTAAGGGCTGGAGATCTCCTTGAATTACAACTGATCTCCAGATGACAGAAATCAGTTCCCCTGGAGAAAATGGCAGCTTTGAATGGTGGAGTTGATGGTATTATACCCTTCTGAGGTCACTTCCAAGCTCAAAACTCATCCTCCCAAGGCTCCATTTCCTAACATGGAGCTGGCAACCCTAAAAGGAGCTGATCTCTTTATTTGGGCAATCTGTTGTGATTCCTGGACAGCAGCTGCTGCCACTGCTACTGTGGGGGGGGAGTAGATGGTAGGCCGGGAGAGTGACAGGGGCAGAAAGAGTGATGGGGCAGGGGCAGAAAGGAAGTGACAGGCATGGAGGGGGGAAAGAATAAGAACAGGGGTGGCAGGTGTTACCCAAAGTGGTTGTGAGGGTCTCCTGAGTTTGTTGGGGAATTAGCCAGGAAACCCACTGGATGCTGGTGGAAGGCGGAGCCAGAAAGATGCCGGAGCGTGGAAAGCGCATGTGTGGTGGAGCCTTAATGGACAGAGCCGAAAGCTGCACCGGAAGCGCGCCGAGCGCCAGAGAGGCCCGCTGTACCACCACCGGGAGGAAAGAAGCCAGAAGAATTCGCGCCGACGAGCCGATTCAGAACGTCCCTCCACTGGGTGGGTGCTGTTAGGACAGTCCCCACCCCAGCATATATGTGGCCTTAGGTAAGGGATAATGGTTAACTGTAGAGCCTCTCAGAGACCCCCTGTGGGGGGGTTGAGCGGGGTAGCAAGTCGAAAGTTAAATAAATAAATAAATAAATAAATGTGATTAAGCCCTAGTCTCCTTGTGTTACCAGTAAGGTAAGTAGACTTCTACAAGGAGAACCACATAAATACAAAGGGATTTAAAAGGGGGATTATATTTAATTATTATTTTAAAAATAATTATGAAGCCAGAATGCCAGCAGGGGGTTGGGGGCTATCCAGTGTTTTGCAGGAGTGTCACATGTATGACTATCTGCCCACTGGACAGAAGTCTTGGGTGTGTGTTCGGTGCAAGGAGCTCCTAATTCTCAGGGAACGAGTTTGCTCCCTTGAGGCCAAGGTGGCTGACCTGGAGAAGCAGAGACAGTCAGTTAGGCACACAGAAAAGACTCTCGGGGACTTGTTAGATATGTCCCACTCTGGATCTGGCAGCCCTGCCACTGTCAGGGAGCATGAGGGTTAAGGAGAAACAGGGCACCGTGCTGAGGATAAGGGGAATGTGCCCTCAGAAGGGACCTCTTCCCCAGCTGGTGAGCGGGTATCCTTTTGCACCAAGGAACCATCCCTGAGCAGGGTGGGAGGAAGACTCTTGGTGATTCGATCCTTAGGCAGGTAGACAGCTGGGTGGAGAACCTGCATACTGACCGTATGGTGACTTGCCTGCCTGGTGCGAAGGTAGCGGACATTACACGTGTTTTAGATAGGCTGGTAGATAGTGCTGGGGAGGAGCCAGTGGTCGTGGTGCATGTCGGCACCAACGATGTGGGGAAATGCAGTCATGAGGTCCTGGAGGAGAAATTTAGGCTGCTGGGCAGGAAACGTAGGTCCAGGACCTCCAAGGTAGCTTTCTCGGAAGTGCTACCTGTTCCACGTGCAGGGCTGGAGAGACAGGCACAGATCAGGAGTCTCAATGCGTGGATGAGACGATGGTGTAGGGGGAAGGGTTCAAGTTTGTTAGGCACTGGGATGCTTTTTGGAACAAGAGGGAGCTGTACAGGCGAGATGGTCTCCACTTGTCCCGAGAAGGAACTAGGCTGCTGGCGCTTAAAATCAAAAAGGTGGCAGAGCAGTTTTTAAACTGAATACTGGGGGAAAGCCGACAGGAGATTAAAAAATCTCTGGTTCGGGTTAGCTCATCTCAGAGAGATGAGGGGGTACCTGTTGCTTTTCTACAGGGAGGTGGATTGAAATTGTCCACTGAGACCATGGCTAGTGACATGGACTGCCTGACAAGGTCTCGAGATAGCAAGAGGAAGGTTGCAGGCTTAACTAGTATGGGAAATTATAGCTGTTTCTATACAAATGCTAGAAGTGTCCGAGGTAAAATCGGGGAGTTGGAGTGCTTGGTGTTGGAGGGAAAAATAGACATTGTGGGTATTTCAGAAACTTGGTGGGATGAGGAAAATCAGTGGGATATGGTAATTCCTGGTTATATATTATATCGGAAGGGTTGGAGATGGGGTGGCTCTGTATGTCAGAGAGGGTATACATCTAGTAAGATAGAGAGGGTAAGATAATTGGATCTGCTTCTGGAAATTCTATGGGTTGAAATAGTGGGCCCAAAAGGAAACTTAACACTGGGAGTTTGTTATCACCCACCAGATCAACAGATGGAGGAGGATTATAAAATGATGAATGAATTAAAGATAGCAGTTAGACAAAAAAACTGTGTCGTAATAGGTGGTTTTAACTACCCACACATTGATTGGGTCAATATGTGCTCTAGTCGGGAAAAAGGGATTGTGTTTCCAGACACTCTCAATGACTGTGCTATGGAGCAGATGGTCACAGAACCTACGAGGGGAGAGGCGATCCTGGATTCGGTCCTAAGTAATGCCCAAGACCTGGTGAGAGATGTAAAAGTGATTGCACTGCTTGGGAATAGTGACCATAATGTTATTGAGTTCAACATTTGTATAAGTAGGGAATTGGCCGAAAAGACCAACACAACCACTTTTAACTTTAAAAGGGGTAACTTCTCTGATATGAGGGGACATGTGAGGAGGAAACTGAAAGGAAAAGTAGAAAGGGTCAAAACCATTGGGAAAGCTTGGAAACTATTTAAAACTACGATCCTAGAAGCTCAGAAAAAATATAATTTGCAGGTTAGGAAATGCAGAAACAGGTATAGGAAAAAGCCTGCATGGTTAACAAACGAAGTAATGGAAGCTGCCCTGCGCCCTGAGCCCGCCCATGGGCAAATAATAATTTTTTAAAAAATATTTGCAGACCAGGGATGAGTCTTGAATGAGTGACCCTGTGAAATGCTGAAAGAGGGAAGGTTGCCTGTGTCACCTGTTTATAGGTACTAAGCTCATCGTTCCAAGTGAAAGATTTTTTTTAGTGTGAGAGAAGTAAGGGGAGAGGGGGGAAAGCAGAGGTGGGGGGAATGGGTTAGCTGCCACCACAAGTTTCCTGGAGGTCCCCACTTGTTCCTTCACAATTAACACTCATCAGAAAATCACTCCTGTAAATATACCTCTCTCAGCTTTCAAATAAATGAAGTTCTTTAATTCTGATCCAGGTTTGAGAGAAAGTGCTTCTGGTTTATTTTATAGTAGCCAAAGGCTCCAAAGAGAATATCAAAATGACAGCACATTTCCTCCTCCCTGTGAAATTTTAGCTTTCATAGGTAAAGGTTCCCTTGCTCGAAAGCCAGTCGAATCCGACTCTAGGGTTGCGGTGCTCATCTCCGTTTTGAAGCCGAAGAGCCAGCGCTGTCCGAAGACGTTTCCGTGGTCATGTGGCTGGCATGACTAAACACCAAGGTGCACGGAATGCTGTTACAGGTAATGAGACGCTTTCATACCAGGAAATAATTTACCCATGTCACACTTATTTACTGCACTAAATAATTTTCTACTGGCTGGTTTGGCTATGGCATAAGTGATTTTTGTAGTATATATTTTTTCACACTGGTGGCATGCAATAAAGTAATTGTGTAATTACTGTTGCAATAAATTTGTCACCTCTGCAACTCAGTTTTATTGCTTGGAACAAGCAGTGGGGAAAGAACATCTAGCAAACCATTTTTTTTTTCTGACCAGTGGTTTGTGGTTGATGGGGTTAGTTAGTCTGTGTCTTCCTCATGTTGACACAGGAATTGCTCCTAGCTTGATGACATCTTTTCCCATCAGGTCATTCAGAAAACATTAAAACCTGGAAAAAGAAACAATCCAGCACAACCACACACACACACTCACACACACACACACACAAAACACCAGAGGAAACTCTAAGCAAATGCAACCTAACACAGAGGAGAGCCCCCCACTGTGCCATCACCATGCCGGCCTACCTCCACAGCACTGTTATGTCTGCGAACTGCCACTGGGCGCCCGCAATACAGTGGAGCTTGAGTCTAGAGAACAATGAGGACTAGGCTCCTGCACCCTGCCTCTAGGGAACCAATGGGACATTGGCGGGAGGTTTGAATGGGCCAATGGGATTCCGCAGGGGTTCCCCAGACTGTATATAAGCGGCTGGTCGGCCGTTGGTAGGGGTGCGTGTTGTGTACTAATAAAGTGTGCTGTGTACTATGCTTGCCTCGATGGTTCTTCCATGCGGCTAACCCACTATACAACAGTGGCGACGAAGGTGGGATTCAGCCGCTAAGCAGCCAGGCCGTCAAGCGGCGGAAAAAGAAGCATGCTGCTCCACCGCTGACCGATGAGCGATACAGCTGAAGAAGCCGATTCTGCACCGCCAGCCCTGACATGCACGATGGCAACCGTTTCAGGACTAAGTCTGCTGCCGCCTTTCGACACAGCTTGCCCGCAAGACTGCGGTGCATGGGTACGAGGCAGACTGTAAGTTTGGGGCGAACTTAGATGAGGCCCTCCGGGACTGCTTCGTCGTGGGGCTAAGAAAGGAGAAGCTCAAGCGGCGGATTATCGCAGCAGAAACCGTCACCCTCACCTCCGCCCTAGCCACCGCCATCGCCTGGGAGCGGTCATACCCCACCACGGCCGCGGCCCTGCAGGTCGAGCCAGACGACCATGAGGATCAGGAGGTCCACCAAGCATATGCAGGCCCCAAGCATCGCACTCAAGGGCAAGAGAAACCCCGCACCGCCGCTATTGACTGCACGAGCTGTGGGGAGAGGAAGTCGTGCTGGTTCCGCGATGCGATCTGCCGAAACTGTGGGCGGACCGGCCACGTTGCTCGCGTGTGCCACTCTAAGGAAAATCGGGTGCAGCCACCCCAGCGGAGACAAGTGTCTGCTCATTTCGAAGATGCCGGGCACTCCGAGGACCTCTATCACATCGCTGATCAGGTACTGCGCCTCCCAGGCCAACCCTTGCTCCCCAGAATACAGGTCCAAGTGCAGATTGAAAGGTCCCCCTGTACAATGGAGCTTGATTCGGGCTCCACGGCCTCCATCATCTCAGAGGGCACCTTAAAAAGACTGTGCCCTAAGGGGGCCCCCCGTTTATGCCCATCCCCGCTGACTCTCATGGACTTTCTACGAAATTGTGTGTCCATTAAAGGAGTCGGCAGTTTCTGGGTACAATATAAGGGGTTCAAGGGCTACCTGGACTTAATAGTGGTGGAAGGGGACTTGGTCAGCTTATTGGGCCGAACATGGTTCAAAGCCCTGGGCATCATGATTGGGGGAATCCAGATGTGCACCCCGAATGATTTCCAGGCCGTGTGCCAAGAATTTCCCTCCATTTTCGATTGGGCCCTGGGCAAATATACGGGCCCCCCAGTTTCGCTGCAGTTCGACCCCAAGGTAATCCCCATAAGACTGTGCTATCGAAATGTGCCCTTGTCAGTTAAACCGAAGATAGATGCCGAGTTGGACAAATTGGTCGCACAGGGAATCTTGGAACTGGTGACGAACGCAAAATGGGAAATGCCTAACATAATGGTCATCAAGCCCAATGGGTCTGTCCGCATCTGCGCGGACTATAAATTTACTATAAACCGGGCCTTACAGGACCACTCATATCCGGTCCCAGTTGTCAGCCACGTGTTAGCAACCCTGGCAGGCACCAAAAATTTTGGGAAACTGGATCTTGCACAGGCATATCAGCAGCTGCCGGTAGATGAGGCAACGGTGGAGACACAGATGATAGTGACACATAGGGGGGTGTTTAAGGTCAAGCGGCTGTAACTCAGAGTGAGTGTAGCTCTGGGACTGTTCCAGGGTCTAATGGATTCTCTTCTCAAAGGGATTCCTGGAGTCACCCCATTTTTCGATGATGGTTTGATCACCGCCACCTCGCCACCCGAATTCGTGGACCGCCTCTGCACCGTCCTCCGCCGGTTCCACGACGCTGGGTTAAAGGTCAAGAGGGAGAAGTGTTTGCTGGGGGTGCCATCAGTGGACTTCCTGGGGTTCACTGTTGATGCATCTGGCCTCCACCCCGCCCGCAACAAGGTGAAGGCCATCGTTGAGGCACCGGCGCCCAAATCGAAGCAGGAGCTCCAGGCGTTCTTAGGGCTCCTGAACTTCTACCATGCTTTTCTTCCCCACAAAGCCCCTCCATCGCTTACTAGACAAGCAGGCCCCCTGGGTGTGGGGCCCCCACCAAGCTGCCACATTCCAGAATGTTAAAGAACTGTTGATCTCCAACTCAGTCCTGGCCCACTTCGTTGAGGCGCTACTGGTAGTTTTGGCATGCGACGCCTCACCCTATGGTGTCGGTGCCGCGCTACTGGTACGTCTTCCAGATGGGCGGGAGGTCCCAGTCGTGTATTACTCGCGCACCCTATCTGCGGCTGAGTGGAACTACGCCCAGATAGATCAGGAAGGACTATCCATAGTGGCCGGGGTCAAGAAGTTCCATGACTTCATTTACAGCTAGCCATTCACCATTGCCACAGACCACCGCCCACTCCTCAGCCTTTTTGCGCCCAATCGCCGAACGCCACAAGTCCTCTCCCTGCAGGTCTTGCGGTGGTCCATTTTCCTTGCAGGCTACGATTTCCAGCTATACCACTGCCCAGGGAAAGCTATGGGCCACGCCAATGCCCTTAGCCGCCTTCCCCTGCCAGACGTGGTTGAGGATCCGGCCCCTGTACACCTGATCCTCCAGCTGGAGGGCCTACCGGATGCCCCGCTGCAGGCCGCGGACATTGCCCACCACTCGGCCCGGGACCCCATCATATCCCGGGTGTTGGGCTGGGTGGTTAGGGAGTGGCCTGCAAAGATAGAGGGCCCCGAGTTCATGGCATTTACGGTCTGCTGGGAGGAGTTGTCAGCACACAAAGGCTGTGGGGAGACAGGGTCGTGGTCCCCAGCGCCCTCCGACAAAAGGTTCTCCAGGCCCTTCACAAAGCACACCCGGGCATTGTTAGGATGAAAGGCCTTGCCCGGAGCTACGTCTGGTGGCCAGGCATCGATGCAGAGGTAGAGGCGTGGGTGAAATGTTGCCTGACCTGCCAAGCCGTCCGACCCAGCCCACCGGGTGCGCCATCCCAGTCATGGGAATCCACACAAACCCCATGGTCCTGGCTCCACATGGACTGTTATTCCTTGTGACTGTGGATTCCTACTCAAAGTGGCTGGAGATAAGCCCCGTCTCTGCGACATCCACAAAGGCCACCATTTGCGCCCTCCGAAAAATCTTCGTCACCCACGGGCTGCCAGACACCATCATCTCTGACAATGGGACGGCATTTACATCAGAGGAATTCCAGCAGTTTCTCAGCAACAACCTGATCAAACACATCAGGTCAGTGCCATTCCACCCCGCTACTAACGGCCAAGCGGAACGCATGGTCCGGATGGCGAAGGAAGCGTTAAGCTGCCTGATGGAGGGAGACTGGGAATTTCACATCACCTATTTCCTCCTAGTGCAACGAACAACGCCAAACCCCATAAGCAGTCGCTGTGCAGCGGAACTCCTCATGGGTTGGAGACCAACAATCCTCCTGGACCGCCTACACCCTTAATCAGGCTCCTGAGCCATGGAACTCCTCAGAGCAGCGGGAAGCGCCTTGCGGGTTCTTCCCAGAGGACATCGTCTTTGCCAGAAACTTTGGAAGGGGCCCGGAATGTATCACCGGCCGCATCATTCGTCCCACTGTACAACGTGTCAACAGAATGTGGGCAGGTCCTGCGGAGGCACATAGACCAACTCCGTTAGCGCATGCTCCCAGAACACCCAAGCACAGAGGTTCCTGAACAACTGGCAAACCCAGAGGTGAGCCCCCCAGATGCCCCAGCGCAGGACCTCCCCACTGAAGAGCGCCAGAACTTTGCCCCAGTCACCCCAGCGGCTGCCGAGGAGGGCCTGACAACCGACGCTTCTGCGCCAGAGGTGTCTGCACCACCAGCGCACCCCAGTACAGCGGACGGGCCCCCGGAGGTCCCAATACCTCCCCTGACGGTTCACTAGAGAACAGTGGTCCCCATCGTACTTAAAGGACTATGTGACCTAGGGTGGGTCCGAACTATGGGGGGAGGTATGTTATGTCCACTGACCGCCACCAGGGGCCAGCGAATACCCCAGAGCTTGACTCTGTAAGAACAATGGGGACTAGGCTCCTAGTCTCTCCACTTCGGAACCAATAGGACCATGGCGGGAGATTTAAACCCACCAACGGGACCTAGGGGTGTGTCCCCAGGTGTGTATATAGTTGGCCAGCTGGCCATTAGTCTTTTGTCTTTGTTGTGTACCAGTAAACCATGCTGATTACTACATCAGTCTCAGTGGTTTCTACATGCATCTAACCCACTACACTTCAGACATCTAGTCCATACAGGTTGTGAGGGGGCTCCTGTCCTGGGTCCCTGAGGATGTAGACCCAGAAAATGTACAGCCCTGTTACAAATCTTTTATGATGGATGTTGCAGATGAAATCACTCACATCCACTGTGACTTAGATGCCATCACTGATTTAGTTCAATCTCCAGATGCCACTGGATATGGGCTGGTCCTACTTATATGGCTGATTTTCAGTTGGTGAGGCCTGATAGCTGACAAGCTGCTCAGAATCATACAGCCCACCAGGTCTACATTCAACACTTGCCCTTCGTGGCTGTTGGTCTTGAGCCAGGTCATGTTGGTTCAGTGGATCCAGGAGGTAATAAATGCCTTTCTGAGAGAGTGTAGTTCCAGCAGTTAGAAAGAAGTGGTTATGAGATCCCTTCTGATGAAGGTGTCCTTAGACCCCAGTGCCAAAAATAACTACTGTCAGGTGGCCAACACTCCATTCTTGGGCAGGGTGGTATGGTGATAGGTGATGGCTAAATATCTTCAGGTGATCTTGGAGGAGATGGGTTATCTACAGGGGTCATTTCGTAGAAAAAGAACTGCAGAAGCTCATTAGCATCCCTAATAAGCTATTAGCATAGTAGCTCATTAGCATGTGCCATGCCCCCTGACATCACCAGAAGTGATGTCAGAAGGGGAGGCAAAAGGGGGGGGAGACATCTTCAAAAGCCTCCCCTTCCCTTCCCAAGCTGAGATGGGGTTTAAACTTTAAACCCCTTCTCTCTTCACTCCCCCCCGCCCACGTTGGCAGGTTGGCTGGGAAAGGGGAGGCTTTTGAAGATGCCCCCCTTTTTGCTTCCCCAGCCGGCCTGCCAAGGGTTTAAAGTTTAAAACCCTTCTCTATCCATTCTATTCTAGGGGGCCACCCCTCCCCTTCCCCAGCTTCTCTTCGCTCCCCTCACCCGCCCACCCGCCTTGGCAGGCTGTCTGGGAAAGGGAAGGGAAGGCTTTTGAAGATGCCCCCCTTTTGTCTCTCCAGCCATGGGTGGGAGCAAAGAGAAAAGGGGTTTAGAATTTAAACCCCTACTCTCTGGAGTCGTGCTGAAGAAGCGGCGTGATCTCGCCATTCTGTTCTATGGCCCCATAGAACAGAATGGCAATATCGTGCTGCCAAGGTGTGACTCCAGGGTGTAACTCCAGGTGTGACTCTTTCTGCTCCCCCCCCCCCCAGCCTGCCTTTTGCTTTTCCCGCCGGGCCCCCAAGGCAGGCGGGGGGGGGGGAGCAAAGAGAGAAGGAGTTTAAAGTTTAAACCCCTCCTCTCTGGAGTCGCGCGATCTTGCCATTCTATTCTATGGCCCCATAGAATGGAATGGCGAGATTGTGCTGCCAAGACGTGACTCCAGGGAGAAGGGGTTTAAAGTTTAAATCCCTTCTCTTTTCACTTCCCTCCCCAGCCTGCCTTTTGCTTCTCCAGCTGGGTTGCCAAGGCAGCCTGGGGGGGGGGGAAGCGAAGAATAGAATAGCGAGATCATGCTGCTGATGCGGCGCAACTCCAGAGAGAAGGGGTGCGGACGGTGTGGTGTGGCTCCAGAGAGAAGGGGTGCGACGCAATCTTTTCATTGTATTCGATGGGACCATAGAATACAATGGAGAGATCGTGCTGCTACTGCAGCGCGGCTCTAAATTGAAGGAGCTGGGGGCAGGGCGAGGAGCTGAGGGCGGGGAGAGGAGCTGCCACTAGGGCTGCCGGAGCAGTGCTCTGCCGCGTTCCAGCCCCTAACGACCCCTGGTTATCTAGACAACTTTCCATCAGAATTTAGGGAAGCCTCAGTTTGGAACAGAATTGCCTTTGTCATATTTTCAGAAGAGTGGCAGAAGTGTGTACCTGTTTATTCTCCTGGAACTCTCAGTGGCTTTTAATACTGTTCACCATGGTATCCTTCCGGAGAGGCTTCTTGGATAGTCAGTAGGGGGCATAATACTTCAGTTCTTCAGCTGTTACTTGATCAGGCAATTTAAGCTATGAGGTCACACAGGGGTCCACCCCTCCTCCACACACTGTTTAAAACCTATATGAAACCACTGGGAAATGCTATCTGTGGATTTGAAGTGAGGTTCCATCAATATCCACCCCATGGAGGAGTGAAATGATTTGTATGTCATTTACTGGGTGCTGTATGTTGCATTATATACTGTTTTATTGCTTAATGATTACTTATTTTATTCACTGTTTTAATTGTTTACTATGATGTATACCACCCTGAGTCCTTTGGAGGAGGGTGGTTTATAAATTCTAGTAGTAGTAGTAGTAGTAGTAGTAGTAGTAGTAGTAGTAGTACTAATGATAATTATCTTCAGTGGATGATACCCAGTTCCATTTCTCCTTATCAGCTGAGTCACATGGGTCTCATGGAAAGGGCCAATAGACTGAAGCTCAGTCCAGACAAGACTGAGGTGCCCCTGGCCAGTGGCAAAGCTGCTTGGGAACTGAGGAATCAGCCTGTCCTGGAAGGAGGCACACTCCCCCTAAGGAGCAGGTTTGTAGCTTGGGGATGCTTCCTGTAGCTAAAGGCTCAGGTCTCTTCCATGACATGTAGTACCTTCCATGACATGTAGAGCCAGTTTGGTGTAGTGGTAAAGAGCTGCAGACTCCTCAATGTGCAGCCAGCTGGGTGTCCTTGGGTCAGTCCCAGTTCCCTCAGAGCAGCTCTTTCAGAGCTATCTCAGCCCCACCTACTGAGTGAAGGGTGGGGTATAAATCCAACTCTTCTTCATCTTTCACCATCTTCACCTGATGTGCCAACCATGACCCTTTGTTGAAAAGTGTTATCTGGCCTCAGTGATCCATGCTCTGATACCATTCACGTTAAATTAATGTTCAGAAATGTCAGGTCCTATATTCAACAGCTAAGCTATTGGGGGCTGGATACAGGGATTGTATCATCCCAGGGCTGAGAGATCTGTTTCTGGGCACAGTTCATAGTGCTGGCTTTCATCTATAGACCCTAAATGATCTATACGGGCTAAACTGTGTACATGCAGACCAGTTTGGTATGACCTTGGGTCAGTTACAAGTCCTTTCAGAGCTGTTCTCTCACCAGCAGTTCTCAAAAGAGCTCTCAGCCCCACCTACCTCACAGGGTGCCTGTTGTGGGGAGGGGAGGGGAAGGGAGATTCTAAGCTACTCTGAGACTCCTTCGGGTATTGAAGGGTGGGGCCTAAATCCAATCTCTTCTTCTTCCTCTTTGGCCCAACCCTTATAGCTGCCTCCACCTTAAGCACCATCTCTGCTGTAACCAGGGAGCTCAGATTTTGATCTGTTATGTCCTGAAGGCACCGCCTATGGTTGAGGGCAGCAATGGCTGACTTCAAGCCTGGCCTCCTCTATCCTTCACCTCTAAGCCCCTCGAAGGGGTACGGATGCAGATTTTTAATGCCATCTGGAATAGTTTGATTGCTAAATTTTAACCTGTTCTTATTATTCTTTATTGGAGCAACATAGTGTATTTATTGAATGTTGTGAACCACCCTGACCCCTACTTGGGGGTCAAATCAAATAAAGAAATAAATCCTTGGAGAGGGATCTGCTGCTCTGCAAGAAGCCTGTGTTCTTCCTTCCCCAAAGGGCTCCTTAGTTCCTCCTACCCCAACTGGCTCCTTGTGGGCCAGATGGGTCTTCCTGCAGGGATCAGGGATGCAGGCTCCGGCCTCTTTGCCTCTACTGCTGTTGAGTGGAGGGAGGGAGGCAGACTATCAAGCAAGTGCTAAGGAGCGGCTTTTGCTCAGCACTCTCACCTGCTGGCATTTGCAAAAGCTGGAGTGGAAAGGCAGGAGGAATGCAGGCCAAAGCTGCCTTTCTAATGGGCTGTTAATCCTTCCCCAATGCAGCACGTTTGCCAGCTCAACTCCCGGGGACCCTTCAAACAGGCCTCCACCCTCAAGATATTTCCTGGAAACTTGGCAGGCCCTCAGGGGAGTACAAGTCGGGGCTGTAATAATAACCACTGAGCTGCCCCCCCTCCGTCTTTCAAAGCCAGTTGGCAGCTGAAGTGATACGCACATTACTGGATTTAGAGGAAGTGCTGCTGAACAAGAAAGATTTGAGAGGGTTTACAGCTAGACTGGGGTGATCTCAGTACATTGGCTTCTGTCTCTAGAGGAGCAGAAGGGAGCATTTGAAGTAACAGAACCTTTGGACATGGAAAGCCAGAGATCTATCTGACTCCTCCCACCCCCAGATTTGTACCTACAAGAGGCCATTGTAATGTGCTGGATAGCATTGCTTCTCTGAGGGTGAGATCATAGATAGTTTCTGTTAAGTAGTGGGTTCATGAGACTACCATGGCTTCAGCATAGCTCTTTTAATTTGGAACACAATACCACCACATGCAGCGAGCCACAACTATATATAGAAACCCCAGCCCCAAAACACACCCTCAAAATACAAATACCCCAATAGGCACTTAGGCCCTTGGAACCCTATTTGCAAGGCATGCTTCAAGCTGATGTTACCTGATTGGCCAGCTCGACAAGGGTGGCCATTCCGAATGCATCTGCCAGGAGCCTCTCGAACAATGAGTGTTCAGTTGAAGCTCTCAGTACACAACACTCCTCCCCCATAAGACAGGGCTGTACCCAATTGTGAACATAGTCCTGCAGATAGCGGGATGGGGCTCATACCCACTGAGAAAACTTCAGTTCATTGTTGGTGGCCGGCAAATTATAGTCTGGTGTAGCTGGCTGTGATGCTGCTGGTGCCACGGCAGTCTCTGCGCTGGGGATGGGAAGGCTTACCCTAGCATTTCTTGTCTCCGACAGTTGAGTTGCAGAGTTGTCTGGAACCTGCTGCTGAACTGTCTCCTGCATGACAGGGATGGTTGCGGACTCCGGAGTGCTTGCCGACGGGCTGCTTCTGACCACTGGTGCCCTCTCTGGCCATCTGCGGCAAAGTTGATTCAGGTGATGCCGCAGATGGCCCTGGCTGTTGGGGCTGGTCACCTTGTAAGACACTGGCCCCATTGCCCTGGATACCATTGTGGCAACCCAGGCCGGGCCCTCACTTTAGCTTTGGGAGTAGACCATGTCCCCTAGCTGGAATGCTCTCACCTCTCTCTGCGAGTCGGGTTACTGAGGATTGTCTGGGGACAGGTTCGGGTGCAGCCTGTCGAGCTTGTTGTGAGCTGCTGGTTCATCAAGAGTTGCAGAGTGGGGTGTGGCATGCTGCTGAAGCAAGAAAGCAGCCAGTCGGGCATGCCAGTCTCCCTGTGTAATCTTGCAGAGACTGTCCTTCATTGTTCGTGCCATTGTCTTGGCTTGCCCATTGGTTGAGGGGCGGAACAGAGAAGACGTGAGGTGCTGAATGGCGTTGTATTTATTTTAATGATGTTACCCGCCCTGAGCCTGCCCGCAGGATGGGTGGGATATAAATGCAAATAATAAAAAATAAATAAAAATAAAACTCCACTGACATGAACTGGGCCCATTTTCTGACACAATGGTGTCCGGGAGACCGTGTGTAGTGAAGAGGTGCCAGAAGCACAGATGATGGTGGCGGATGACATAGCTGAAACTGGAAAAGCCTCCAGCCATTTGGAGTAGGAATCCACCACAATCAGGAAAGCCTGTCCTTGGAATGGGCTGGTGAAATCCACATGGAGCCTTGACAACGGCATGTGCGTCGCTTCCCATGGGTGAACTGGAGCTTGTGGCAGGGATGGCCATGATTCTTGGCAGGGCTGGCAGGCTCAGACCCACTCTTCTATTGCCTTGTCCATGCCAGGCCACCATACATAGCTGAGGGCGAGAGCCTTCATGTGCACGATGCCCAGGTGGCCAGTCTCAGCTTGGGCAGAATGACTATGTGGTTCCCCCAGAGAAGGCAGCCCTTGTGCACTGAGAGTTCATGCTTCTGGGAGCTGTAAGGCTGAAACTCCTCGGCCATGTGGCTCACTGGCCACCCCCTCCACACCCAGGACAATTTGGCTCTACAACTATAGGAAGGTGATTCCTGGACCAGAAGTTTATATCTGAGAACCATTGGCATGTGATTGCACTTTTAGAGGCCTCATTTGTACTTTTTACTCCGTGCCTGGTGGTTTTATCTTGAAACAACTTGCTTCTGGTCCTTATTGAATTTATACTTTGTATTTACATGATTGTACTATATTTTTATAATAGCCAATATGTTCTTCACTATTGACCTCTGAGGAAGGCCTATGTAGGCTGAAACGCGTCAGGTCAGATTTATAAGCCCTTGTGTTTTATCGTTTGTTATTTATACATAACGTGTAATTGGGCCCTTATATAATTTTAAAATTTGTGATTAATAAATACATGCATTTTTAATATATTTCCTTCATTTAGTTTTTAATATTGGCCCCCTTTCTTGCATTTGACTAACCGTTGTCATGTTCTGGCATGAAGATCCCCAGCAGCAACTTGTGGTCTCTGGTGATCACAAAGCTCCGGACATACAGGTAGTTGTGGAACTTCTTGACGCCCACACTTCCTTGTCGATCTGGGCATAGTTACGCTCTGCAGATGACAGAGTTCTGGAGAAGTGTGCAATGGGGGCCTCCCTCCCATTGGGCCTCCCTTGGCTTAGGACAGCTCCAATTCCATATGGGGAAGCATAGCAGGCAAGGACGAGGGGCTTCTTCATCGAAGTGCGTGAGGACGCTCTCTGAAGACAAGAGTTCCTGAAGACAAGAGTTCCGGCCACAGGCCCAGGGGACGCACAAGTCCAGGAGCCAATGCAGTTGCTCTGCAACCGATGCCTTGTGTGGCAAAAAGGCATGGTAAAAGTTCAGAAAGCCTAGGAAGGACTGCAGGTCCTTCTTTGACTGGGGCATTGGTGCACTGTGGATAGCCCATACCATGGCTGGAGTTGGATGGATGCCCTCTGCATCTATGAGGAAGCCCAGGAATTCGACCCTGGGAATGCCGCACTGGCACTTTTCCTTTTTTACCTTCAGTCCTGCACTCTGCAGTTTGTGGAGGACGGCACGAAGTAGCTCAGTAAGTTCTGTCTTGGAGCCTCCGGTGATAATGACACCATCAAAATATGGAATTATGCCCAGGAGTCCATGGAGCAGACCTTCCATTAAGCTCTAGAAGATCCTGGGAGTGACGTTGATGCTGAATTGTAGAGGCTTGACCTTGAACGCACCCCTGTGTGCAACAATCATCTGAGCCTCAACAGTTGTGTCATCTACTGGAAGTTGCTGGTATGCCTGGGCCAGGTCGAGCTTGGCAAAGACTGTTCCTCCATTCAGATAAGCTAGGAGGTGACTTACGACGGGCACTGGATGGGCGTGGGGCTGCAAAGCCTTGTTGACTGTACACTTGTAGTCTGCACAGATTCTGGCTGCTCCATTTGGCTTGGTGATGGTGGGCGTTTCCCACTGTGTGGGAATACTGTGTGTGGGCGTTTCCCACTGTGTGTGCTCCAATACTCCCTGGGCAAAGAGCCAGTCCAGCTCCTCGTTGATCTTTGGCTTGAGGGTGAAGGGAACCTGGCGAGCCTTCTGTAAAGCTCAGGCTTAACTTTCATTTCCTTAAGTTCTGTTTTTCTTCCCCTTCACTTCTCATGTTGAATTCCTGGGGGGGGGGGTGTTGTGAGAGCGCATGGGAGTAGAAGCCATCATTACTCCTGAAGTTGTGCCGCAAATGTTGGTTTTCATGGGACTGACCTTGGTGAATCTGTGTACCATGCCTAGGTTAGATAGGGCACCATATATCTGTCTAGGTTGCCATAGAAACTTTAGGGGGTAGGTGTGATGTGGAACTTTATGCTTTTCTTCAGTCCTAACAAAAGTTCTTGAACCTACAGCAAGCATATCTCTAATAAACATTTCACTGCCAATAGTGTGTGTGGAGAGTGACTTAGCTGGGGACCTGACAAGTGGATGGGTGCTACTGCCGGGTCAAGGTTGAAGGAGATGAGTGGGCCGGTATAGTTCCTCAAAGATCCATCAAAGATGGTGGGGAACTCTTCACAGATGACCACAACATCAACTTAGCTGGTGCAGTGGACACCCATCATGTGGATTTTGGGATGAAGCCTGGAGAGGGCTGGATTTGGGGAGGGGATGCCACAGAGAGCCCACCCTCCAAAGCAGCCATTTTCTCCAGGGGAGCTGATCTCTGCAATTTGGAGAGCCATTTGGAATCCCAGGAGATCACCAGGTGCCACCCAGAGGTTGACTTCTTTAGTCAGGAAACTAGTCTTTTAAAAATCAATTTAGATAATTCCTGTAGGAAAAAGAGGCCATGGATCTCTTTGGGGATTCTTCAGCACAGCCTCTCAGTTCTCCCCCCACTCTCCCTTTCCTGCTCGCTGATTCTGGGGCAGATGCTTGTGGGGCTTCAGTCAGCGAGACTGCTGAGATAGGGATGAGCCCTGAAGTTCTGACCCGAAGAGCACACATCCCCAGCTGTGTTCCTGTGACTGCAACCCTTTCACTCCTCTGCAAAAAACAACAGCAGACATTCTCTTCCTTTGGGGACAGTAAATCATATCACAAACATTTTCAGCTCCCCCCCCCCCCCCCCCCGGCTTTTTTTGAGCAAGTAAAAGACTTGTAAAAGTAAAAGGAGCTGTGGTGGCTCAAGTGGTTAAGGTGCTGAACTGCAGGCTGTGGAAGATCGGTAGTTCAGCAGTTTGAGACCCAATTTGCCACATGACGGAGTGAGCTCCCATCTCTAGTTCCAGCTCCTGCCAACCTAGCAGTTCGAAAGCAAGAAATTGCAAGTAAATAAATAGGTACCACTTCGGTGGGAAGGTAACAGCGTTCCATGTGCCTTGGTGTTTAGTCATGCCGGCCACATGACCACGGAAACGTCTTCGGACAGCGCTGGCTCTTCGGCTTTGAAACGGATATGAGCACCGCAACCCTAGAGTCGGATTCGACTGGCTTTCGAGCAAGGGAACCTTTACCTTATTAAAAGACTTGTGCATTTCTCAGAAGAGAGGAGAGAATGGAGGACCACCTTATGGAACCACCTCTAACATTTTCTAGCCTGTGTTTTGGCTGGACCATTTAAGAATGCAGGGAGGTAAGTGTTTGACTGAATTTTCCCAGACAAGTAGAAAACCAGATGTCAAGGAGAAGAGCCACTCATTTCCCTTTCCTTAGCAATCTAGTTTTATATGTGCAAGAATGTATACGGGAGTGAGTATTCAATTATTTGATCTCCCACTTCCAGACTGGGATCACCCCCCTCTTAAGGACTGGACATGTAGGCAAACCAGACCGGGTGAAGTCCAAAGTCTTGTGATTAGACTGACCTTGTCACGGCCTTTGGCAGAGTTGCCAGGTCCAATGTCTGCACTGGTGGGGAGTGGGAGGGAACCTTCTGCTGGGAGCAGGGAAGTGACATCATTGCCTCCGGAATGTTGCATGGTGATGCTCTGGTTTTGGGGCAAAACTCTATGTCCCCAATGTGATGACATCACTTCCATGCATTGGGAGCGCTGCATGGTGACATCGCTGTTTGGGGGCAGGGTTTCCCCTACTGGCCAGCTGGCCGGCAGTGGGCAAAAGCCCCCCAAATCAGGAGATCCACCTCTCAGAACTGGGGAATGGCAAGCCTAACCTTTGGCCACGTGCAATGAAATCTACCTGTCCATGAAGTCTGTGTATGCAGACATCGGATCTAAACAGAAGCCATTCTTCAGGCATGTCTGGACTACGAGCCCTCCTTCAGATCTGAGCTTTGGACAGAGCAATGGCCCAGAGGCTCCTGAGTACTGCCCCTCCCAAATTCATGACTTGCTGCTGCTGCTGCAGCCTTTTCCTCCTCCAACTAGGGGAGGCTGGCAAAGTGTTCAGGCACTTTCATAAGGAAGCATCAGTTCTAGTTTGGGGCACTTTTTACTTGCTCTGATTCTCCTTTCCTGTTATGTCGTCAGTAGCACTGGCACGAAAAGGCACACAGGCCATTGGAATGTGAGTTGCAAAGCAACTTTTTTTTTTTTTGCAAAACAACCTTGAGTCTCAAGAGGAGAAAGGACAAGACATGGCCAGGCAGGAGGCTGAAGACGTGCACTGAGAGAAACATATGGGGGACATTTGCACACCTTCACCTCATATAGCTGCCATCCCTAGGTGCTCTCAGACTTCAGCTGCACATCATAACTCATATCAGCACTGGAATTCACACCCAAAATTGTAAAAGGAAAGCCCATGACAGCAAATATTCATGAGGTGTTTTTCTGCACCTTCAGAGAGGGTAATTGAAACAAGGAGTTTCCCTTTCAGCCCCTGCCCTTGCAGGGTGTGTATTTAATTAACCCTTCTCATGCATGAGTGAGGACCAAGAAGCATAGCAAGTAGCAGTGAGAGGATCCTTTGTAGCATCCAGGTTCCTCCCTGCAATACTCTGCGTGAAAAGCAGGATGGGATGTGCAAACACACCTGCCTCAAGGGCTCAGACAGGTACGAGCAGCACAAGCAGGAAAGCAAAATGAAATGTAGAATAAATGAATCCAAGAACAAATCTTATTGTTTGCATACTATGTCCCTCACCTACTCAAAGCACCTGACACAGGAAGGGAAAGTCAATTCTCAGCACAGAGGTCAAAGCGGTGGTAACATGCCCACAGAAGGCAGCTGAGGGCACAGCTATAGGGCTGTGTTATATGAGAAGCTAAAGGAGAAAGCATCCTTACTAGAAGGCTGTTAAATATGCACTTGCATACGGTACAAAGCGGGGTGTGTTTCTCTCTCCTTGCTGAAATCATCAAGCAGAGGGTGACAAGGTCTGTTACCCCATCGTACTCCTTTTCTTCCGAGCCTTTGTCTTTATATCCAGACAAGTAGCTGTACTGGCTAACTCCTATTGCCTTTCCCTCTATCCCTGTCCCGAAGGCTGCAGAGTAGGAAGGCTGCCTAGCATGGAGTGGGGTAAATCCTTCCCAGTGTCTGTGTTGCTGCCTGTCTGTCAACATGTGCAAGCAAAATATTTGCCTCTGTTCTCTGCACGGCAGGTGAACTAGCCACCTATTGAGTGGGAGAAACTGTCCAACCTGCCCCCCACATGCTTGCCAGTTGATACAAAGCTTTGTCCATGCCTAGAGGGTGCAACCCCAGGGCATGAACTAGTAGGGCTGCCAAATGCAGCCGGGGGGCGGGGATTCCCCCGCTTCGGCGCCCCGATTCCCGGCGCGCTGGAATCAGGGCCCGGGGGAAACCCCACCCCCGCGTGCGCGTCACCGGAAGTGACGTCGCACGCTGGGGGCGGGGCCACGCCATTTGAGGGGAAAACTCGCCGGTGAGTCAAATCAATTTGGCAACCCTATTAACTAGTATGAAAACAAGAGCCTGTCCCTAACCTGGAGAACCCAGGCAAGCCCAGTCTTATCAGATCTCAGAAGCTAGGCAAGGTCAACTCTGGCAAATACTTGGATGGAAGACCTCCTTGGAATACCAGCTGTTGGGAGGCGGGGGCAGGCTTGATTCAGCCACCTCTCTGAATATCCTCCGGCCCCCCAGTAGGGGTCAGTCACCAGAAGTCACCATGACTTCCGGGTGCACACACATGCATGCACACACAGACATGCATATATGAATAATACAAAAAATACCCTCCCCCCAAAAAGAAATAAATAAAAGAAAACAAGGGCCTGCCTTTCTATGGAGTCAGAAAGACCTCCCAAAGGCAGTGGGATGGTGCAGTGAATGTCAGAAATACTAGCTGAAATGATGCTGTTTGATGGAAAGATTGGCCAAGTATCCCAAAATATAACTCTTTCAGATACCTATCTGCTGATTCACTCTCTCTCTAAAGTGCCAGAGTAATTTGTCAGATCAGAATACTTTTGACTTCTCCCAGATGTCATAAATCTGTCAATTTGGATTCAGAGCATTTACACGGTCTGCAAATGGTTAATAAATGTCTGGCTGCAAGACCTTACCACATTGTATGCCAGGTTGGGGAACTGATTGGTTCTGCTAAAGTATATGCTAGTTGGATTGGGACCATGGCAAAGTGAAGAGGGACTCAGCAGTTTCTTGATAGAAACCCTCCAAGTTTCTATGAGCTCAGGGTGTGTGTGCGTGTCTGTGTGTGCGTGTGCATCACACCTATATCATATGTGCTTCCGCCCCCCAATCAGGGCTAAGAGTGACTGGAGGAAGAAAAACCACTGGTACCTAAAAAGAAAGGTTGTGGGAGTGCAATATCCCAAAGAATCACTGAATATGTCTCCAAGATCTGTTTTTCCTATTTCCTGATGGGATGGAATAAGAGCCCCCCCCCCCCCCCAACAACGTCCAAAGAAGACTAGCCCATTTCTTCTGGGTGATAAACACAATAAAGGCCCAGGCTGGATTCATAACTATACTCACCCTTTGCTTGGCCCAAGACTTGAAAAACTTTTATTTCCCACCAAATAGTATCAACAGACACAAACCCTAATCAGCTCTGCGATCTCATAAAAACAGGAATGAAGCAAGGATCCCATTTATCATCAGCATGTCTAGATTACTCTTTAAAGGATAAGACCTCTTTGTCTCTATTTCTTTTTCACAGCAAAACAACAAAGATATTTGTTTTCTCAAGGCCAAAATAATTGAGCTGCTGATTCCCCCTTCTCCTTCTTTGCTTTGTTTTAACCATTAAGCAAAGAGGACACACTCTATAAACATGACACTAGCAGGGCCTTTGGGAAACTGCTGATCTGGGGCTTTTGAGGAGGGGGCAGGAGAAGGTTGGAGGGCAAAAGGCAAGGAAGGAGACAGGCTCCCCCTCTCCGGCATGGTGTCCAGAATGAGCAAAGAGAGCATTGCATATTTTTCCAGAGCACTTACCGTACCTATCTGTGTTGGTTCTTAAAAGATACTTCAGCGGGGGGGGGGGGGGGGGGGAGAATCTGGATTCCTTCTTTGCAATTGTACACTGAAGCAGAGTTCACAACAGGGTGACAGCAAACTGATGCATAACATAAACTGCTTTATATGGGTCCAGATGGGCACCACAGAATCTGTAGAACTGGTGAGCGTGTTCTCCAGGTCAGTCACAGAAGTCAGTCTATGGAGCAGCTCCTGGGATTTCAAATAAAGGAAGAGATGACACATTGTAGGAGGCTGGCATTCCTATCAGGATTGGTCACAGCACGATGCCTGCCCGTTGCAGGGGCCAGTGTTACTAGGGTTGCCAGCTCTGGGTTGGGAAATACCTGGAGATTTGGGGGGTAGAGCCTGGGGAAGGGCGGGGTTTGGGAAGCAGGGGGACTTTAGTGGGGTCTAGTGCCCTAGAGTCCGCCTTCCAAAGAGGCCATTTTCTCCAGGGGAACGGATCTCTGTAACCTGGAGATCACTTGTGATTCCAGGAGCTTTCCAGCCACCCCCTAGAGGTTGGGAACCCTAAATGTTACACATCCCCATTGTCTCCTGTGCCAAAGAGAACTCGGATGCACACAGGCCTAGACTGATTTGTAGACTGTAAAGTAGATACTCCCAGCTTTATAACCTGAGGCTCCCGTTTCAAATACTGGAGCTCCTGACAGTGTGCTTTGAAGTTTTGGCTGCAGCCACCGTGTTGAAGATCGGGATAAATAAGGTTTGTGCACTGACTGGCTATCATTAGTGATTAGGCTCATGTCCTGCTCGCTGATCACACACGGGAAGTTGGTTTTTTGATTATCAGTTTGACGGTTCTTCAGCAGTTCTTCAATGGCAGTTGGCCATTGCTTCAGCATGACCCTTCATAGGTTATCAGTCTTCACAGGTTACCAGTCTTGCACCATATTGTTGCACAGAATAGAACCTGGCAGCTCACATCACCAAAAGCAGCCCGATGATTTTTTCACTATTCCATATGTTTTAGCTGTGTTTAAACACACACACACCATTATCTAGGGGGGGAAAGGAACTACTAACAATCACATACCAGAGGTGCATGTGTCCATTCTGCAACTGAGAAATTTAATGGCCTGTAAAACAGATACTTTCTCCTCTTGGCTTCAATTTGTAGTACTGAGCACCTTTAGCAAACTTCAGCTGGTGCACCAGCGGTGTTCTTTCCTTAAGAGGCTTCATCTGGCCATAGTTGTCCAAAGTTCTGGTTGCTATCAGGTTGGATCACTGCTACGTGCTTTACATGGGAATGCCTCTAAAGACTGTCTGGAAGTCTTGATCAGTCAGAATGTGGCAGCAATGTTGCTAACTGGAGATTCCTATGTGATTATTTCCCAGGAAGAGTATCTGTGGGTATTAGAGATATGAAAAATATATTCTTAATATACCCATTTTACAGTGTTTAATAAAGGTAACCAGAATAACAGACAAGTTTGGCCTTGGAAAGCAAAATGAAGCAGGGCAAAGGTTAACAGACTTTTGTCAAGAGAACACACTGGTCATAGCGAACACCCTTTTCCAACAACCTAAGAGGCGACTCTACACATGGCCATCACCAGATGGGCAACACCGAAATCAGACTGACTCTATAATTTGCAGTCAAAGATGGAGAAGCTCTATCCAGTCAGTAAAAACAAGACCTGGAACTGACTGTGGCTCAGATCATGAGCTACTCATTGAAAAATTCAGTCTTAAACTGAAGAAAATTGGGAAGACCACTAGGCCATTCAGGTTTGACCAAGATTGCATCCCTGATGAATATACAGTAGAGGTGAAAAATAGATTCAAGGGTCTAGATTTGAAGAACTATGGACGGAGGTTCGTGACATTGTACAGGAGGCAGCAATCACCACCATCCCAAAGAAAAAGAAATGCAAGAAAGCAAAGTGGCTGTCTGATGAGGCTTTACAAATAGCAGAGGAAAGAAGGAAAGTGAAAGGCAAAGGTGAAAAGGAAAGATTTACCCAACTGAATGACTATACAAGAAAGACCTCGATGTCCTTGACAACCACGACGGTATAATCACTGACCTCGAGCCAGACATCCTGGAATGTGAAGTTAAATGGGCCTTAGAAAGCATTGCTAACAACAAAGCTAGTGGAGGTGATGGTATTCCAGCTGAGCTATTCAAAGTCTTAGAAGATGATGCTGTTAAAGTGCTGCACTCCATTTGCCAGCAAATTTGGAAAACGCAACAGTGGCCACAGGATTGGAAAAGGTCAGTATACATTCCAATCCCAAAGAAGGGCAACGCCAAGGAATGTTCAAACTATCGCACAATTGCACTCATATCACACGCTAGCAAGGTCATGCTCAAGATCCTACAAGCTAGGCTTCAACAGTACGTGGATAGAGAACTACCAGAAGTACAAGCTGGGTTTCGAAGAGGTAGAGGAACTAGAGATCAAATTGCCAACATTCGCTGGATTATGGAGAAAGCAAGAGAGTACCAGAAAAATATCTACTTCTGCTTCATTGACTATGCTAAAGCTTTTGACTGTGTGGATCACAACAAACTATGGCAGGGCCTTAAAGAGATGGGAGTACCAGACCACCTTACATGTCTCTTGAGAAACCTGTATAAGGGCCAAGAAGCGACAGTTAGAACCGGATATGGAACAACTGATTGGTTCAGCATAGGAAAAGGAGTACGACAAGGATGTATATTGTCGCCTTGCTTATTTAATATATATGCAGAGTACATCATGCGAAATGCTGGCCTGGATGAATCACAAGCGGGAATTAAGATTGCTGGGGAAAAGATCAACAACCTCAGATATGCAGATGATACCACTCTAATGGCTGAAAGTGAAGAGGATCTAAAGAGCCTCTTGCTCAGAGTAAAAGAGGAGAGCGCAAAAGTGGGCTTGAAGCTCAACATTAAAAAAAACTAAGATCATGGCATCCGGCCCCATCACTCCTTGGCAAATAGAAGGGGAAGTCGTGGAAGTAGTGACAGACTTCACGTCCCCGGGATCCCAGATCACCGCAGACTGTGACGGCAGCCATGAAATTAAAAGACGCCTGGTCCTTGGGAGGAAAGCGATGGCAAACCTAAACAGCATAAATTAAAAGACGCCTGCTCCTTGGGAGGAAAGTGATGGCGAACCTAAACAGCATGATAAAAAGTAGAGACATCACCCTGCCAACAAAAGTCCGCATGGTCAAAGCAATGGTATTCCCAGTAGTCATGTATGGCTGTGAGAGTTGGACTATAAGGAAGGCCGAGCGCCGAAGAATAGATTCTTTTGAACTATGGTGCTGGAGAAGACTCTTGAGAGTCCCTTAGACTGCAAGAAGATCAAATCAGTCAATCCTAAAAGAAATCAACCCTGACAGTTCCCTGGAAGGCCAGATAATGAAACTGAAGCTCAAATACTTTGGCCACCAAATGAGAAGGGAGCACTCCCTGGAGAAGACCCTGATGCTGGGAAAGATTGAAGGTCAAAGAAGATGGGGACAGCAAAGGAGGAGATGGTTAGACAGTGTCATACATGCAACGAACATGACGTTGAGCAAACTTCAGAGGACGGCGGAACAAAGGAGGGCCTGGCGTGATCTGGTCCATGGGGTCGCGAAGAGTCTGACTCGGCTGTGCGACTGAACAACAAAAAATAAAGGTAAGCTCAAACAGCTGCTGGTCCAGCACATCTTCTGCTCACTGGTCATGAGCAGAGTAATGATTTTACATTAACTATTTTACACTATGTATCTGTGAGCAGCTTGATCCACTTGGGTGGGTCACTCTTTGCATATTCAAACAGTGCAGTGCAGTGTGATTGACAACATTCCATGGATATGCATTCTTTTGCAGCCTGAGGGGAGAACTAGTCCCCTGTCCCCCCCCCCATCTGTCATTGTTGTGCACCACTCAGCAGCTAAGCGTTCAATTCATTTAAGAGTGAGCAAACCAGTAATTATAAACCCGCATCCAGTGATTATAAACACTGTTTTTAAGAAGAAAGCCCTACTGTTTAATATTCATGTTTGTCTAAGTCTGTGTTATCAACATTATTTCATCCCCCTACCCACACTTAATTCATTTAACCATGTCCCTAAGGGAGAACAAATTTCACCTACTGTGCTGATGCAAAAGTGACCACAAGGAAGAAGTAAATCAAACTCTACTGTCAAAGCTACTGTGCAGCCACAAAGCTGTTTAGCAGCTGCAAAGCAAGGTGTTGAGGCTGGCCTCTCAAATCATTGTGACCATTGAAAATACAGTTTGCCTAAAAGCTGTTCACCATGAAGCTCATGGCACCTCTAATTTAATCCTGACAATAGCCATGTTCAGCAAGGGGATCAGCAGATGGCCTGAATTTTGCTTTCCCAGACTAACTAAATAACTAACTAGATAGATTTACTGCCACTAAATCCTGAACAAAAAAGACACAAATTTCCTTTATATATCTCACTTCTCGAGGTCTCCCAGCAGGGCCTCTCTGCCTCCGCCTGCAGACTCCGGCCGGTGGCCTGACTGGCTCCGGACTTCAGGCCGACCGACCTCCATTCTCACAGACTGGCTTCCCGCCCAAAAGCTCCCCTCTCTCCAGCAGCCCTTCCCGCCCAGGAAGCTCCTCTCCCTCCTGCAGCATTCTGGGGCAGATCTCCTCACAGCCTTGATGGACTTCCTGTCCTCTCTAGGGAGCTGCCCTCTGACTGCTGGTTGGAACAAGGAGGAGGGGGGGAATGAGGAGGAGACTAGGCCAAGGCCTGCCTCAGGTTTCATGGTCTCCTCTTATCTGGCCCACACCAACTTAAACACAGGCATAAAACGGGGTTTCTCCACAACATCCATAAAAATGTTAATGGGAGGTGCAATGAAGCAAGAGAAATGTCTCAGTCCTGTGACACAGCGAGCCATGCCCAGTGATCCCTTCATTTGCACCCACCCAGTGCACACAGTGAGTATTGGACCACCGGCACTTTGGTTTTTACTAATTTTAATTAACTGTCGTATTCTGTATTTACTGTATTTACATTGTTTTTATTGTTATAATCTGGCATTTATGCCCTTGTTAGCCACCCTGAGCCTTCGGGGAGGGTGGGATACAAATCCAAAGAATAAATAAAAATAAGTAAATGAAACCAGCTTCCCTGAGCCGGCCTTGCATTCCCTGCCGGTTGGCTGCCAGAAGGTCAGCGTGCTCAGAAGGAGCCGCTCAGACCTGCCCACTGAGCTGAACAGATCTAAAGGCCCTTTCTTTGCCTGGTGACCTGAATGCTGCTGCTCTTCTGTGCGCGTGGAATGCTTCTTTGCCAGTTAAACATATATATTACATGGTGGTTTTCAGAAAATGTAGGGGGAAGGGGTGGGGGAATGGTGGATGAATGAACAGGAGAGGCAAAGGTGCAGAAACTGATGGTTGCTATGGATACAGGTCAGAAGCCTTTGTTCTTACAATGTGTTACAGTTTAAGGGAGATTAGAGAAAAACTTGATTTAAAGACAGGTGATTTTATTATTTGATGCTTAGAGGAGCGTATTTTCTCTTTCTCTTCCAGAAGTTTGAAATGAATTGAAAGGAAGCTACAGAGGTGTGTGTGATTGAATTTTTGGTATTGAGGAAAGACCTGTGCTGAAGTGGGAGATAAATGAACAGTGGGTCCCCCCCCCCCCCCCCGAGAGTTCCAACCAGGAGACAGGAACAGGGTCATTGCATCTGGTACTTCAATTCAGCCTATGTGGCCTGTGGAGCCACAACATCTCTTGGCATAAAGCAACTCCACACAAGTAGCTCCATCCCTTGTTCACTGGGTGTGTCTGGCATTGCCTATTTGCAGTCCATTCCCAAGTCTTTGACTTGTTGTGATTCAGACCTGCTGTGACTTACATCCAGGTTCCAGATGTGACCTGTCAGATGTGACCGGATTCATTCAAAAGCTGTTAAATTCAACAGGGGACCAAAGATTAGAACTGATATATTGGTTTTAGGTAAAGGTAAAGGTTTCCCTTGCTCGAAAGCCAGTCGAATCCGCCTCTAGGGATGCAGCACGCATCTCCCTTTCCAAGCCAAAGAGCCAGCACTGTCCAAAGACGTTTCCGTGGTCATGTGGCCAGTATGACTAGATGCCAAGGTGCATGGAACACTTTTACCTTCCCACCGAAGTGGTACCTATTTATCTACTTACAATTCCTTGCTTTCGAACTGCTAGGTTGGCAGGAGCTGGGGCCAGACACAGGAGCTCACTCCGTCATGCGACACTCGGGTCTCAAACTGCTGAATTACCGACCTCCTGGTCTGCACTTGAGCCACCACAGCCAAGCATTAATCCTTAAAACTCTGCTTCAAGATCCATCTTGCAGTTTCCTCTTGCCTCCTTCTATCGTTCTTTACTCCTTTTCTAATGATTCTTCTGAGTCAGCTTTTTCTTAGTTCAGAGTTTGACAATGGATGATGACAACCACAGAGGCCTTTTCTCTTCTCAGTGTTGTACCTCTGTCATAGGGCAAGTCAGCAGGTCCTCCAAGCTAGTACACTGATCCCTGGTGGCAAGCCATTTGCTGCAGATTTAACTATTCAAACCTTATTTTGCTGCAGATTTAACCATTAACCTTAACCCAGCAGACATTAATAGCAGTGAAATACCCAGAAGTGAAAGAAATTCTACAGCAATTGCAGAACTAATCGTTGTGAGTCCCATGAAGACCTTGGATCATCTTCTCTGACTCTGGAGATGTCTGATTTTATCCCTCACCAAGATCCCAGCCAGAAGCAAGACTTTGGCTGGAAGTGAAGCATTTCCAGAGTTGGTCTGGAACCAGCTCTTCTCAAGTGGGTTGTGGACTCCTTTGGGAGTACAGGAAGCTTCTAGTGTAGAGAAGAGGAAGATCCTTGGGCTCGTCCTCTTGAACTTCAGAAGCCTTGGCATGTAAGGCAGGAGTCGAGTGCACTCTCCTCTCAGGGGAAGTTTTAGTGATTCTGAGGTCCTGGGCAAAAGTTCAGGATGGGGGCCCTGCCGGAGTCACTCTGGCTGCAAGCAAGGGTGCCCATGCCCCACAGGGCGAGCCACACGCATCTGCTTCCAGGAGCAGGCTGCCCAGCCCCAGATGGACCAGCAAAAATACACAGCAGAATTACACAGTGAAAGAAAACACCAACAACTACAAACTGTGTAACGAAAATAGCCACATGACCACAGAGACTTCTTCAGACAGCGCTGGTTCTTTGGCTTGGAAACGGAGATGAGCACTGCCCCCTAGAGTTGAATTTCACTGGCTTTCAAGAAAGGGAAACCTTTACCTGTATTAAGATACAAAATTTGAAATTAGAAATTACATCCCCATATATAAACACAAGAAACCACTCCGTAAATATACACATCATTAAACCATGCTGCAAATCCTTATAAACGTTCTAACATAGATACGTTCAAAGAACAATGTAAACAGTCACAGGATTTTTCCTCAAGCCGAAGGTAGAGAGGACTGAAGATGACTTGCACCTTGTGATTACACCTTCACGTGTTCGCCAGCTTCCTGATTTCTGCATCCCACAAACACTTTATCAAAAGTGAACAGTCTTTCTTTCTTAAGATACCAAAGAGTCTCTAACCAACGCTGCTCTGCTGCAGCTGCCGCTGCTGCTGCTTCTGTTCCGATAGAAGTCCAGGGGCAGGTGTGAGCACTCACCACCACCATAAGCAGCAGCTTCTGCAAGTGGGCAGAAGCAGCCACAGCCCGTAGGTAGTGGGCACAAGCAGGTGCCGCCATAGCAGGCAGGCAGGTACAAGCTGCTGTCCCCACGGCGAGGAGGGCAGCCCCAGCCATGATGAATGGGTGGGAGGGAGGGAGGGGGAACTAGGGTTGCCAGGCCCCTCTGGTGCATGGGGGATCCCCTGGTTTCCAGTGCTCCCCCCAGCACTGGCCAGTAGGCCAGCAGGGGAGAGTTACCACCCCAAATGTGACGTACCTATGTCACCCGGAAGTGACCTAGGCACATTGGTGATGTTGGGGGACAATGCTCTGGCATTTGGGCAAAAACCTATGGTAGACTTAGTTTTTGCCCCAAAACCAGAGCATTGCCCCCAATGTCACCAATGTGCCTATGTCACTTGGAAGTGGTGTAGGCATGGCTTGCTTCCAGGGCCAGGGTTTTTTGTGCCCTAGGCAAGGCTAACTACTTGTTCCCCCCCCCCACTGCTAACCAGTTTGGGGGGGGTTGCCCCCCGAAGGGGATTTTTTTATTGCATTTTTCTATAAATTACAATGAAAAAAGGGAGGGGTAAATTACAACTAAGGAAGAAAGGAAAGGAAACCACTAAAAACCCAAGTATAGGAGATCATTACAATACCTTGTATCAGTGTTAGTCTAAAATGCTATAGTTACATTGAACATGGTCGTTTAAGCTATATTTTTTGTCTATTATGACCTGTAATTTCCCTGTTTAAAGAAAAACACAAGAGCATCAACAATTAATAAAAGCTTATAAGGCACAATTCAGAGTTCTTCAGCCTTCATTTTGTTTTATCTTTTCTAATCCTCAATTGATAATCGCATTTGGGGGCCGCTGCCTCCTTCTCAGAAGCAGTGTCCTCGTCAGAAGTAGAGGTAGAAGAAACAGTTACATCGCTAGATTTACTGTCTTCGTCTTCTTTGCCATCTTCACCCGACTCTCCCAGTTGCAGTCTCAGAAACTCACGCGCTTTAATGACAGAGTCAATCTTTTCTTTTTTATCCTTAAGTTTGAAAAGGATGCCTTCAGGGACCAGCCATCTGTAAGGAATGCTTTTTGTTTGTAAGACGATAACCAAGTCTTTATATTCCTTCCTCTTCTTCCTTATTTCAAATGGGATATCTTTTAAAATCCTGATAATGTTGCCTCCAATTTTCAGGGGTGCTCCTGATGTTGCTTTCAAAATTTGGTTCCTCATGTCACATGTCTCTTCAAGAATCTTACCACTATATCTCCAGGCAGATTATTCTTCTTTATGTATACAGAATAGGCTCTGTAGACCACATACATTTCGCTTATAAGATATTCCGCTTTTAAATCTGCAATTGGAGCCAAGGAATCACTCAGTAGTTGTTTTAGATTCTCGTCTTTAGCCTCAGGGACTCCTTGAACCCAGAGAACAAGATTGGCTTTCTCCATTTGTAGCTGCAAAAGCTGAGATTTGTCAGAAACTTGCTTCTTTTCCAAAACCTGCACCCTTTTATTCACCTTTTTAGATTTGGCATCCATTTCCTTCACCTTCTCAGCTGTTTGCTCCGACATTTTTGTAGTTTTATTCAGTTGGAGCTGCTGAGCTGCAAAGTTCTGGTTTAAGGCTGTCAACTGTTGATTGATATTCATCATCTGGTCCAGTAGAGGGCACAAAGAGTCTGCTAACAACTTAGAAAACTCAGTGGTATCTTCCGGTCGTGGGCTCATACTTCCAGGTGGTTTAAGTTTTGCTTGCTTTTCCTTCTCTGTTTTTCTCAGCGCCATATTTGCAGATTGTTTACTTTTAAAAAAGAACTTGCTGAAGTCTCTGCAGTTCGCCCAAATGCTTATTGACGCTCAAGTGTGTTCCTCAAAACAGATTTCAACACTTTTACTTCAGCTCCCCCTTGGAAAATCACTACTTCGTTTGCGCGTGTGGGAGGGGCCCCTCCCCTGCTCGCTAGTTTCACCGTTGCCAGGGGAGCGTTCTTGTTATAATCCCAGTGTTTTCGCTTAACTCGACTCACTGTTCATTATTGGTCTGAAGACCTTGCCAAAGGTACGTGAAAAACACTCGATCTCCCAACGCTTTTCCCGGTTGGCGGCTCAAGTTCCATTGTGGACGCACAACAGCTGGATTGTCGGGGTGGAAGAGCACCTCAATTCCCCAGTGCTGGCGAAGAGGCCACCCTTCAAAAGCCCCATGGGTAGAAGCCTATCACAAAGGCTCCTAGCTGCTGGCGTACGGATCGCCTCCCTGGGAGCTGCCAGAGACACATCCACTAGTGGGTCACCATAAACCAGAAGTCACTGTTAACCAGTTTTCAAAAACAGATGAATTCTAGGAAAAATGAAAATTACAAAACTTGAAATTGCTATTAAAAAAATTTTTTTCTAGAATTAATAATACAACAATCTTTGATTTTCTTTTTCAAACAGAAAACAGTTTTAGCATACAAATCACACATAATTTTGAATAATCTTGTGAATTGTGACATTAAAATTTAAGTCTCTTGAATATTTCCATTTCAGGCACATCAAAATCTCATTTTGCATGCCTTTTCCTTTGCACCAGTTCCTTCAGGTCATGTGCTGATGCTTTGGCATGTTCAATTGATATAGTTGCCAAACCAAGTAGTTTCCTTTGCAGCATTGTTGAGCGTATGCATATTTTTATAAATATGAGCTCTGAGAAACTATGTTCACCACTTGCCCTTAGTGCACCTGATATTTTTGTTGCTCTATCTGGGAGGGGTTTTTTTGCAGTATGAAGAGAAGTAGTCCTTTTACTGGCATAGACTTTGGAACTCCCAGAACACTTCTGTTACTCCCAGGGGCTGTAATTCAACTCTGGGGGCTGCCATTCCAATCCCAGAGTAGTCTATTTGGGCCCAGAGACCTTAATGGAAAACCCATTCCACATTTTCTTTGCAACTCTTCTTGTACTGTAATGTATTTCAATGGAGCCCATACAAGTCATTGCATTCCTGGCTCCCATTATTTCTAATGAGCCTTCTAGCTTCTCCCATTGTTTTCAATGGGCAATCCTGTCATTCCTTTTAGTACATCCCAATTTTACTCCCCCCTCTCCTGTGAACTGCTAATTCTGTTCTAGCCAATTGCATACAGAATTCACCCTTGGAAGATTTATGACAGGAGGATTCACATTGTTTACCTCAACTTCCTCATTTTTGGTGTAGCGGTTAAGTGAGTGGACTCTAATCTGGGAGAACCGGATTTGATTCCCCACTCCTCCACTTGCAGATGCTGTGGGCAACCCATAGTTTTGTCAGAGGTGTTCTTGAAAAAGAGCAGTTTCTGTCAGAGCTCTCTCAGCCCCACCTACCTCACAGGGTGTCTGTCGTGGGGAGGGGAAGAGAAAGGAGTTTGTAACCTGCTCTGAGACTCTGAGAGAAAAGCGGGGTATATATCCAAGCTCTTCTTCTTCTACTAGAAAATTTACACTTGATAGACATGTGACAGATTCCACCCCTGATGCTGATTGTCAGTTCTGCACCCCTCTGAGGCCTGCGCCCTAGGTGGCTGCCTAGTTGGCCTAATGGTAGTATTGGTCCTGCTTGCTTCTTCACTCCCAGAAAGACCTGGTAAGTCCCCTGCCGGCTTCTCATTCACACCTGGCAACCCTAGGGTGAGCAGCCACTACAAGTTGGTGGCTCTGGCCCCATGGGAGCCTGCTCTTCCTCCTTTCCCTTTCCATCAGCAATGGGGAGCTGGGCATGATCTATTCTTTGGTGCTCGGCCTTCCTTATGCTCCAACTCTCACAGCCATGCATTACTACTGGGAATACCATTGCTTTGACCATGCAGACTTTTGTTGGCAGGGTGATGTCTCTACTTTTTATTATGCTGTCTAGGTTTGCCATCGCTTTCCTCCCAAGGAGCAGGCATCCTTTAATTTCATGGCTATAGTCACCATCTGCAGTGATCTTGGATCCCAGGAACCTGAATTCTGTCACTGCTTCCATGATTTCCCCTTCTATTTGCCAAGGAGTGATGGGGCCAGATGCCATGATCTTAGTTTTTTTGATGTTGAGTTTCAAGCCAACATTTGCACTCTCCTCTTTTATCCTGAGCAAGAGGCTCTTTAGGTCCTCTTCACTCCATTGTCTGCATATCCAAGGTTGTTGATGTTTTCCCTGGCAATCTTAATTCCAGCTTGTGATTTGACACGGTTAATTACAGTCTCATGTTTCACCACCTCGCCGACATGGGGAACATGGGGAACTAGCAATGGCTAGTCTTCCTCCATGGTCGAGGACAGAGGGTGACACTTGGGGAGAGGGTTTTTCCACGTTACCCTCTGGTATGTGGTGTCCCTCAGGGGGTGATCCTCTCCCCACTGCTGTTTAACATCTACATGCATCTCTCCACCCAGTTAATCTGTAATGCTGATGACACCCAGCTGTATCTGTTGATGGACAGATGGCCCGACTCCACCCCAGATATATTAGCCAGGGCACTGGAGGCTGCGGCTGGTTGGCTACAGCAGAGCTGGTTGAAATTAAATCCCTCGAAGATGGAGGTCCTGTGCCTGAGCCACGGTGGTGTGGGATCAGGAATCTTACTTCCAACCCTTGCCAGGGTGTCATTGATGTCAGTGCCAATGGTGAGGAGCTTAGAAGTGACTCTGGATGCCTCACTTTCTATGGAGGCTCGGGTCATTAATGTTTTATTTTAATACTTTCTTTATTGAATTTTAAAGACATAACAAACACAGATAAACAGACAAACAGATACCCAACCAAAAATTACATTTTTCAACATCATTGCAACAGTCAAACTTAACTTTAAAATATTTCTTCATATCTTATGTATTTTTCACTATAACTCAACGCATATTTCTTCTAATCTATCAATCTACTTTTCAACCCAAAATATAAAGGTTCTTAGACTTACATTCTAAAGTAATTTCCTATCACCCTATCTTATGGCTGCAGTCACCATCTGCGGTGTCACCCAGGAACGTGAATCTGTCGCTACTTCCATGACTTCCCCTTCTATTTGCCAAGGAGTGATGGGGCCGGATGCCATGATCTTAGTTTTTTTGATGTTGAGCTTCAAGCCCACTTTTGCGCTCCCCTCTTTTACTCTGAGCAAGAGGCTCTTTAGGTCCTCTTCACTTTCTGCCATTAGAGTGGTATCGTCTGCATATCTGAGGTTGTTGATCTTTTCCCCAGCAATCTTAATTCCTGCTTGTGATTCATCCAGGCCAGCATTTCGCATGATGTACTCTGCATATATATTAAATAAGCAAGGTGACAATATACATCCTTGTCATACTCCTTTTCCTATGCTAAACCAATCAGTTGTTCCATATCCGGTTCTAACTGTCGCTTCTTGACCCTTATACAGGTTTCTCAAGAGATGTGAGGTGGTCTGGTACTCCCATCTCTTTAAGGACCTGCCATAGTTTGTTGTGATCCACAGAGTCAAAGGCTTTAGCATAGTCAGTGAAGCAGAAGTAGATGTTTTTCTCTCTTGCTTTCTCCATAATCCAGCGAATGTTGGCAATTTGATCTCTAGTTCCTCTACGAAACCCAGCTTTTCAGGGGTCATTTTGTAGAAAAAGAGCTAGGGGGACTCATTAGCATAACTCATTAGCATATGCCACACCCCCTGACATCACCGGAAGGGTGTCCTCCCCACAGCCGGCGGCGATCTCCAGCGGGCACCAGCAGGGAGCTCCAGGCCCCGCCCTCCCGCACCTCACCTGGGGGGATGGCGTCCCCCCGCGTCCCCCCCAAATGACCCCTGCAGCTTGTACTTCTGGCAGTTCTCTATCCACGTACTGTTGAAGCTTAGCTTGTAGGATCTTAAGCATGACCTTGCTAGCATGTGATATGAGTGCAATTGTGCGATAGTTTGAACATTCATTGGCATTGCCCTTCTTTGGGATTGGAATGTACACTGACCTTTTCCAATCCTGTGGCCACTATTGCGTTTTCCAAATTTACTGGCAAATTGAGTGCAGCACTTTAACAGCACTATAATCTTTAATCTTTTAAGACTTTGAATAGCTCAGCTGGGATACCATCACCTCCACTAGCTTTGTTGTTAGTAATGCTTTCTAAGGCCCATTTAACTTCACATTCCAAGATGACTGGCTCAGTGATTATACCGTTGTGGTTGTCAAGGACATCGAGGTCTTTCTTGTATAGTTCTTCTTTTTTCTTTTTCTTTTTTGAGCCCCCGGAGGGGATTTTTTATTATTACTTTTTTCAAACTACAAAAACTATCACAGAAAAAGGGAAGAGGGACTACATATATGGGACAAAGTATAGAAACCCACTACTGACTAAAAACCCAAGAGAGGAGATCCTCACTAGGTTCATTACATCAAGTCTTCACTTCATTTAGATCAATATAAACTGAGTCAGACATGTAATTACTTTTTTCCTTTTCATTAACTCTTAAAACCTAACTTTCTAAGGACAGTATCCCCCAGTCATCCCCATTCTTTTACAGTCTTAGTTTCTAGATCTCAGTATTGACCACTCTTTAGTTCCCTCTCCACCCAGCCAGCCAATAGTATGTTTTATGGGACAGACTAACAGAAGGTGTCACAGGGGGATGTGGCCAGCCTAGCCTGCCCCCCACCCCACCTTATAAAAGATGCTTACCGACCACATGCTCTCTCTCTCTCCCTCTCCACGACCCCTATCGAAGCTTTAGCCCTCTTATGTCCACCTTGCTATCCATATTCCCTACCGCCATCTTTAAACTCTAATCTGCAGCTAGAGTCCACGTGGTTCTGCCGGTTCAGAGCACGTGTCCCCCATATTCTATTTCTAACCCCTCCATTTTTTCATTGGAATGGCTCAATCAAGGAGGACAGGTATATATCACCCAACCAATGAATATCCTGCTCATGCAAACGTGATAATTATCCAACTTTATTTCTTAGTATAAGTATAATTGTGTGAGTGTTTGTGTATTGTTTGATTGAGACATCTCTACCAGTAAAAGAAATTATATTTCACCAATCTTAATCTCTGTATCTGTTCTGGTACTTACAGTAATGGTGGGACTTCTGTATAAATTGGTGTGAACCCTAATTTGCCTATTGCCAATTGATAATCATAACTTTCCCTAGATTAATTGAGAATTCAAGGCAATTTGGCTAACACAGTATGAGCACAGTCGGCTAATATCTCAGTCTGGGTCATATCGGCAAAGCACAGGCTGTCAATGATGGTATTGGTATTGGGGCCAGGGCCTTAATTTGTTAAGTGCAGCTTGCTAGTCAAAGGCCTTACATAAACTGTGGACCTAGATTTTTGAGTTGGACTCAAGGTATTTATATGAAACAAAATGCAAAAATTCTAATTAATGGAGTGTTAACAGATGGATTCCAGATAGATAAGGGGATGAGACAAGGATGCCCCTTATCACCATTATTATTTATCCACGCAATGGAAATTTTTGCCTCTAGAATCAGACAAGACCAAAACATTAAGGGACTGAGAATTGATGGAGAACAATTTAAATTAAAGAGTTATGCAGATTTAATATTGACAATTTTAATCTTACAAAATGCAATACAATTTGTTATGGGACACAAAGAAAACTTTGGTTCCCTCTCCAACATGGCCCTGGTGGCACATTGGGGAATGGTCCTGAGAAGAGCAACAGGTGATATGTCAAAAAGCCACATGTGGCTCCTGAGCAACTGAGTATCATTGCTCTAGGGGGATGAGCCAGGCAGCTTCTCCCGCATCTGTAAGACACCCAAGGAAAGGACCTCTTGTGTGAGGGGATTTCTTATCTGTCAGATATGTTGGGGGAGCACATGGAGGAAGGAGGGAGACAGCCATGGCCAAGTAGTGTAAGAATATGTGTGTGGGAGAGTATTTGTGAGCCAATCAAGCATAATGGGCAAAATGTGAACACAGAGCCCTTAAGAACAGCAAGACAAGTCATGCAGCTGCCCCCTCTAGCAGGACTGAGACAATCGGTTTTTTTTTTTTTTAAAGCACAAAGACAACAAGTGGTGGAAGAGGATTGGGCTGGAGAGAGGAATGTGAAAATGTGCCTTTGCAGTCCCGTCTCATATATATGTGAACTGTCTCTGAATGCTGAAAGATGCTCTTTGCAGTTCATGATCCAACTGGGATTCAAGCAGAGGGGCAATCCAGCATCCCTGGTGTCCTGTGTCTGAGTTACATTTGTACTCCATGAGTCAGGATCCATAATCCTCAAGAGTTGGGCCATCCTAACCAGTTCCCTATCTGCAGGCTGGACTTTAAAGGCAAGGATCACACTTTGACTTCTGCATGGAAACCAATTCATGGCTAAAGAAGCCCACCTGAGGCTGGAGAGACGTGCACGTGAGCAGAAAGGCCAGATTGCAGCTGTCTTGCTTTATCCTTCACTAGTAGAAGTTTCACTGCCGGAAGTCTTCCAGGGCAACTGCACACAGGGCACGTTTGAAGCCATGAAGAGTGGATGTGATCAGAACATGGCTATGCTAACTGACCAGGAAATGCTGCAGCTGGTGAAGGAACCACAGTTGGCCAAAGGTACAACATGCCACAGGTCTGGAGTGAGAAGGTGGAGCCAGGCATGTGAGAGGAGACTGCAGAGCTAGTGCCAAGGGGAAGAGATCCTTGACCCCCTCACAAGCAAGGAAACAGGCCTGTTGTGAGTTAATTGGGGGGGGGATATTTTGTGCATTATTTAAGTGGTTCAGAGAATGCAGACACAGGGCTAACCTAACAAGTTCCAAGAGACGGAATATCCAGTGGACTCCTCTCGTTTTTCCCTTCCCTTCAGCAGCTTTGTTCTATAAATAAGAGGACTTACTTTCTGGCTCCTGGGGACTGAGGAGAAAAAACCATTTCCAAGACGTCGTTGCCTTTAGGATAGCCAGCTTGACCGACAGCTGGTTCTTATTGTGCTGCAGTTTGGCATGAGATGGGAGTGATAAAGAAAATGTGGGGCTGGAGGAGGGGGTGAGAAAGCAATAATGAGGGAGATGAATGATGAAAGGCCCTTAAACATGGAGGATGGAGCTGAACCAGGAGGACACAGTGGGAGGGACCCACAAAGCTTTGAAGCTGTTCTCTGCAGGGATCCCCCTTTTGAACACTACACCATGCTGGTGAGGGGTGGGAAATGCAAATCCTGAGCAAAGGGGATGCCTGTCTCTCTCCTTCGGAAGGTTTCAAGAGCCCGAGATCAGACTGGCTCCCTGTCAGTTACCCATTCTAAAAGCCTGGGCCATTTCCCAGAGGCCTCCTTGCATCAGCCATTTCAGTCACTTTCTTGTTCTTGATGGAAGGGGGGGGCTATCATTAATAGGGCTGGCAGAAGAGCTTGGGAGGAAAGCAGACACAAGTGAATGCCACTTCCCATCGCTGAGGACTGCAGACTTTGAGGTAGCCCAAGATGTAAATAGCAGTAGCATGAAAGGGCCTTTCCTAAAGTTTAAAGCATACTTCATACAAAACAGGCCTGAACTGAAGGTAGCTTGTATAGCATTGTGGCTAAGAAAGTGTGCCATGTATTAGCCTAAGTCCAACCTTACTCCTGCTTAACCTATCAAGGTGGGCGTACGCAAGCCCCATCCCTCTTGACAACATAAACATCCTGCAAGGCTGTCACAAGGACTGAGACTGTGCAGGTGAAGCAGTCTGATCAAAGCAACATCCATGATTTTGTCTAAACCTAAGACATCTCCACCCACAGGTTTCTAGAGCCTGATGTTCCTCTCAAGTCTACCATCCATTTTAAAAAATAATTTCTAACCAATTTTGATCACCAAAAAAGTGGGTTGAAAAGATTTGGGGGTGGGTGGAGGTTTCAGTAGGAGCAGCAAGATTTATTCTTGGATACATTCAGGATTAAATTGCAAAAAAGGCATGTTTTAAGTGCATTTCATCTCTCAGAAATAAATGATATAGCAACGTTAGCCGCACAAGCCAAAGACAACAGTAGCAGGACATCTGGATCAAACAAAGTGCAGGTCCGCCCAGCTGTGCCTGGCAGCCAGTGGGAGCCTGGGGAACAGGGACCTGAAGGGGGCAGGGCAGCCTTAGGCACAAATCACAGAATAAGGTTTTGAACTCTCCTAAATGTTTAGGTAAGGAGCCCCAACCCAAAAAGGGACAGGGGAGACCAGAATGTTCCAGGGCACGGTGGGAAGTCCCCAAATCTGTTGTGTGTCACTCTCCTAAAATGACATGAAAAGGACCGTTGCGGTCTTGAGCTGTGCTGCAAAGCAGATTTCATGTTATGCCAACAGAGGCTACCGGGACAAAGAGGCAAAAAACAGCAGCTTCTTCCTGTCCCAGTCCTGACTCAGAGATAGGTGTGCACTTCAGAGGCATGATGTCTTACGTGGAATCAGACCTTTGGTCCATCCAGGTTAGTCTTTTCTGCTCAGGCCGTGGCTCTCCTGGGTCTCAGGCAGAGAGGTCTTTCATATAACATCATCTACTGCCTGGTCTTTTTTTAACCGGAGATGCTGCCAGGGATTGATTCTGGGACCTTCCGCATGCCAAGCAGGTGCTCTTCCACTGAGCCACAGCCCCTCCTCTGAAGTAAATAAGTAAATACTATTAGAGAGTCTCTGCTTTCACTTTAAGCTTTTTATTAAAGCATAACTGTTCCCCTATATTTGTAGCCATATCCATGATATTCAATTAAAAACTGTATATAAGACAAGTGTAACTTACAAGTGCAAACTGGAAAATCTACCACCTCGTAGGGTAGATGAGTCAAAGAGACACCCTTTCTATGAGGAGAAGGCTTTCTGTTCCTGTGGCACAGCTCCCTCCAGGAATGACCAGCACCAGGGGAACTCATGGTCCTGGGAGGTTGCCTCCCAGCACTGCTGCAGCCCCCTCCTTCTCTCTCCCTCCCTCTGAGCAACCCACCATCACACCCACCCACCCCTCCCTTATGCCAGCCCACCACCACACCTCCCTCCCTCCCTTGGCATCTATGTTGCCTTCCCCTGACTTCTTCTTCCCCCTCCTCTGCCAGAGAAACAGAAAGCGGGCAGCAGCGGCAGCTGTGTGCTGTCGCTGCTGTTGGATCCCCAGGCATTCGAAATAACTCCACGTTTGAATCAAAGCAAGGTTTATTTCAAAGCGATGTTTCAGACAGGAACAAGAACAGGAATAACTACCAATACACAGGCGTAGCATATTAAAGGGATTTGAATCATGTTGGGCCAATGAGGCCAGTTTCCGCTGGCGGGAATAGAACTCGTAAACGCGCGCCTATTCCATGGGAATGTAACAGTTCAATACCATCAACACAGGTTCAGTTCACAGGGTAGATAACCATAACAAGCTTAGCGAAGCTCTGACTCCCACCACCAGATGCACGACCTTGGCCAGTTCCGCAAAACACAGAGAAGCATAATGAAGCAGTCTAAACCCAGGAGGGGGGGAACTCTCCAGGAGAAAGGGAAGCTGTCCCGAGGCGAGAGGTGCGAGAGACCGAGGCGGCGAGAAGTATCGTTCGTCTGGAGCAGCCGAGACTCGAGAAGCCAACGGGGATAAAAAGAGAATTGGAAGCAACAGCCGAAGCTAAGTACCCTTATGAGCTAGTAAAACATCCATATTAATATATCATAGAAAAAGAAAAGGTATACTTAACTAAACAAAGGCGCTGAAAACAGAGAGAAACTGGAAAGTAACTAGAACTTAACCAGGCTGTAATAAGGTATCCAAAAAGGATTTGTTAACTACGAGGGTAATGAGCGCTGAAAGAAATCTAATCCGATAAAAATATAGGAAAATAAAAATAAAATTTAAACTTTGCAGGTCACTAAATAGAAAATTGTGAAAGCAAATTACATACAGCTGTTTGTTTGTTTCCCTTTAAAAGATCCGAGTGCGAACGAGGTGAGCGGAGCAGAGCGGAGCGACTCAGGCGAAGGCTGAGCCGTAGGAGGAGCCAGGCTGAGCGTCGGCGAGATCGGGGAGACGTTGGACGATAGCGACGGAGCTGAGCGAACAGCGCACACGCCCACGCCTGCGCAGAGGGGAACGCCATTTGCGTCCAGGAAACATCATTTATGCCGGTTGCGTCCTGGGGAAACGCCGTTTGTGCCGGGAGGAGACGAAAACGCCATCTGCGTCCAGACCACTGCCGCTGCGTCGAGGGAACCTTGCTACATAGAGTAACGCTGTTTGCGGAGCCGAAGGACAGTTTAAGCGGACTCAGCATACAGCGCCTACCCCCATGCCTGCGCAGAGGGAAACGTCAATTGCGGCCAGGAAACGTCGGTTGAGCCGGTTACGTCCTGGGTAACGCCGTTTGCGCTGGGAGGAGCTGAAAACGCCATTGGCGTCCAGATTCTCGTTGTTTGTGTCGAGGGACAGTTTAAGCGGACCCAGTATAGAGTTAGAGAAACAGCTGAAAGTGATACAAGCCAACGAGAGAGACAGAACGACAAGGGAAAGACTTTAAAGGGCAAAGTTAAGAACTAGGAGGGTGAAGTGCAAAAAACAGAGAACTCAATATTAAAGATTAGAAGTAGGAAGAAACCCAAAAAACTGCAGAGGGAAAATATAAAGAAAAATAAAATAATACTACTGGTAAAAGTAAAAAGAGTATAAGGAGTACAAGGAACAGCAGAATAGATTTAAAGGGATAGAAGCTCCAAAATAAAATTTAAACATTCATTCGAGGGGGAAGTACAGAAGGGAGTGAGAAGGAATTAAAACTGATAATTGTAGGCACAAATTATTAATAAATTACTAATAAATTAATAAACTATTAAAAACAACTACTAAATAGATATCATGATACGGAAGCAACAAACCAAAGAACTTTAAGCGAACACCTGATAGAAACTTACAAGACTACTTAAAATGGCCTCAGGCGCAACAAAAAAAATGGGAACACCATCTCCCAGTCAAGGGGGTGGGCTAGCACATTTAAAAGCAGGTACCCAATTGGTATCCCTGACAGATCTACAATTTATAATGGCCAATTATTTACAACAAACTGCGCAACAGACAGGAGAGGCAATTAAAAAGGAGATAGACCCTCTACGTGAAAAAATAAACGAAATTTCAGAGCAACTGAAAACAGACACACAAGAGATAAAGGCAGATATTTAAAAAATTATTGAAAATACAACAGCACTAGAAGAGAAAGTTGAAGATATTGATCAAGAAGTTCAGGAGGTAAAAACAAAGGTAGATATGCTGGAACAATCTGTGATCCTATTTGAAATGGAAAAAGCAGAAACAATGCTAAGATTCCAAAATATTCGCGAGAAAGTTGAAAAAGACTTAAAAGAAGTAATAGTTAAAAACATGGTAGAACAGCTGGAGTTGGAAAATGAAAAAGAAATCCTAGACGATATAGAATTGATACAGCGTAAAAATTCAAATTACACAAGGAAACACAAACTTCCAAGGGAAGTACATGTTAAATTCCATAGAAAAAAAACAAGAGACCAAATCATCCATGCAGTAAACGGCAAAAAATTAACTATACTAGGAGCGGAAATAAAAATACTTAAAGAAGTTCCGTGGAAGGTGAGAGAAAAACGTCGGTATTATGAAATACTTACCGAGCTCCTAAGAAAAAACCAAATTCAATACAGATGGTTGGTACCGGAAGGCGTGTTATTTAATTATAAAACGCGAAGATTTCGAATAGACTCCGTCTTTAAGCTAGAAAACTTTCTCGAAAAGGAAGGAGAAGATCTGGGATGGCAGAGGGGTGGAGAAGAAGAAGAGGAGGAGGAGGAGGATATTGATAAAGAGGAGGAAACAACAAGCCGGGAGGAGGCCACAGGGATGGAAAGAAGGGAAGCCTATAAGGAAAAAAAGAAACAACAACTAAGACATAAAACAGAATCCCAAATAAGAACAAGACTTCAACTAAGAAACATAGTAATGGCAAAAAAAGACAAAAAAGATGGCTACTAAAAAACTATCCATGCTATCGGTGAATGTTAATGGGCTGAACAGCCCACAGAAAAGGAAAAAAATCTTTCATCAAACAATAAAACAAAATCTGAGCGTAGTATGTTTTCAGGAAACCCATATCAAAGAAGAGCACATTAAACATTTGGAATGTAAGAAATTAGGTGTTGCATTTGTAGCATCAGATCTAGTAAAAAAAAGAGGATTGGTGACATATGTAAAGGAAAATCTGAATCCAGAACTCAAATTTAAAACAAGAAATGGAAGAATCTTGGTGGTTAAAATTAGATACAATGGAAAAGAAATATATATAGTAAACATATATGCTCCAAACCAAGACCAAGAATCCTTCTATAAAGATTTGAAAGACATTGTGACGAAAGAATGCCCAGGAGATATACTGCTGGCAGGAGATTTTAACGCAGTATTCAATGATAAAGCAGATAGGAAAAGAATAAACAAAGCAATAAGAAGTGGAACCCTACTACCCAAATCCTTCTTGCAGACGGTAGAAGAGCTTAATTTAATAGACATCTGGAAAACGAGAAACCCCTCTAAAAAAGACTATACCTTCTTCTCCTCCAGATAGAGCGTAGTCCCGTATAGACATGATTTGGCTAAATGTAGAAATAGCAAAAGATCTATTAGAAGTTGAAATCCTGCCAAACACATATGCTGACCACAATCCAATGTGGATATCTTTGCGGGATGGAGTTAAAAACGCAAGATGGAGGATGAATGGGGGTCTTCTGCAAGATAAAGAATTCCTAGGAAAATTTAAAAAAGACATCAAAGAGTTTATTAAAATAAACAGAACGGAAGATGTTTCACTTAACACAATTTGGGACACTTTAAAAGCGTATGCAAGGGGATTACTTACAACACAATATATATGGGAAAAGAAGCAAAGACAACAGAAATATAAAAGTCTGATAGAGAATGTAAAAAAGGAAGAAGAAAAGTTGAAAAAAGATGGAAATTGTAGAGAGACAAGTGTAAAAATAAAACTATTACAACATCAGGTCAATATACTTTTAACACAAGAAATGGCAAAAAAGATAGAATTTGCAAAAGCCTACTATTTTGAAAATGCAAATAAGCCAACACGATGGCTGGCCTATAGATTAAAAAAGGAAAGTGAAAAGAGAACAATCTCAGCACTGATGAACGATAAACTAGAAATAGAATATACAAATGACAAATTGAAAAAGGTAGTGGAGAACTTCTATGCAAAACTTTATCGCCAGGAAAGAGTAGATAAGAAAGAGATTCAAGAATATTTGAAGACACATAACATAAATAAATTTACTGAAGCACAGAGAAAAATACTAAATGAGACAATCACAACGTGTGATAGAATAGAAGCCCTTAGGAAGCAAAAAAAGAAGAAGAAATCACCAGGCCCAGACGGAATCACGATAGAATTCTATCAAAAACTAGAAAATGAATTAACACCACTATACAAAGAGCTACTACAAGGTATAACAGAAACAGCAAAGACACCACAATCATGGAATGAAGCCCTGATTTCATTAATTCATAAGCCAAATTAAGAAAGCCTCGAGATAAAAAACTATAGACCAATTTCACTATTGAATGTAGACTATAAGATCTATGCTACAATAATAGCGAATAGATTTTAAAAAGTTATGTCCCAAATTATTCATCAGGACCAAGCAGGCTTTCTACCAAAAAGACAAATTAAGAGAAATATAAGAACCATCGTGGACATTATTGAATATTACGAATATCAACCGGGAAAAAAATTAGCGTTACTGTTCCTCGATGCGGAGAAAGCTTTTGACAATGTAAATTGGGACTTTATGAAACTTAAATTAAAACTCTGGGATTGTGGAAAACTCTTTACGAATATGATAGAATCAATATACTGTGAACAATGGGCAAAAGTTATAGTCAATGGGGACTTAACTCAAAGGATCCCTATAGAAAAAGGGACAAGACAAGGCTGCCCATTATCGCCTCTACTATTCATATTCGGTTTAGAGATGTTAAATAATATTGTGAAATCAAGTGAAGACATAAGGGGCCTTAAATTAAAAGGAGAACACTTTAAATTATTGGCTTTCGCTGATGATTTGGTCTACATTTTGGAGGAACCGACTCTATCGATTCAAAACTTATTAACAACAATTCAACAATTTGGGACTGTAGCAGGATTTAAAATAAACATGAACAAGATGAAACTAGTGATCAAAAATTGCACAATAGAAGAAAAAAAAGAAATACAAGAAACCACAAAACTAGAAATAGTAAAAAAAGTAAAATATCTGGGCATCAACATTACAAATAATAATGCTAATCTGTATGAAAATAACTATAAAGTTATACTTGAGGAAATCAAAAAGGACTTACAAAGATGGCAAGAACTTCAAATATCGTTCATGGGGAGAATATCCACGATAAAGATGAACATACTACCACGTATTATTTTCTTAATCCAATGCATTCTAATCCTTAAAAATAAGAAATTTAATGAGGAACTAAATAAGTTGACAAAAAAATTTATCTGGCAAGGGAAAAAAGCCAGAATAAAACAAAAATTTCTAAGAGAAAATAAAACGAGAGGAGGGCTGAGTCTCCCAGATTGGAATCTCTATTACCAAGCTGCAGCATTAGGATGGATAAAAGAGTGGGCTCTACTAGAAGATAAAAGATTGTTAAAGCTAGAAGGTCATGACCTACACATGGGCTGGCATGCCTATGTGTGGTATGACAAAGACAACATACAGAAGAGTTTCTCTAATCACGTAGTAAGAGGACCCCTAATGCAAATATGGAGACAGATAAAAAAGAAAACTTATGAAAAAATACCGAAGTGGATATCTCCCATCGAGGCCTTCGTAATGCCATCATTAATGGTAGATGAGAAAAATATAACATAGAAGAACTTATTAAATGAACAAAGTGAACTTAAGTCCTGGGAAACCTTGCAAGATATGCAGGTAAATCTATCAATATGGGAAAGAAACCAACTAACCTCAAGATTCACTAGAGACAAAAAAATAGGCTTCTACGCTAACGAAACACAACTAGAAAAAATTTGGTTGCGAGAGACAGATAAACAGATGTGTCAGGGAACTGTTGGAGATGCAGGAATAATAAAGGGACTCATTTTCACATCTGGTGGAAATGTGTAAAAATACAAAAATTTTGGAAAAGTACTAAACAACTGATAAAAGACATAACTGAAATGGATCTACCTTTAAATCCGGAAATCTTTTTGCTAAATATTATACCCAGTGGCATTAAATATAACGAAACATGCATTATTGTATATCTAAATACAATGGCAAGAATCTGCATTGCTAGAAATTGGAAAACAGATAATATACCAAAAAAGGAAGAATTGATAATCAAACTTTTTGAGATAATAGAGATGGACAAATTAAATATGTTTTTGGCTGGAAAGTTAGAGGATAAATTTAACCAGAAATGGCATAAAGCCATAAAATGGTATGAAAAAAATCTGAAAAATTAACCCCAATGTTAAGAGGAAAAAAAAGAGACAAATGTATGTATGCATAATTTGGAAAAATGTAAATAAACAATTCAAAAAAAAAATAAAACCAGGAGGGGGGGGGGAAGAGCACAAGGCATGTGAAGCAGGTAACCTCAGATACAATGGCAGCTAGCTGACATACTGCCCCTTCAAAAATACATATTATCCACCCCCTCCCGGATTCGGCGGGAGACCTCCCGGTTTGCCCGGGAACTTTTTGTGAAACTCTCTGAGCATGTAAGGGGCCCGAATATCCCCTTCTTCCACCCATTCTTGGTGCTGGGGTCTGAAGTCCACCCACTGGATAAGATACCACAATTTACCACGTTTAATCCTGGAATCCAAGATGTCAGCGATTTCAAAATGCTCCTCCCCATCGAGCAAGAGGGGAGGAGGGGGGTCACGTGCAGGCCTCCATTTACCCTGGCCGGTGTCCTTCTTCAAAAGACTCATGTGAAACACAGAATGCAAAGACCTTAAATTCTTAGGCAATTCTACATCCACAGCAACTTCATTAATTATTTTACGTACCCAATGAATTTCCAGCTCAGTTTTCTACAGGGCCGCAACATTTTGATATTTTTTGTAGAGACATAGACAAAATCACCAGGCTTGAGGTCCCAACCCTCCACCCTCCCTCGATCAGCCTGAGTTTTGTAAGCCTGCTTGGCAGCATCCAAAGTACTACATAACAATGGCCAAGCCTCCTGTAAAGACTTACACCACACGCCAGCATCCGTAGGTTGTAGAGGAGTACCCCCCCCAGGAAAGGCAAAGGGGTGCTGTCATATCCCAAAGCTGCTTTGAAAGGAGACATGTCAATATAACGTGTTATTATAACAATATTCTGCCAGTGGTAGCAGGCCACACCAGTCATTTTGTTGATAATTTGTAAAACAACGTAAATATTGCTCAAGTGTTTGATTAACTCTTTCGGTTTGCCCGTCGGTCTCCGGGTGGTAAGCGCTGCTCAAACCCTGTTCCACCCCCATAAGCTTCATTAATTCCCTCCAAAACTTAGAAACAAATTGTGAACCACGGTCGGAGATCACTTTAGCTGGCAAAAGATGGAGGCGCACCACGTGGTGGAAAAACAATTTAGCCAGCTTTTGAGCCGTCGGGAGGGAAGGAAGGGCCACAAAATGACTTTGTTTAGAAAACAAATCCACCACCACCCAAATAACAGTTTTCCCCTTGCTAAGTGGAAGATCAGTGATGAAGTCCATCGAGATCACCTCCCAAGGTCTGGTAGGGGTGGGGAGGGGATGTAGAAGACCAGGGGGCTTTCCCCCCCTCTGTTTAGACAATGCGCAAGTTTGACAGGTGCAAACAAAATCCAGAAGATCTTTGCGCATGCG
>NW_015162476.1:2030593-2031445 GCF_001447785.1 Gekko japonicus | reverse complement strand
GAGGAGGAGAAGGAGGAGACGGGGCTGGCGTGGGAAGTTTTGCTTGCGCTCTCCTTACCACAGCCCCTCCCAACTGGGCGGGAGTGAAGATCGAGTCAATGATGACCTCATGCTGGCTCTCATGTTGCGGGAGGCGGGACAGGGCATCAGCCAGCGAGTTGGAAGACCCGGGGAAATGATGCAAAGTGAACTGGAACTTGGAAAAAAAATCCGCCCACCTCAATTGCTTGGCGTTGAGAGAACGGGGGGATTTAAGGGTCTCAAGGTTTTTATGATCAGTCCATACCTCAAACGGGACCCGTGCCCCCTCCAGCCAATGGCGCCACGTGGAAAGAGCAAGCCGAATCGCCGAAGCTTCCTTCTCCCACACACTCCAGTGGCGTTCAGCATCAGAAAATTTTTTAGACACAAATGCCAGCGAATGCAATTTGTTGTCATCCCCCTGTTGAAGGATGGCCGCCCCCATAGCAACATCAGATGCGTCAGTTTGCACAATAAATTTTTTCGACTCGTCGGGGTGAGCCAAAATCAGTTCAGAAGTGAACATGCCTTTCAGTTTGATAAATGCCGCTTCACACTCAGGCGTCCATTTCAGCGGAGCCCCCGGCTTCGTTGCATCAAAGCCCTTCCCTTTCGTTTTTAACAAGTCAGTGAGGGGAAGCACTATTTGGGCAAACCCCTTAATGAAAAATCTATAAAAATTGGAGAATCCTAAGAATGCTTGTAGTTGCCTCCTGGTTTTGGGGGGTTCCCAATCAACCACATCTTTGATTTTACCGGGCTCCATTTCCAACCCCCCCCCCTGAGATCCGGTAGCCCAAAAAGTCAATGTGCGATTGGTGAAACTCACAT
>NW_015162476.1:2028307-2028579 GCF_001447785.1 Gekko japonicus | reverse complement strand
GGAGGGGGAAGAGCTGGTGCTACCAGAGGTCCCGGTTGCGCAGGGATCAAAGGGGGTGGCAGACCGGGTGGCGGTACTTGCCCTGGGATAGGCTGTATTGGTCCCGGAATCACCGGCTGCTGTGGCCCTTGGGGTTGCTGCTGCGGGAGGGGGGGTTGCATTTGTAATCCATGGGTTACCACCAAGTTGGCAATTCACATGTCCATCATTTGTGGTAGTGCATCAAAAACGTCACCCACCGTCCGCATGAGTTGTCGTACCGACTTCTCCAG
>NW_015162476.1:2021669-2028000 GCF_001447785.1 Gekko japonicus | reverse complement strand
CGGCCCCTGTTAGTCCCGATGTATTCACCGGCGTTTCGGTGGCCGTCGTGACAAGGGGAGCAGATGTAACCGGAGTTACCTCCGTGACAGGTGTTTTCTCCTCCTTCCCACTCATGACTGCCGTCCGATTTGGGATGATAGAGAAAGGTGAGATTCCTAACAAATTGTTGGATCCCCAGGCATTCGAAATAACTCCACGTTTGAATCAAAGCAAGGTTTATTTCAAAGCGATGGTTCAGACAGGAACAAGAACATTGTTAGGAATAACTACCAATACACAGGCGTAGCATATTAAAGGGATTTGAACCATGTTGGGCCAATGAGGCCAGTTCCCGCTGGCGGGAATAGAACTCGTAAACGCGCGCCTATTCCATGGGAATGTAACAGTTCAATACCATCAACACAGGTTCAGTTCACAGGGTAGATAACCATAACAAGCTTAGCGAAGCTCTGACTCCCACCACCAGATGCACGACCTTGGCCAGTTCCACAAAACACAGAGAAGCATAATGAAGCAGTCTAAACCCAGGAGGGGGGGGGAAGAGCACAAGGCATGTGAAGCATGTAACCTCAGATACAATGGCAGCTAGCTGACAGCTGCTGCCTCTGTTCACTCAACACCCCCCCACCCACCCATGAGCAGTGACAGCTCTCAGGAGCAGCACCAGGGGCTGCCCAGCAGGGGGAGAGCTTTTTGGCAAATTAGACCAGGGCTCCCCTCACCCCACTTGCTTTCTCTGCAGCCCCATAACAGCTACAGGGAACATTGCTCTGAAGATCTGAGAGCCCTTTTCAGCTTGGAGCTGTGGTGTGGGAGGAGGAAAGGCTCCTGCCTGCCTCTGCATGCTGATTTTGAAAGCTGAAATGGCCCTTTCAGGGAGATATTTACATAACTTTGGAGCAGCACTGGAGCATTCTGAGCATGTCCCACTGCAAAGTCAGATAAGTAACACCCTGCCCAGGCTGTTTCAGGTTCTAAAAAAGGTATGGGGGGGGGTGGGTGGGGGGGGGGGGGGGAGCAGGTTTGATTTCTTGCAGATGATCCCCTCTGACCAGCCCAGTGACTTTGATTACTCAGGACTAGCCCCAATGAGTTCCTCACAAAGGCATGGAAAGGGTTTCGTATATTGTCTTTTTACTGACAGAATCAAACTTGGTTGCCTACCAACAGCCACTGAGGGAAAGGTTAGTCCCACAGAGGAGCCAAGCAGGCGAAGTGTCTTCCTTAAGAGAGAGAGCATATTCTGACAGGAAACTGTGGCTGGAGTGGGCGGGAAAGAGGAGCAGACCTAGCACCTGGCCAATGGCATGTGAGAACTCTTGAGTGGTGGCTGACAGGCCAATGGCTGATGGAGTGCACTGTGGGCGGGACTGAGGCATCGCAGCCAGAGGATAGAGACAGCTTCTGAGTGACACATAATGGAGCGAACTGATTTAGGAGAATGTGGAATGTTCAGAGAGTGCCACCCCACTACTCAGTTGTATATAAGGAAAGATGTCTTTGAGCAGTTACCTCTGCCATTTCTTGTTGTCTGTTAATGAGTTGTCTGTGTGCCTTTCATTTGGTGAGACGTGCCCTTTGTTCAGGAGCCATGTTTTGTGCCTGTGCAGTATGGACAGCATGCATGCGGAGAGATTCAGTGTTTCTTCGCTGTAACATCATAGCATGACGATGATTATGTAGACGCTGAAGCTCAGCATTCCATTCATCTGCAGTGCATTGTTAGTGCCTTTTTCATTTTCAGCCTTGCAGCATTTAGCATCAGTGTGTGCTTGTGTTGGGCTCTGTCTTTATTAGCATGGCATGCTTGTGTTATGGGCTACCATAGAGTATGTGCATCAAGGCACACATATTCCGTAGGAGAAATGATGTGCTGTGGCTGGGGAATGCAGTGATTTCTGAGGGACCTACTGCCCCCACAAGGAGATTGGCAACCCCAGTGAACATTTAGGGGAAGATTGGGAGATGTATTTTACCTCAGGACACATTCAATGACTCCCAACAGCAACAGCAAACTGTTTGGAATGTTGGAGGCAAGGGCCAATCAGGCCACATATGCAAACGACCTCTGTGTTATGACTGGCTATGAGGGGGGGAGGTGTTGCGCAGTGCGCACTCGGCGGCCTGATGCCAGTAGAAGTTACTTGCCAGCCTCCAGGACTATTTCAGCCACACCAACCTTTCCAGCCACACTCCAGCAGTCAGCAGCACATCCAGCCTATATAGTACCACGCCACACAGTTCTTTGTGGTGAACTATATACAGTTTATTCACAGAATATACAACGCTCCGTCAAAGTGCTTCACCAAACGCCGTGATTCACAAAAGGAATAGTTTGGACTGCACTTGTCCACTTATATACATATTTACAACCAATCAGCATCAAGCTGAGTCATGCCTGTGGCCTCACACCATAAACTGGTCTAAACCGGCCAGGACAGGCTTCCAGCAGTCTCACTGCTGTCACTCAGTTCCTGCAGATCTGACAGTTCATCTGACAGTGCATATTAATAGTTCAACAGGAGGATGATGTGTGAAAAGGAATGAGGCCCAATCAGCCACCATATGTAAATGACCTTGAAAGGCTGGCCCAATCAGGTAGAAGGTGAGTTGTTGGGAACACGGCTAGTCTTTTATATGTATCTAGACTGTATTGAATTTATTGTTGTGAGCCGCCCTGAGCCCGCTTACGGGAAGGGTGGGATATAAATCAAAATAATAAATAAATTATTGCTGCTTGAAAGAATTGGTGTAAATGCATGATTTACATCAGGCAAGAATGATAAGATGGGCAAAGTACTTGGTTCACTTCTCAGGGCATTTTTAAAGGAGTTATTTCTGTGTGTCCATTTCCAAGCTGTAATGTTCCATTTATTGTATGGTATGAATTCCTAAACATGAACAAATTTCTTCTATATGTACAGGAAAGTGCCTTTATAACGGCAAAAAGTAAAACAAAAAAAAAGTGCCACGTAGGAACAATTACTGAACTGGTGGTGGTGAAAAGTGCTGTTAAGTAACATCTGACAGAATCATAGAAGCATGGAGTTGGAAGGGACCTCCAGGGTCATCTAGTCTAACCCCCTGCACACCCCCAGTGACCCCTGCTTCGTGTCCAGAAGATGACAAAAAACCTCCAGGATCTCCAGCCAAACAGGCCTGGAGAAAAATTGCTTCCTAACTCTAAAGTGGTAATCAACATTTCCCTGGGCATGTTAGAAAGGGCCACAATAACTAAACACTGAGGCAACCCTTCCTGCCCTTCCTCTCATGATCTGCCTAACTTCACAGAATCTGCGTTGCCCACCACTTCCCCAGGAAGCCTGTTCCACTGAGAAACCACTCTAACTTTTAGGAAGTTCTTCCTAACATTTAGCCAAAAACGCTTCTGATTTAATATCAACCCGTTGTTTCTGATCCGACCTTCTCGGGCAACAGGAAACAACAACACACCATCCTCTAGATGATAGCCCTTCAAGTACTTGAAGATGGTGACCATATCACCTCTCAGTCATCTGCTCTCCAGGCTAAACATACCCAACTCCTTCAACCTTTCCTCATAGGACTTGGTCTCCAGTCCACTTACCATCTTCTTTGCCCTCCTCTGAACATATTCCAGCTTGTCTATATCCTTCTTAAATTGTGGTGTCCAAAACTCAACACAGGTTGCGGTCACATGGAGCATTAGCCACACTACAGAGATGGAAGATAGGCGGATTTTCCAGGCGTGATCACAGCGCCACATCTGGGAAGCGTAGAGCTTCTGTGGCGAACCCGAGGCTTCCCGCTGAAGATGCGGGGTAAAAAAACTAGTACCTCCGAGGTACTAGTTTCCTGAAACCACGGGGCAAGGGCAGGCGCCCGATCGCGTTTCCGGTGGTAGGCAAACAGCCATGCTCCCCCCCCTTGCATTTTCCTGCCCGTGTGACCAGGGCCACAATACTCTAGGTGGGGTCTAACCAGAGCAGAGTAAAGTGATACCATCACTTTGAGTGATCTGGACACTACTGTCAATACAGTCCAAAATCGCATTTGTTTTTTTAGCTATCACATCACACTGCTGACTCATATTATGTATATGGTCTACTAAGATCCCTAGATCCTTTTTGCACTTACTACTGCCAAGACAAATCTCCCCCAACCTATAATTATGTATTTGATTTTTCCTACCTAAATGCAGAGGTCGATTCGGGGGGAATCGTGGGGATCGCCATTCCCCCGTGTGAGGTGGGGGGCGGAGCGGTCACATGACCAAGTCCCGCCCCCTGCTCCCAGCAGGCCTCAGTCAGTGCCACGAGGATGCCAAGAAGGAGGTAAGTTGCAGCCTACCTCCTCCTCTGCTTCCCCGGGCCCTGCTCGGGTCTGCCCCTCCCGATGACTTTACTTATTAAAAATACATCCGCATTGCAGAGGCGCTGAGAAGTCTAAGCACAGGGCGACTTTAAAGTGTTTTTTGTTAAAAAGCGAGAGGAGAGGGTCTGTTGTTAGAGGGAGTCTTTCCTGACGGAGCCTGCGAGGTGTGGACGTTAAGCCGTGCAGCGAGACAAAGTCGGAGGGTGGTGGTGGTGGGGATATGGAGCTTTTTCCTGCGTTTCGTACTGCAATGCCCCAAATCTGTTTCGAGCCATTCCACATCTCCACGGGCGAACAATACAATGCTCGTCAGCCCCCGTGTAAGCTCGCTGGAAAAACTAGGGAGTCGCGCCACTACTTTCCCCCCTACGGTTCCGTTTGGAAAGGTACGCCACACCAGAAGGAGGGACACAGCTCCTATTCTGTGTCCCCCCCTATAAGTTTTGGTTCGCCAACTTGGAAATAATCGCTGCTGCGAGGAGGTGAAAGGGGGGGCGGATAGGTGGGTTCTTCCTCTGTCGTTGCAGGGAGTAGCGATCACAAACAGCAAGCATGGCTGCTGCCTGGCGCTCGCTCCTTGGACCTCCCTGGCCTCCTCCTCCTCCACCCTCTCCCCCCCATTCCCCCCCGTGCATCCTCCGCCACGGCAGCAACAGGTGATGCGAAATGTCAATGCGAGCCCCCGGGGCCGCAGGCCACCTCACCCGGTCGGGGCCAGGTTCTTGTGCTAGTGACGTCACAAAGCGAAGGGCCTGGGCTTGCTAGAATCCTCGTCTCCTCAACGTTCCGAACTCCCCGCCCACTGCTCCGTGACGTCAGACGTGAGGCGGGCAAAGCCGAGCGGGCATGCGTGTGTGTCTCCGTCTGGAGTGGTGCGAAGCGGCGAGTGAGCAAGGAGCCCTGGTGGTGCCGGTTGATGTCTCTTCCTCGCTCGCCGAGCAGGTGTAGCGAGTGTTTGTACAATTAGGGCGCCTTCCTCGGCCCCCTTTGCGAGCTGGCTTTACCACTGGGCGCGGCCTGAGCCCTTTTAGCTCTGTGACCTGGTTTAGGTTAATCGGCTTCTGGGGGGGGAAGCCCCGGGAAAGAGGCCGATTAAGACTCTTGTGCCTGCTGATCCTCTGAGTAAAACATATTAAGACACAGCCTCCTATGACACAAAGAGTGTTCTTGTTCTTTAAAGTAAAAGTAGCTTCTGCCATCTCATAGCGCCCATGGGGTGTGTTGTTTGTGAAGTGCCCTAAAGTTGCTTTTGACTCATGGTGGCTCTGTGAATTGATGTCTTCCAGAAGGTTAAGTCATTTACAGCCTTTCTTAAGTCTCGCAGGGCTGTGGGTTCCTGGATCAAGTCAGTCCATCCCATGTTGGGTCATCACTGCCATAGGAAGTGGTGGCGGCTACAAGCATGGAATTAGATAAGCATATGGAGCAGAGGTCCATCAGTGGCTATTGGCCACAATGTGTAGGGGCTCTGGGGCAAGTGATGCTCTGTCTTCTTGGTGCTGGGGGGGGTCAACAGTGGGAGGGCTTCTAATGTCCTGGCCCCACTGGTGGACCTCCTGATGGCACTGGTATTTCTGGCCACTGTGTGACACAGAATGTTGGACTGGATGGGCCACTGGCCTGATCCAACTTGGCTTCTCTTATGTTATGTTTGGCACAGTGATGCTCTGCATTCTTGGTGCTTGGGGGGCAAGAGTGGGAGGGTTCCTGGAGTTTTGGCCCTGCTGGTGGACCTCCTGAGGGCACCTGGGTTTTGTCCAGTGTTTCCTCTAAGTGCAAGGTAGCTAACAGTTTTTTAGCCTCCAGCTCATAAATTTTTGTCTCAATTCAGGAAAGATGCCTCCAGAGCAAACTAATTTATGTAGTAGCCAAATTGCTCACTCATAGCTTTAATGCCAGTCGCTCACAAAGGAGCATCCCGGGATGTGATATCAGAGTCATGTGACAGGAAGAGGGGGAGCTGGATCATAACCAACA
>NW_015162476.1:2021407-2021541 GCF_001447785.1 Gekko japonicus | reverse complement strand
GTCAGGGGGTGTGGCATATGCTAATGAGTTATACTAATGAGTTCCTCTGGCTCTTTTTCTACTAAACGACCCCTGCCTAAATACAGAACGTTTGTTAGAGAATAAGCTGATATTTGCTTTATGGACTATTCATT
>NW_015162476.1:1889940-2019077 GCF_001447785.1 Gekko japonicus | reverse complement strand
AAGATCCTGGCACCTCTACATGGAGGCCAACTGTTTCTCCCCCGCCTCCGATCATCCTTGAGGGGGATGAGCATTTTGAAATCGCAGATATCCTTGACTCCAGGCTGAAACGTGGTAAACTCTGGTACCTCATTGAATGGGTTGATTTCGGTCCCCAGCACCGCGAATGGGTGGAAGAAGGGGATATTCGGGCCCCTTACCTGCTTCGTTGTTTCCACAGGAAGTTCCCGGACAAACCGGGAGGTCTCCCGCCCAGCCCGGGAGATCTCCCGCCCGGCCCGGGAGGTGACGGTTAAGGTGTATTTTTGAGGGGGCAGTATGTCAGCAAGCTGCCATGGTGTTCTGTGTAACTTCTGATTGTACATATGTGATCCCTGTCCCTGCCAGCTGGCCCCTGTGTTTTCTATGCTGTAATGCCAAAGTAAAACAACTGGAGGATGTGAGGGGGAGAGTATGCTTCGCTGTTAGCTTCTTACTTATCAAGCCTGTGAACTGCACCAAGCCTGTGAACTGCACCTGTGTTTTGTCTACTGTTCGCCTGGTTCCCAAGACTTGAGCAGGCAACCGTTTTCTCCTGCCCGCCAGCGGGCACGTTATTCATTCGTTGTGTTTCTAACTTGAATCCCTTTATCATGTCTGCCCTAACTGCTTGTGTTCAGTTCTAACAAAGAACGTGTTTGAGTATCTTTCCAATGCTTTGAAATAAACTTTACTTTCTTTGAAACGTGGATTTATTCTCGATGCTTGGGGATCCAACACCATCTAACAGTAATAGGTGATCCCATAGACTTATGGTGACCCCATAGAGTTTTCAAAGCAAGAGACATTCAGAGGAGATTTGCCAGTGCCTGCCTCCATGTCACTTCCTTGGAGATCACCAATCCAGATACTAGCCAGGGCCAACCTTGCTTAGCTTCCAAGATCTAACAAGATTGGGCTAGCCCGGGCTATCCAGGTGAGGGCAAATCACTGAGATAATGGGATATATTTACCACATTGCTGCTGCTCATTCAAAAACCTAGCAGTGGTGGCTTGTGAATTTTGGAGTTGGTGGGTGTCAGCTATGCTGCCATGATAGTTCAGGAGGCCAAAGGCTTCCCTTTTCTGTGTGCTAATTACTGCTGCATTCCTTCTGTGCTTCATCTCTGCTGTAATGCTGTTATCTCTAAGATGTGCAGGTGGGTGTAGTGTCTGGAGCTTTGGGAAAACCATGGGAGCGATTTCGGTTCCCAGCTTCTGTTCTAACGGTCTGGGGCTTCTTCTCCCATGTACAGGAATATGGCTAATTGGCCTATGGAAGGGGGGGATGCATATGAATGCCCTATATCCCATTATGCTTGTAGGAGTGACGCCATTCTTAACAGTGCTTCTGTTAATGCATCTATAGCTCTTCAATAAAGTATAACCTTTCTGATAAGCGTGTACTTCGTTGTTGGCTGTGGAATCTGACATTCTGTTAAGAATCATCATTCTCTATCTGCGCGCCTCTCTCTATCTGAGATGTGCGACGAAGAGGAGAAACAGGTCCCCCCTGGGGACGATGAACAGGTCCCCCCTGAGGGGGGGATCCCGATCCCCACCACGTTGGTGGGGGAGACACTCCTACGACCCAGGCAAAGGTGCCGGTGACTACTACACCTCCGGTGACTGTCGCTGGGAAGGGAGCTGTCCCAAAAATGATGTCGACCCATTTGTTCCTGACCCCCACGGGGCCGAGGCAGCTACCCGACCAGGGGTACCGACCGAGTTCCTGGTGGGTCCAATTCAACCTGGACTCCATCACAGAGACTTATATGCTCACACAGGGGCACCGGAAAGACAGCAGGTTTCACCTGGGGTTTGCCTCAGCTGGAGGTTTTCCCCCCTACGGGGCTCCCTTCGAACCACCGCCGGGAGCCTGGGTGACGGAGAGGTCGAAGGCAAGGAGTGGGTGCATGTCTCCGGATGAGGGACTGGAACTAGCCCATAGAATGGAGGTGGCGGATCGAGAGCAGCGTCAGCTGCAATGGGAGTTGGAGGAAGTCATCCACGCGATCCCGCAGTTGGTGATCCAAGCCATCTGAGCAGAGTGGGATGCCCCACCGGTGGCACCAGTACTCCCCGCGGTCCCACCGGCGCCTCCACCGCCACCCAGACTGGAGAATGTGCCCATGCCAGGACCAGGGGAGGCCCTGGCTCCAGCGCCCTAACCAGGCAGCCTGAGAGGCTAGGTGCTGCATCACCTGAAAGACCTGATGGAGGCCACATTTGATGGAAATCCTGAAGAACTATCCTACTTTGTAGTATGAGTGATGAAGTTTGTGGAGAGGTCGGGCCACCTGTTCCTGGATGACAGCAGCCGAGTGGATGTGGTGGCCGCCCGCTTACGGAGAGCTTGGTACGTGGGATTGCACAATGCCAGGGCCCTGGAGCTGGTGAATTTGGACGCTTTTATGTGGGTGTTGCGTGCCCAAATCGAGGACCGGAATGCCAGGCCCAAAGCAAGAACGTTCCTACGCACCCTGAAGCAAGGGAGGAGATCGGTGAGAGAATACTCCTCCGAGTTTAAGTTGCATGCGGCAAAGGTCCAAACTTGGCCAGACCTGGTGCTCGCTGAGCTGTACCGGGTGGGGCTGAACCCAGAGATCCGGGAAACGGTCCTATGTGTGGTGGACCTGATCTCTTTACCAGCATGGATGCAGGAGGCGGAGAGTGCGGAGACTCGCCTAAATACTCTATGCCTAGACATCACAACAGTGGGAAGTAAGCCTACCCCCCCAAGCACAGAAGATGAAACCGGCTAAGCTGGCTGAGTCTACTTGAGAGCAACGCATGCGACAAGGGCTATGCCTGAAGTGTGGGAAGTGGGGCCACTTCACTGCCGACCGTGGTGGAGCGGGCCCAGGGAAGCAAGGGCCGAGCGATCCTGTGAAAATATGCCTCACCACCCCGACAAAGAAGTCGGCAGGGAAGCCAACATTTGCCAAGGCACTGCAGGCAGCCTTTGAGGAATTGGGAGAGGACTCCAACGAGGAAGACCCTGAGCCGGTGGAAAACAGCCAGGTCCTGCTGTGAAAGGCATGGAACAGCAGGGCCCGATCTCGGAAGCGCCAAAAGTGGTGAGCAGCTTTCCCCCCTTGTTTTTTGTGACTGTGACTTTGGTTTACCCAGCCCTTAGGACACACATCTATGTGCGAGCACTTATTGACTCTGGGTGTGGGAGGAACCTCATAACGCACTCAAAGCCACATTTGACGGGACCACGGGGAAGTTGGCATTCTTCATGTTCCAGGTCTGGAAGTTCCTGAGAAAGTTGGACCACATCTTCACCTCGGATGAACACCGGGTGGATTACCTGGGGTCATGGCTATGAGACGGAGAGGCCAATTAGTTTGTGGGTCTTTATAACATGGGGCCCCAGAACTTAGGGATGTGGATGCTTTCATGCAGGCCCTCCATCAGCAATACAAGGACCCACTGGAACAGCAGCAAGCCAAGGCCTGAAACACAGTAGCTTGTCTGTCTAGAAGAGCTTGGACGAACTCAAGAAGTATGCGGCCAAGCTGCAAGGGTGGCTGGAAGAAGTACTCACTGAGTTCTACAGAGTGGGCTTGAACCATTCCATCTGAATGGCTGGATCCAAGTGGCCTGTGAGGCAGAGAACCATTGCAACCTGTTGAAGATGTACCACCCAAAACCAGTGGCCAAGGCACTGGAAGGAGAGGTGAAGGCACTACGAGGCTGTCCCCAGGGTTCTGGAAGCAACTGAGAGCAAAGAATGCAGCGAGGTCTGTGTCTGAAGTTTGGAGCCCCCGGACATTTCGCCGCCAGCTGCCCACAGGAGAGGAGCCCCGGCGGAGCCAAGAAAGAAGAACACAAGGAACCAGAGAAGAGGATTAAGCCACTCAGGAGTCATCCCAAGCTGCCCAATGCCCTCACGTCGGGAGGGAGAGAGGAGTTGGAGAGCATCTCATCCAGTGAGGAGGAGCTTCAACAGCTGGCAGGAAAAGGCTGGGACCTGCTGGAAAGGGTGCTAAATGGCAGGTCTGAAACTCTCCTGCACCAGAATTGGTGAGGTCCTCTTTCCCCCTACTTTACATTACTGTGACTGTAGTCAACCCCTCCCTTCTCACCCATATTCAAGTGCGGGCTTTCATTGACTCAGGGTGTACCCGAGACTTAATCAGCCCAACCCTGGTGCTGGGATTGGGGCTAAACTATGAGAGCTAGAGGATCCCCTAGTTTTATCCCAGATGGATAGGACACCTATGAAAGGGGAACCATGCATACATTGTATTGCTCACCTACCAGTGTGAGTGGGCTCTCTTTGGGAGTTAAGATAACTCATTGTGAACCCCTCAGCAAAGTTCACAATGGTGTTGGGGAGCCCCTGGCTCAGGGCGCATGACCCCTTTATCCAATGGAGTGCAGATACCCTGCAGTTCCTGGACCCCCGTTGCAAAGAGCATAGATGGAACCCAGAGTGAGGGGGAGAGCCGCAGCCAGTGCCAGAGAGGGTGTGCCTGGCCAAGGAGGAGCTAAATCAGATCCCCCCTGATTATAGAGACTTGGCCAAGATCTTTGAGGAGGGGAGGCAGACGAACTACCCCCTCACCAGAACACTGACTTTTCTATTGAAATCTTGTCCAGTCGCAGAATGCCCAAGGGGAAACTACATTGCATGAGTCTTACCAAAAAAGAGGAACTGCAGAAGTTTAATGGTAAGAATTTGGCTCGGGGGCTCATTCAGACGGCGGCTTCACCTTTTACCGCTCCAGTGCTCTTTTGCAAAAAAAAAAAAAAAGACGGAGGGTTAAGACTGTGCATAGATTATTGGGGCCTGAATGCCATGTCGATGGCCAATGCACATCCCCTTCCCTTAATAAAAGACTTACTAGCAGAGGCCACTCGGAGCCGCATTTTTACTAAGTTGGACTTGAGAGATGCTTACTTTGGGTTCGCATCCGAGAGGGATACAAACATAAGACTGCTTTCAATACCCACCCCCGGTCAATTTGAGCACTTAGTTATGCCATTTGGGCTCTTGGGGGGCCCTGGAGTGTTATGAACATGATCAATGAGGTGTTGCATGAGCATTTATTCAAGGGCGTCCTGGTTTATCTAGATGATATCTTGATTTATACTTTTGATAAGGCCTTGCATGTGAGGGTGGTTAGAGATGTGCTCTACAAAAACTGCTTGTTTGTGAAACTGTCTAAGTGCAAGTTCCATAAGGAAGAATTGAACTTCCTGGGGTACCAGATTTCTAGATTGACTGTGCTATTGGGCATGGGCTGGGCATGGACCCTCAAAAAATCAAGGATGTATTGGGGTGGGACCTCCCTCAGACGAGACAATTACAAGCTTTCTTAGGGTTCACCAATTTCTACTGTCCTTTCATCCCAAATTTTGCCCATGTTGCCCTACTCCTCACTGACATTGAAAACGAAAAGGAAAGGGTCAGAGTACAAAAAGCCGGGCTGTAAATTGCAGTGGACTCCAGAGTGCCAACAGGCTTTTGACCGGGTAAAGGCTTTGTTCACCTTGGAGCTGATTTTAAGTCATCCAGATGAAAATAAGCCCTTTGTGGTACAGTTGGATGCCTCCGATGTGGTGATGGGGGGGTGATCCTGTAAAGGGGGGGAGGATGGGAAACTGCACCCCCTTGCCTACGTGTCAAAAAATATTCTTGGAGACAGAAAGAAACTTGGCAGACTGGGACAAAGAAGACTCTGCTGTTAAACCTGGCCCTTACCACTTGGTCGTGAAGAGTCAGACTCGACTGTGCAACTGAACAACAACAACCACTTGGAAACATTGGTTAGAGGGGGCCTGAGTACCGTTTGAGAATCTAGAGGTGTTACACCCCACCTGATGCCTCAACACCAAGCAGCTGGAATGGGCAGAGTTCTTTTCTAAGTTTCAATTCACACTCAAGCACCTTCCAGAGAAGTCCAATTTCCTTGCTGATGTCCTCTCGTGCCTTCTCCAACATGCCAGTCAGAGGGAAGAAATAATTGACTCTATGTTCACACCCACTCGGCTGGGGGGGGGTCACAATGCACATGCGCAGTCGAGAAAAGGAGGGGGGCTCAGTCCCAACCCATGGGTGGAAAGATTCAAGGCAGCCTTTGCTGAGACCAACAAGGAGGAAGTGGTACAGGAGGGCACACTCAAGCAAGGGGAGAACAGGTGCTGGTATTTGTACGTGCTGGGGGAAATTTTGACTCAGTAGTGCTTATCACCCAGAGACAGATGGTCAAACTGAGCGTACCAATCAAGTGTTGGAGCAATTCTTGAGAAGTCTCATTAACTATCAGCAGGACAACTGGCTAGACTTGCTCCCCTATGCAGAATATAGCTACAACAACTCAGTTCATAGTTCCATGGGGGCCACCCCCTTCAAACTTCCACCACCTGTAAGTTTGGTGTAGTGGTTAAGAGCGCGGACTCTAATATTTATTTATTGATTGATTTATTTATTTTTGGGACTTATACCCCGCCCTATCCAAACGGCTCAGGGCGGCAACAGACGGCAGACGCCGAGGATAAAATACATTACATTAAAAGCATGATAAATAAAACTAAAATTGGTGCTCTACAATACATATTAACAAAGACTCAAGATGGACATCTCATTTTCAGCTGATGATATCCCAGTTCTGAGGGCCCGCATGATGTTCTTATCAGGGCAGCATTTCTCACCTCTCCCCCCAAGGCCAGGTAGATGGACGATCAGCCACAGCGATGGTCTCGTGGCAGTGGCGGCGGCTCCTACTCAAAAGCCTGGCGGAAGAGCTCCGTCTTGCAGGCCCTGCGGAACTGTACAAGGTCCCGCAGGGCCCGGATCTCCACCGGGAGCTCATTCCACCAGGTAGGAGCCGCCACCAAAAAAGCCCTGGCCTTGGTTTGGGTGAGCTTGATAACTCGTGGGCCCGGAACCTGAAGAAGGTCCAGGCTCCCAGATCGCAGCGCTCTCGGGGGAACATACGGGAAGAGGTGGTCCCTCAGGTAGGCTGGACCCTGGCCATTCAGGGCTTTAAAGGTGAGCACCAGCACTTTGAAGCGGATCCGGTATGCTATAGGCAGCCAGTGCAGCGCTTGCAGCATCGGCCGGATGTGGTCCCTCCTCGAGAGACCCATCAGCAGCCTAGCTGCAGCATTCTGCACTAACTGCAGCTTCCGGATCTGCGACAAAGGCAGCCCCAAGTAATATGGGAGAACCGGGTTTGATTCCCCACTCCTTCACTTGCAGCTGCTGGATGACCTTAGGCAAGCCATAGTTCTGGCACAGCTGTTCTTGAAAAAGAGCAGTTTCTGTCAGAGTTCTCTCAGCCCCACCTACTTCACAGGGTGTCTGTTATGGGGAGGGGAAGGGAAAGGAGTTTTTAAGCTGCTCTGAGACTCTGAGTTAAGGGAAGGGTGTAAATCCAATCTCTTCTTCTTCTTCTTCTTCATGGTGCATGGGTACGAGGGGGGGGCTTCCTACAATTGTAATGGAGCCCACTGGGCCTAAAGATTTACAAGACTGGTGGTCAGAGTTGGTCCAACAGTGGACCAAGGAAAAAGAGGACTATAAAGCCCAGAGACATAAAGATCGGGCACCTTACTGATATATTAACCCTGGAGACTTGGTGTACCTCTCCACCAAAAACCTGAGGGGGGGTGCAACCCGGGAAAAAGCTAGGTTGGAAATACGTTGGACCTTTCAAGGTGGTGAGAGTAATTAACAGAGTGGTTGTAGAGCTGGCCTTGCCAAAGAACTTATGACACATCCATCCTGTTTTCCATTTCAGTCTGCTGAAGAAGGATCCTGGAGCCTTGAAGTGGAGACCTCAACCTTCCACTCCTCCTCCCCGATAGTGGATGGGGAGCCCCACCAGGTGGTGGAAGACATTTTAGACTCTAGGAGGAAACACGGCCACCTTTACTATCTCATCAATTGGCACGACTTTGACCCCAGTTATAATGAATGGGTCCAGAGGGACCACGTCATAGCCCCCAAATTGGTCAAAGCCTTTCACAGAACCCACCCTGAAAACTTGGGGAGTGAGGGACTTTTAGGGGGGCAGAATGTCAAATTCGGGTCTCGTTTGCCATAGTTCTTAATGTTCTTTGGTTCTATGTGCCTATTGTCCTGTGTCATTCTGGTTGGGATGGGGAGTATGTGAGTATGTGAGTGGGTATGGGGACTGCTTTTCTAACAGTCGTGCTAGCTTGTAACTGCATTAAGTGGGGCCTCTCTTCTCTGGGAAGAATGCGTGCTTGACCTTGGATGCCAGACACTGCTAGATACCAAGCTTGCAGGTGCTGGGGGAAGGTTAACAGTGCATAGTAGATTTTGGCAGCCTGGATGTATTGGTGTGATTGGACTGGTTATGGGGGGGGGGCTGTTTGAACTATGTATAATATCAGAACTGGTGCCAAGCAGATCAGTCCTGACAGAGATTGTCTTAACCTGGAACATCTTAATCTCTCAATAAACAAATCACTGCCTAGAGAGTGTTGTTGGGAGTAAGTTTTTTCTGATAATCACAGCCATCTCCATCCCATTCCAAGTCCTCTCTACTAAACAAACAGAACAGAAAGACCCAGAAAGACTGGATGAAAAGTCCTCCAGAGGAAACAATATCTGAAGTGAGGTCTACAATGGTGCTACTAGAAGAGCAGTTAGAAAGGCATGCCCAAGACAGCAGGCAAAGACAGCTGAGTAGAGCCACATGTTCCCTGTCAACTCCCTCTCCTCTTGTAAAAGAAGAGCATAGAGGAACACGGCCAGAGATGTTAGAAACCGTTCGTCTACCTTGGAAGCATCCGAAAAAATTGGGTTGCAGTACAACTTGAAATCACAGTGGTACTATGAATGCTGCTCCCTCATTGCACCTGCACTTGAGTGAAACAAGGTCCCAGACAGTACACTGCCACTTAATTCCCTATTAGCTGGGACAGAAGCCCCTGGCCATCTGTCCAGAGACTGCCTTCAAACTCTAAATCCTTCCCGACCCTAAAATGTTTGTAAATCAGAGCAATCTCACAAGAAGACAACACAGGCATGCCTGTTGGATGCAAGATAGCACCTCATCTCACAACACAAGCTGGGGAGGAGTGAAAGAAGAAACTGAATGCATCAAGATGTTCAAGCATGCATAACATATTATTAGGATAGCACAGGACTGTTTGTTTCAAGGTCCTTTATCTTCGACCTACATGCTACTTCTGCTTTTTACATGCGCACACATTTTGTCAAGCAGTCTCTTCTTCTAATCATGGCTGGCACAGGCATCTCATTTTGCTTTGTGGTCTTCTTTAGTAGTAAAGGGTTAAGCACTTGATTGATTTTCCTCTTCAAATTGATGTGTCTTCCAAGAACGTTATTTTTATTGCCTCATTTTGTAACCTATCAAAATATTGCAAACATAAATTTTAAAAAACCAGAAAAGGGAAGGGAATGTAGAAAAAAAACTTTTATAGGGGAGGAGAAATTGATTATTGTTGACTGAACCTCTTAGAACCCCTATGCAAGAGGAAGAAACCCAGAGCTGAAAATATCCTTGGGCAGCCCTTGGCATGTGTGTACAGAAGTCAGCTCTGACACGGAAGTACATTGAGGTGATTTGCATTTAATCAGTAGGAGTTACTCACAAATAAAAAAAATGATTTCATGTCCTATTTGCTAGCTTGCTATGCCTTGAGAGATGAACTGGATCCTGCTTGCTCTCTTGCCTTACCAAATGCCTGTTTGAAAAAACAATATGTGCCCCAGATGTGCAGTCCAGAGGCCCACGACTAAACACAGTTGCTTGTCCTACAGACATTTTAGAGGTCTCTGTAGTAGCTTCTCCTGTTAGTGTGCAGCTACAAGCCCTGATCCAACTAAAAATATGTCACACAAAATACCGGAATCCTGAGTGAGTTTGTTTTTGTGTCTAACTCTCTTTAGTAGATGTGGCTGACCACCTAGATCTCTTTAGTAGAATTTCTTTGCAGATCAAGGATCAGATTGGATCCAAACTAATTTTTCCAATAGCAGAACTGAATTTCTCACCACACAAAAAAGACTGTCAGCAAGCTGCCAAAGAACTCTGTGTAGCATAAGAGTTGTGCCTGTATCCCCCCCCATGGTTCCTGTAGATTCCCAACTGCGTATTATGCTTGTCTCATGCATTCCTTTCGGTGAACACTAGTACAGCTTTGAAACATGCTTATCTGCAAGGTCACAGGTGCGGAGAGGAGATGGCTTCGCTTAGTCTATAATGAGCTAGAGTGTGAGAACAACTAAGTGTTATCTTTTAGGAAACCGTTGCTTCTCAGGTCAGGGGCGCGAATCTGAGAGTCAACCCACGCGAGCGGGAACCAAGTCCATTGGTTATTGTCGGTTTGAACTTGCTTTACTGTCCCCTGCTTGGACCTTCCCCAATTATTCTAAACAGTGAACGTGTTCCTGTTCAATCATGGCTTCAATAAAATACTACTTTGTTACAAACATGTATTGATTGCAAGTTGGGGGGATCGAACAAAGACAAGCCTTTATTGGCATATACATGTAGATACAATAATCTAAATACAAAATCTGTGCAGAGTAAAATTAGAGTTACAGAATAAATAAACAGAGTAACAGCATAATAAAACCTAATTCATAGTATCACTTATCAGGACATGTGATCATGGCACTGCAAAGAAACTTTGCTACTATTTCAGTTATTTCTGTATCATCAGAGGTCTCTAAAAGTTGGGCTAATATGAGATATAGAAGATCCTGACGGGACACTAGATAGAGAGGGCAGTGGAGAAGAACATGGGTGACAGTTTCAACACAGTCTTTCATACAAGGACAGCACCTGCTAGGATAGGGAATCTCTTTGGATCTGCCAGATAAGATATCTGAAGGAAGATCATCAAATCTAGCCAAGGATATGGCTCTATGCAAATTTGGAGTTATGAGTTGATAGAGGTATACAGCTGGGACATTTGCATTTGGAACAATCCATAAGTTTAAGGGAGAACAGGTTCTGTTAGCCAGGCTATAGAGTTTGTAGCTCTGATCCCAATAAACTAGATTAAAAAAAAAAAAAAAAGGCCTCAGACTCAGAAAGCATAAAGAAGGATTGTGGAGATGAATTCAGGGAACTTAGTTTGGCTTCGATGTAAGATACCCATATGGAATTAACAGATTCAGAAAGTAGTTGGTACATATAACTAAAGGGGTCAGAGTGGAAATGGAGTCATAACCAAAATTTAATCGTGTGGATCCATGCCTTAGTAGCCAACAAATTCTGACTGCACTCCAAACAATGCAGCATATGGAACACACATAGGTACCCCCATGATCTTTTGCAAAAAGGTAGACTGGACATGTTCAACTGAAATGTCCATTACGTCAATCCAGGAGGTACCCCATATAATAACTGAGCTCCAGTTTTGGCATTGAAGGCTTTAAGTGCAGCTGGCACATACTGGTTACCTCAAACAGAAAAATAAAAGCGAGAAATTGCTGCAGCACTAACTTTAGTTAGATTAATAGCCATTCTGCGATGGTAGGTCCAAGTAGCATTAGATTGGAAATAGATGCCCAGAAATTTGAAGTGCTTAACCTGTTCAAGTTTGTTGCCACATAAGATTTTCGGAAATAGGGAACAGCTAATAAATTTGATTTTTCATAATTCAGTTCCAACCTGTTAATCACACAATATTCATGGCAATGGTTCAGTAAGCAGTTTAGTTCAACACTAAACCTTCTCCTTTGCAGTTCTCTGATCTCCATGAAAGGCTGCTCCTGGAGGACAGGGGACCCAGAGGAATGACCTCTGGGGGGGGGGGATTAGCTGTTAAAGGGCCTCCAGAAGGGTAAACAGATCTTTTGTCTATGTGTATGGAAGTTTTATTCCAGAGCAATGTTCCCAAAGGAAAAGGGACAGAGACCAACCAATTCAATAAAATAGTTATTTACTAATAATCAAACACACACCACTAGGAGGAAACCAAAACAACAAACCCTTAAGACCATGAATAAACCACCCTCTCCCTCCCAATGCACACTCACGCACAGACTACAAGGACAGGGTAAGGAATGTTGCCATGCAGCCACTTCAGATGGCACTGTCAAAGACTCTTAATATCACTGTCTTGCTGGACTGTGAAGAGTGTGTGCCAGGGCAATGGACAGAACTGTGGTCCTAGTGAAGTGTCCTGTGCTGGACTGTGGTATGTACACTGGGGCCAAGGGGAGCCTTGTGCCTAAGTAGTATGCTAAGCCAGATGTAGACCTGGGACTACAGAAGCCTTCTGCCCCTGCACCTCTGCATTCACAGAAGCACTGGAATGCAGACCAACCACGCTTGCCTCCATGCATGCAGAGACAGCAGCAGATCAGAGAAGAAGCCATGCTCTGACAGAGGACAGATGTTCCTGAACAGAAGCCATGAGGGAATCTCTTCATCATGCAGCATTCCCCCCTTCCATTGTGTGTTAGCTTCACCTGAAAAATAACAGATTCCTCTTCCTCCTGAGCCAGCCTAAAACAAAACACTGTACCCAGCTAAAGACAATAGCAGCGATCAAGGCTTTCTGCCAACCATCCAGGAAATGCTGCTGTCAAGCATCAGATTGTTAATGTGAAGCACCAGACCTGCAACATGATTGGATCTCTTCACCCTCTCCTTTGTCTAAACGTCTTCCCCCACAGGTGTCACTGCCTGCCAACCATCAATTTCCAATTGCCCAGCTATTAATCCCTTTATTCCTCCATCCAGAGTTTAGTTTTTTCTAGTACTTCCTGGGAACCAGTGACCACATGAGCTACTGCCTCAGGTCATAATTATGCTATTTAAGGTGGGCTCTCCCTGAGCTCGCTCTCTTGCTTCTTCCTCTCCTAACCTTATCCTACCTTATCGGTTTCTTTCTTGGCTGGTTTGAAATTAGTTCATGTCTGTTGCTGGCCAACTCACAATCCCTTAGTGTGTTTCATTTTTTGCTGCATGATCTACTCATCTTGTTGGACAGGTAATGTATTACCCACCAACGATATTCCTGCTCATGCAAATATCACTGTCCTTTCAACTATGTATTCCTAGTTGTACACTTGAGAACATTTAGTAAAGACATCAATTATTTTAGCAACACAGTCTCCATGTCTATTCATGGGCTCTGGGAATCCTGACTCTGGTATACACAGGTGATGGTCCTATATTTTATGCCTATTTCCATTTAATATTCATAATTCCCCAAGCTTATTAATTAATTAAGGCAATTTGGCTAACAGGAAAAGAGAAGAAATAAGGAGAGGGAAGGGAAGACACTGAAATGTGTGATACTGCATGATCCAAAGGGGATTGCAGAGAGTCCAGGCAGCAGAAGTCCAAAGCAGCATAGTGTCAAAGAGAGAAGAGGGGTCTGAGAAGTGGTTGCAGGAGCATCCAGGTAATGGGAAGACATGACACACTTTCCACTGACTTGGGATGGCCTTTTATGAGGAAAGGTCCCCTAGCTAGACATGAGAACCCACTTTCTCAGAGTCAGGATGGGTCCAAGATCTGAAGTTTTCAATTTAATTGGGCAGTTTGAAGGGAACTGCTGTCAAAATATGGTGAGAAGATCAGGAGGGAAATAGCTGACATTCCAAGACTCAGTGATCCTTGGGCAGTGTTAGCTATTGACAAAGGACCAGGCATGAATAATGGGTTTGATAACTAACCCATCTTATTTATCTTAGCATTTTAAATAGAGAAATCAAACAAAATGAGAGAGTTGGAGGGGTAAAGATTTTAAAAAAAGAGGTTTCTAAGTTAAGAGCTTTTGCAGATGATCTGGTTTTAACTTTGGAAAAAAAACTTTTAAAGTGAACAGAAATACTAATGGCTAAACTGAAAGAATCTGGCTCATTGGCAGGGTTTAAAATAAATAAACAGAAAACAAAGATTTTAACCAAAAATATGAATATATGAGAGCAAACAGAACTGATGAATAAAATTGGCTGAAAAGAAAGTGAAATATTTAGGTATTATGATGACAAACAAGAACTGCATGTTATTTCAAAATACTTATTTTAAAGTTTGGAATGAATTTTTTTCCCAACAATATTTTTATTAGGTTTTCAACATATTAGTCATCTATAATTTACACTTTAAACATGAACACCATTTAATAATAATAATATTTATTGCATTAGCAAGAAAGCCATAGCAACTGTACAGAATAAAAAAAAACAAAAACAAAAAAACACCAAAACAACAACAACAACAAAAACCAGCACACACTTAAAATTATCACATTTGTATATAGGTCGACAGTTATCAGCAATAAACTAATTAAACTCAGGGAGATCTGTTTTCTTAATCACCGCAGCTAGAAAGGAAGCCACTATAGCCTTGGTTTGATTGTCAGGGAAGTTATCAGACAAAAGCACTGAAACTACCCAAGGAAGGAGAGGAAGCTTTTCTTTTCTCATAACGGGAATGATGTATCTCTCTCTTTCCTTATTCCACTTAGGACAGAAAAGCATTATATGATCCATAGTTTCTATCATCTCTTGTCCACAATCGCAGACACGTTCCGAAAATGGAAGTCCCAAGAAACGACCAGAGAGCACCTTATAGGGGAAGGAGTTGAGTCTCGCCAAGGTGAACGCTCTGTGAACACCATTTAAATACCTAGCCTTGCAAAAAAGAGAGATTTTTTACAGCAATTCAACATAGAAATTACATTTTTCTTATATCCAGCCCACAGAACAACTCCAACCTAGGTATAAGCAATGAATAAAATATTTATCAAGATATAATTACTTCATTTGTTAAACAGTATTCCTTTTCTTTTTAATTTTATAATTGGTTTAACAATTTAACATTCAACATCAACTTTTTCCTATCAAGGCAAGTAGTAATAATTTCTATTTATTTGACTAATCTTAAGATTTCTTGTTTTAAATATAAATATAAATGATAGATTTTTAATTTTTATAGATTTTTAATTTTGTATTATTTTTAATTTTGTTAGATATTTATTATTTGTCTCATTTGTTCAAATTCATATTACCAACTCAATGGCATTATTTTCCTACTCTGCAGCCTCTATCTTTATCTAGAACCACTACAGCATCTAAAGATCAACAATTCTCCAATCACCTTCCCCTTACACCTCTTGCTCCCAGCTATTCCACCCAAAAACAAATCTTATATAACTACCACCAAAAAAGTAAAGTTACAACTTAACTACAAAATACTAAGTCTATTATTTGTTATTACTGACATTTACATAAAAAAACTAAAATCAAACCCCTCTACTATAACCACGCCTTCTAATTGAGACCTGTCTCACCGCGGGCTCCTCCAGCTACCCTGTCCTTCATAACCCGGACTTTACTAGACCCTTTCTCCTACATACCGACGCATCCGAGGCTGGTCTCGGAGCCATCTTATCCCAGGAAATTGAAGCAGAAGAACGGCCCATACTCTTTCTGAGCCAAAAATTGCAGATGGCCGAGCAGAATTACTCCACTATCGAGAAAGAGGCCTTAGCTATTAAATGGGCTGTGGAGGGCCTATGGTTCTATCTTACTAATAATCTCTTTGTTTTGGTGGTGGATCACGCTCCTCTTGTTTGGATGAAAACGGCCAAAAATCACAATGCTCCCATCATGCGTTGGTATTTGTCTTTACTCCCCTTTAGGTTCTCCATTCGACATCAGGCTGGACATGCTCATCTCGCCGACTTTTTGTCCTGCTTACCGGCCATTTTGTCTCCCATTGCTCCGCTAAGGGAAGGGGTATGTCCCGCCGCGTGGTCCTCCGCGCCCCCTTGGGCCATTGCAGCAGGACTTGCGTGACCCCCCGCACAGGATTCTCGGCATGCCCAGGAGGGCAAGGCTCCTTGGGAGGGAAGTCACGGCCGAGGTCAGCTGGGACACAGTTTCGACAGTCAGCTGGGAGTTCTTGGAGGGCCCTTCCCTCCCCCTTTTCATGGAAGACCAACAGCAGAAGGGACGGGGACAGACACAGCTCCACAACCGCTGAGGCCAGGGGGGCATGCACGGTCTTGACAGCGAGGAGACTGGAGGAGAAAGGGCTTACCTCAGAGAGGGGGATTGCAGGCACGGAAGATGGCGGCGGTCGGCTCCCTGTACTTGCCAGAAGTGGCCACTCCCCTGTGCTCACTGATTGAGTGCAGGCTCACGGGTGAATCACATGAGGGTGGGACTAAGAGGGGAACCCACGATAGGGACGGGAGAAGAGATGATAGACAGGTGAAGGGCACAATACGGTGGCAGGGAAAGGAAAGGAGAGGGAGTACAAAAGGACATGAGGGGTATAAAAGGGGGGAAGCCAGGAGAGCCAGGGAGGATGTAGGAGGTGACTGGCTTGGACAGTGAGAGAGAGAACTACATGGCTGTCGACCCCGAGGAAGGGGTAAGGGGAGTGACGGAACTCCCCTACCCTTCCATATCTGAGGCTCTTGCTTCCCTCCCGTACCCACCCCGACCACGGCAGGTGCCTCTTCAAAGGTAGGGAACACCCTTGGACGTTACAATTACACTATGAATATTGAATTAATTTTAAGTCTTATCAATCCTTACAATAGCAATCCATTCCAATTAAGCATAGAAATACTCAACATTATAAATTTTAAACTAAACTTAAATCATAACAATTTTTCAAAGTCAATTCATTCCAACAAAACCTATCAGGCAAAAAACAACATTTCATCCCTTCAATATAATTTAATTTTCTTCCTGTAAATCAACAATTTCACATTATGAGCTTTGAATTAATCACAAATTATATCTATCTTTACTGTGGCAACTCATTCTAATTAAAGCCTACTCCACTCTTACTATACCCATCACCCTTTAACTAAAATCTACAAACACTCAACATTTTAAGCTTTAAATTAATCTTAAATCATAACATTTTTTCGGGGTCAGTTCATTCCAGCAAAACTTATCAAGCAAGGAGAAACATTTCCTCCCTTCCATATAATTTAGTCTTCTTCCTATAAATCTGCAATTTGTTTTTCCGTAACAGCATATCTATATGTCTTTTTTCTTTTCAGGTATGGCAGTTTATCTTCAGCTTTCCCCCTTGCTCTCTCCATCAGCCATATTCGGATATTATACTGTCCTCTTTAAATTTCCATGCTCGTCGTTTTTTTCCTTTCCTTCTACAATTATATTTTCTTTCGTAGTACGGTCTTTGCGCCTTCCTTTTTAATGTTCCTGTCTGTGAATAAGTCATTTTTGTCTTTTTCTTTCCCAAAATTAGGGTTGGTAAGATTAAAATCTCATCATCTGCTTTTTCCTCCTGATACTCCGGGTTCTGCACAGCTTTCTAAACACTTTGTCCTGTGTTTTCTCCATTTTCTATTTCGAACTGAGGGTTCTGTGTTTTTTGTGTTAGGTTTCTAGCTGCTTCCTCAAAACCTTTCCTTATTCCCTCTCTCAAGATTTCCAAAAACTGTTCAACAGTGATATCTCCCACCAGCATGTTTTCATCAACTTCCTTCTCCTACTCCCCTGTTGCCGATGCCATTTTTGTTTCCAAGTTTAGATTAATTCATTTAAATTCCACAAGACCTTTCCATTAGAAAATCACAATTCATCAACCTAATATTCACTATAGTTCCTTCCCAGAGTATACGGATCAAGTTTTCCTCAGGAACAAAAATAAGAAAAAAATAATTACAAAGCTCTCCAGCCACTGTACTTTTCATTTTGGGAAAGATATTTCCGGGGTCTTTTCACTGGCTATCCTCTCTTCTTAAATTTTTAAATTTTACGTACTCACAGTTCGTCTTTTACATTTCTCCTTCTGTGGTGCTGTGATGCTGTACCTTAAAGTCCTTTACAACAATAATTAAAAAGAACGGTTGGCTGCAGCTATGTGGAGTCCATGCTCCACTCCGCAAACCACTCCTGCTTCGGGGCAGTAATGGACACTCACCCATAATTGCCAGCTGCGGGAGGGGCCAGAACAGAGCCCCCTGCTCCAGACCTCTCTCCAGGAGGTCTAGCGAAGTTCTCCTGGAAACCAGGAGACTTCAAAGAGAGCGGGAAGGGATCAGGCGGCTTGGAGCAAGCCGCAAGCTGCCCATTGCTGCGCCGTGCTGCCGGAAGTCTGGAATGAAATTTTAAAAAAGATATTTTTAGATGAGATAAATTGCAATCATCTTTACTAGAAAGAATATCTGTGATCAAAATGAAGGCTTTACCCAAAATGCTATTTTTATTTAAGACTATACCAGTGTTCATCTGATGTACCATTTAAACAATGGCAAAAAGATACTTCTAGGTTTGTTTGGCAAGGTAAAAAACCACATATTAAATATAAGATTTTGCAAGACATTAAAGAAAGAGGGCTGGGTTTAACAGACTTGAAATGTTATTTTGCTGCATGCTGTTTGGTGTGGATAAAATAATGGCTATTTTTGAGAAATAGAAAATTATTGCAATTGGAGGGACAGACTTAAGATTTGGCTGGCATAATTATAGATACGTATAATCTGCATTATTTATTTAACCTTCTCTTTGCCTTGCTTCCAAACAGGCCTCTCAGAATAACAAAAACTCAAGTGTCCCAGCATCAAAAAGACTACAAAATGTTCTAAAATTATACCAGTAAAGTAAGCTAAAATATTGACAAGCTACATAAAAGCAGCAGAAGAGTGGTGTGCTTTTAATGCTCTATCTGACCCAACAGTCCTAATAAAACTTCAAAGGATTTAATTTGTATTTTAAAGGCTAGGAAGGAACTGGATCTGTGGCCTCCATGGAGCGAAGCAACCGTCTCTGCTGAGAAGGACTTTTTGCTCCTCTCTCCTCAGGGACCTGGAGGTTGTAGCCCATCAGAAGGCTCCTACAGGAGAAAGCCTTCTCTTAGACACACTGAACTCTGTCCAGTTAGGTCTTTACAGATCAGCACCTGGAATTTCATCCAGAAATAAATTGACATCTGTTGTGTATGAAATGGAATGTATAAATGTATAGAGCTTGAGTCTGACAAAGGTATTGTAAACTGACCTATCATAACAAAGGAAGTTCTGGAGGGAAGTAAAGTGATTGGTCTTTATGTACTGTATTTGATTGGACCTTATCTGACATGTGGGCATGGCTTGCCAAGCCCGGACTGTTTAAAAAGGAGCCTGTTGCTCCATAGTTTTTCTCATTCTTCTTCTTCTGACTTTGTGTTCAAATAAAGCTGTTATCACTGTTCACCTGCTGCCTCGAGTCTCGTATCTAACAATTGGCAATGAGGATGGGATTATAGAGCGGGTAGGCAGCCTCACTGAACCAACACCAGGACGGTGGATGACCGAGAAGCCCCTGAGGGACCCAGGGTGGAAGAATGAGACCCAGCTGATCAAGCAGCTGCAGCACCTGTGCCAGTGCCAGCACAAAGAGCAGTGATGGCTGTCAACCCACAGTTTGAGGCATTCGAACCCAACCTCAAGGACTGGGATTCCTACCTGACCAGGTTCAAGTTCCACCTCCAGGCTAACCAGATTGAGGGTGAGGACCAGCAGAAGATGACGCTCCTCAGCTCTTGCAGAAGGGCTGTCTTCGACATCGCCTGGTTCCTGGTCGCCCCAGCTGAAATCAAAACCGTGTCCCTGGCTGAACTCAAACTGAAACTGCAGGAGCATTTTGCACCACAACCCTCGTAGATCGCTAGCCGACATGCATTCTACAAATGAACTCAGGCCGCAAACGAGACAGTTGCTGAGTACGTATCAGCCTTGTGGAAGGCTGCACACTCGTGCAACTTCACCAACCTCGAGGAAGCGCTCCTCAACCAACTCATCTGTGCCATGAGGGACGAGAAGCTACAGCAACGATTGTTTGCACGAATGGCTCTCACATACGCTGTGGCCTACTCCGAGGCTGTTGCTACTGAGGCCGCTGAGAAAAAAACCCAAGAAGTGTGTCAAAACCTGGTCCCAATCCAACAGGGCACCAACAAAGCTGTACACCACGAATCAACAAGCAAGTCCGATGGTGAGCGTGATGACGTCAACCATTCTCGTACTCTGAGGCCCAAGCAGACCCAAGTGAAAACTGCGCCGAGGCATACCTGTGCCAGATGCGGCAGAGATCACGAGCGGGATCAATGCTGGGCGAAGGACATCATTTGCCAGCCCTGTGACAAGCAAGGCCATTTGGCCAGAGTCTGCAGGGCCAAGAGGAAGAAGACACCACTGTCGTCTCCTTATGCAAGCCCCTGGGTTTGAGGCAAGGACAACGCGAGGTCTACAGATTACCATCTGGCCAACTGCTGCTCCTGCCCTTCGACCATCTTGAGGACCGGATCGCAAGCAAAGAAGAAGCTCCACATCACCGTCTTGCTGAATGGCGTACCATGCAAGATGGAGGTTGACTCGGGATCATCAGTGACCGTCATCTCGTCTGAAACCTTGCAATGTTTGTTTCCGCAATGGAGCCGTCGGCGTTTGCAATCGAGCACCATCCACCTTTCCGATTTTCAGGGAAGGCGCATCCCTGTGGTTGGCAAAGCCACATTTGAGGTACAATTCAAAGGGTTCAAGGAGTCTCTAAGTCTCCTTGTTGCCGAGGGGCGCCAAGCCAGTCTGTTGGGCTTAGACTGGTTTGAGGCCCTTGGAATTGCTATAAGTGGTATTAACCAAGTCAATGAAAATAAATTGAATTAACTATATGTGGAATTTGCAGATGTTTTTAATGGTACGCTGGGAATGTATAGGGGGCCACCTGTAATGTTTGACCTGGATCCTGCTGTAGCGCCTATACGGCTTAAGTATCGGAAGGTACCGATTTCTCTGAAACCGCGTATAGAGTCCAAGCTGGACAAACTTGTGGCTCAAGGTGTGCTTGAACTGGTGTCATACTCAAAATGGGAGACCCCTATCGTGACACCAGTAAAGCCTGATGGGTCGATCCGAATATGTGCTGATTACAAATGCACAATCAACAAGGCTCTGCAGCAGCACTCTTACCCAGTCCCCATAATTAGTCATCTGCTGGCATCATTAGGGGAGGGTAAAGTCTTCACCAAATTAGATCTGGCTCAGGCTTATCAGCAGCTGCCTGTAGACCCCCAGGCCACCATGGCGCAAACCATTGTCATGCACAGGGGTGTGTTCAAGGTCAATTGCTTGCAGTTTGGCGTAAATTTGGCCCCAGGCATATTCCAAGGTCTAATGAAGGGTTTCTTAAGGGAGCTGCCAGGGATGGTCCCCTATTTTGACGATGTGTTGATTACCGGCCGGTCCGAGGACAAACTGGCAGAATGCCTCAGGTCCGTTTTACGTTGATTCCAAGAGGCTGGGTTGAAAGTAAAGAGGGCCAAGTGTCATTTGGGAGTACCCAGCGTAGAATTCTTGGGGTTCCAAATCGATGCTGTGTCCACCCTACTGAAGGGAATGTACGGGCCATCCAAAACGCCCCGAAGCCAAACTCTAAGAAGGAACTGCAATCCTTCTTAGGGATTTTGAACTTCTGTCACGCCTTCCTGCCACATAAGCCGTCAACAGCCGAACCATTGCATCACCTCCTCAACAAGGGGGCGAAGTGGGAATGGGGCCCTCAGCACGACCGAGCATTTACCGCTATTAAATCGTTGCTGTCATCCGATGCTGTCCTGACCCACTATGACAAATCCAAGCAATTGGTGTTGGCGGCAGATGCGTTCCCGTACGGGGTGGGGGCTGTGTTGAGCCATGTGCTGGCTAACAGCAGGGAAGCACCAATTGCATACTACTCTCGGACACTCACCGGCCGAGAGGAACTATGCCCAAATCGACAAGGAGGTGTTGGCACTAGTGGCCGGCGTAAAAAAGTTTCATGACTTTTTGTTTGGAAGACCGTTTGTAATGGCCATGGACCACAAGCCCCTCCTTGGAATTTTTGCACCTGACCGCCAGACACCCAACATCTTATCTGCGTGGATGTGTTGCTGGACAGAGTTTTTATTGGTGTATGATTATGTCCTCGAGCACCGTCCTGGAAAAAACATGGGGCATGCCGACGCCCTCAGCCACTGTCCCCTACAAGAACTGGACATTGACCCTGCACCGGCTTTCAAGGTGATGGCCCTTGAGGAACTGGCCAAACCTCCAGTGCATGCATCGGACATTGCGACCACCTCCACCCGGGACCCCACCATCCCCAGGGTTCTTAACTGGGTGTGGAGGGGGTGGCCGGTGGGGCGCGTCGATGACTTTTTAAAGCCATTTGCATCATGGCAAAATGAATTATCTGTGCACCGGGGATGCTTACTCTGGGGTAACAGGGTGGTGGTTCCCCTCAAGCTAAGGGAACAAGTATTAGAAGCTCTGCACGAATGCCACCCCGGCATCGTGTGCATGAAGGAACTGGCCAAAGGGTATTTCTGGTGGCTGAGAATCGACACGGACATAGAGTCCTGGGTCCAGAAATGTGAGGAATGCCAGTTGTTCCGGCCTGACCCCCACATGCACCGCTGGCCCAGTGGGAAAAGTGTCACTGCCCCTGGTCCAGGGTGCATGTAGATTTTACGGGCCCCTTTCAGGGCCAAGTTGTCCTCATTTTAGTGGACGTTTATTCTAAGTGGCTTGAGGTGGTCCCCACAGCAAAAATGACAGCACAAACTGTAATAAATGTTTTACGTCGCCTGTTTGCTACGCACGGGTTGCCAGACAGACTGGTGTCTGACAACGGGACATGCTTTACAGCCACTGAATTTAGAGAGTTTTTGGTGACAAACCTCATTGCCCATAGCACGTTCGCAGCATTCCACCCGGCAACCAACGGGCAGGCCGAAAGGATGGTGCGGATCACAAAGGAGACTTTGGGCCATTTGGTGCAGGGAAACTGGGCGCCAGAAGGTGGTGTCATTTGTACTTCACCAACATGTCACGCTGCACTCCGTCGGAGCTGCTAATGGGTCGACACCTAACAACACTGTTAGACCGTATGCACCCGGACTTAACATCAGTCAGGCTGCCAAACAGTGAGTCCACTGACCAACCCCGGGAGTTTGTTGAAGGGGAGAGTGTTTATGCAAGGAACTATGGTAGCGGGCACAAGTGGTTACCAGCCACAGTAACCCATGTCCTCGGGTCCTGCCATTATACTGTGAAGGTAAATGATGGTAGAGTGATGAAGCACCATGTGGATCAGTTGCGCAAGCAGTGGGCTGACTCAGTCCCTGATTCCCTTCTCCAGGTGGCCGATGTACCTGACTCGGACAGTCAGGTAGAGTCTCTGGACTCTGAACAGACTGAGGGCTTCCATGCACTGGAACCCCCAGGCATAGTCGAGGGTGAGCAGAGCCACGACTATGGGAATTGGCCACGGACACTCAGTCCCATAAGGAATCAAACCGAGCTCACTCACAGGGAGCCTGAAGCTCTTCCTCCTACCCCACCTACGGTTAATGTAAGACGATCCCAATGGGTCAAGCAGTGTCCTGCTTACTTGAAGGACTATATCTGTTCAAGGGTTGTCTCATCTTAGGGGGGAGGATTGTTGTGTATGAAATGGAATGTAATGAATGTATTGAGCTTGAGCCTGACCAAGGTATTGTAAACCGACCTATCAGAACAAAGGAAGTTCTGGAGGGAAGCAAAGTGATTGGTCTTTATGTACTGTATTTGATTGGACCTTATCTGACATGTGGGCGTGGCTTGCCAAGCCCGGACTGTTTAAAAAGGAGCCTGTTGCTCCATAGTTTTTCTCATTCTGGTTCTTCTGACTTCGTGTTCAAATAAAGCTGCTATCACTGTTCACCTGCTGCCTTGAATCTAACAACATCCCATAACAATCTGAACACTTAATGTGGTCCTTGAGATTAGTCTTGTTTAATAACTGCACCACTATCTTCTGGACCAATTGAAATGTATAATGTGTTTTCAAAGACAGCCTGATGGGAAGCACATCACAGCTGTCTAGCCTGGAGGGCATCATAGCAGCGGAGAGACCCACCCACTCCCCAATAGCACCTGCCCAGGGAGAACATGGCCCCTGATGGGAAAGGCAAGCTGGAGAGCATGAAGAGAGGGTGCCTGGATGTGCCTGGCTTCCTCAGGGCCTTGCCTGTCTGCCTGCTGGATGTGGCTGCGTGCCCCTTTGTTCTCGGTGAGTGCCCAAGTGCTTGTGGTTTTCACCTTTGCGTGTTTGCTTGCATAAAGGTGGCTCCCATCCCTGCTTTGGAGTGTGTGTCGGCACAAGCACCAACGTGTGTGTGAGGCTGCATGGGGGTGCACAGTCTGTGTGTGTCACTCATCTGTCAGCTCTCTGATTACCAGAAGGGAAGTCAGTGCTGCCAGAATACGAAGGGCACTAGAAGGACATTTCAGTTATTCTGTGTCATCTACCAGGAACTCGACTCTTGTCGGAATCCCAGTGGATTGCAATGAAACAGTAACTCAGCTGGAGGGGCGGGAGGGGAAGAGGAAAAGAAAGAAATTGTGTGTGGGAGGGGGAGTCTCATGCAGTTTTTACAGAAGCTTAAGGTCACCATGATTGACAACTACTTGGAGATCATTCTATTTGGGCTGTGGATATGTGCTTTCAATTAAATATGAGGCAGGGAAAAGGGGGGGAAAATAACAATAGATAGTTTCAAAGGAAAAGAAGGAAATGGGGGGGGGAGGCTTATAAAGGTTTTCTGCTCATTGGTTCTACTTCCCAAAACTCTGCTTCCTCGTATGCTGCTGCTCCATTGGGAGTTGGTGTCCCTGCCCCTTGTCACTTGCCGTCTCAGTTCCCCTCACCCCCTTCATGCAGTGTCTACAGAGACCTAATTCACTAGGCAGAAGACATTTTGCTAAACTTCACAATTTGTTTCATTCTCAGATTATTATTTTTTCAGATTCCTCAGATGCTTTGTCCAAGGAGGACTCTCCATTACAAAGACCAATTCAAGCAAAATCCAGTGAAACTGAACGTGATCTCTCTACCCCCAGAAGAAACTGTGCAAGTCTTCCCCCCCCTTTCCCTAAAAATCCCTTGGCTGTTTTGTCTGAGGAGAAACCTCTACGATCACTGCAGATGTTGATTCCTGTTTCATATATGTATTTTAGATGTACACAAGGCCACAAACAAACCAGGGCCTGCCCACTAAAAGGAACATGATGTCACGAGTTCAAGAAATGGGAATATTTTGCCTCAGTTGTCTTAGGGTGGGGACATGGGGGGCAGAGTGTTGTCTGCCCCACCACCCTCCCTTCTGGGAAAAACTTGGCAGCCCTACTTAGTCTTCCTTGTGCAAACTGTCTGGCCCACATCTGAATGTGTCCATTGTTCCACAGCTGCACATGCACAGAGCAGAAATGCATTTGGAGTTTGGTGCCTGCTCCTCCCAGGCCCATAGCTATGGTGGGGCCTCTTGGGGCCTGGCCTCCTGACTCCCTGCCAAGGCCCTATGACTTCCCATCCAGCCCAGGCCCTTTGACTCTCTGGGCTGCCCGAAAGACTCCCCGTGGCCGCTCCTTCCCCAAGCACAGCTTGATCGAAAGAGAGGCAAGGTGTGAGCAAACATGGCGGCATCCACACCGTCCAGCCCAGAATGACAGGTTTCTATAGGAATGGCTCTTTAAAAAACTGAAAGATTTTATTATACGAAACTACAGAACTACCAAAGGGGCCGGCTGTCAGCCTCTTCAACAAAGTTATTTTCAACAACACTCACTGAGGGTAATTTGTTTTTTGAAGAATTGGACCTCCTGATGGCACTGGTATTTCTGGCCACTGTGGGATACAGAGTGTTGGACTGGATGGGCCTTTGGCCTGATCCAACATTGGCATCTCTTATGTTCTTATGTTCTTAATAATCTAGCTGCTATAATCAAGAAATTATTACGTTTCTTTCCCGCACCATTGTGCACATAACCCAAAAGGACCAGCATTGGATCATAACAATTTCATTTAACACCTTGAAAATATCCTACCAATATCTTTTTACATCTGAACACTCCCAATATATGAAGGAATGAGCCAACCTGTTTATTATACCTCCAGCAGAGATCACAAATAGTGGCTTGAACCCGGCACCAACTCCACCCCCTCTCCTTCTGGCATTCTGCAAACTATCAAAATTGTTCATGAGGGCATTTCTCTAAAGGCAATAAGCTAAATTATAATGCAATCGTTCAAGAAGGGGTTTAAAAAAGGGGCAGAAATGTGGGCTACGCTACTGTGTATAATATACATTATCTGTTTGTCACATGTATTATCTTGCTCTTGCTATGCTGTTTTCTACCTATGTAATTCCACTTTTTCTGTAATCCTTGACCTATTACTTCGCTTAGCTGATGTCTTATTTTATTGATTGCACTGATTTACATTGTGTAATCCACCTTGAGTCTCAGTGAGAAAGATGGACTAAATAAATAAATAAATAAATAAGTATAAATAAATAAATAAAATAAAATAAAATAAATTTCCATGGGTGCAAGGAATTCTACCCATTAAGTATGACTTTCTTGGCTCTCCGTCCTCCAGCAGCCCCAAAATGCCACTATGAGTCTGTTAACTGGGGGAACAGCTCTCGATTAACCATTTAGCAAAATAAGGCACATGCTTGGGGCACCAAGGGATGAAGAAGAAGAGAAGAGATTGGATTTATACCCCACTCTTCACTACTCAAAGGAGTCTCAGAGAGGTTTACAATCTCCTTTCCCTTCCCTTCCCCTCCCCACAACAAATAACCTGTGAGGTAGGTGGGGCTGAGAGAGCTCTCTGGAGAACTTATGACTGACCCAAGGTCACACTAGGTGGCTTCATGTGGAGAAGTGGGGGATCAAAACCAGTTCTCCCAGATTAGAGTCCATGCTCCTAGCCACTACACCAAACTACACCAGGGGGGGCACCACAGAGGGGGTTTTGCTTATATTGCTTACTTCTATTTAGCATTAAATAAATAAGTAAATAAATAATTAATTAATTATATTTAATATAGTTGTGGGGTCTGGCCTGGGGGGTGGCCTGGAAGAAAACTTAATTTTTAAATATCTTATTTCACTTTCATCATTTACTGAGTCTTAATGTCTTGTCACTTAAGCAGTGGAAGGGCTGAGGGGCACCATTGTTGGGCTGCGCTTAGGACATCAGGTGGCCTTAATCGGGCCCTGTGGGGGAGTGCGCATGAATGGACATTACATCTGAAAATGGCTGAAGTCAGTGGCTAATAAACACACACAAGTCTGGAGCAAATTGGACCCCATGTTTAAAAGACAAACATCTGCAAAATATCTGGATTGGAACATTCAAGTAGTTTTAGGAATAACTTTTTTTTTTTTTTTTTAAAGGCCTTTCAATTTTATGACTACCTAATGTTGCAATTTCCTTGGGGGAAACCATATTTTAATTCACTTTTGGAAGAAGTTGTTTATTTCCCATTCTTGGCAGAACTTATAAGAGCACTTTCCAATAATCTAATTTGAAGGCTGTGTCCTTCCCAGCTCAGATAACTTAGGCAGTAACAAAATGAAGAGGATTGAGGGTATGCCTCACCAACCCATCCTGATGGCACTCTCTTGAATTTGAAAAGGAATCACCCAAATGACTCTCTGGAATGACTCACCGATAGATTCCAGATTGGCCGAGTGCTTAAAAAAAAAGGAAAAAAGAAGTAAAAAACATACTGCAAATAAGCAAAAAAAGCATAGCAAAGAAAATATGCCATTAATTTGCAAGGAAACCTTGAAGCAGAACTGCTTGTGTGGGAGGGAGATTTTGTAAGACCATTTCTGCAAATTAAAGTAATGGATTGTTTTGGGTGGGTGTGGATGCTTGATCTTGTAGGCTTCCAATGCTTCTATTTAAACACGAAAATGGTATGGGCATCAACAAAGTCCTTTTGGAGGGATTTCTCTCTGTATTGGTGCATGCTCACAATTTTACTATATTGTAGGGGTGTGCACAGTGAAACTCTTGAGCCAAAAATATACACAAAAACTGTTGTTTCTGGTCATTATTTCAGGTTCAAGGAACAGTATTAGGAGTCTGGGATTCTCACTGAAACAAAACTACTCCCCCCCCCCAAAAAAAATATCTGTGTTATTTCAAGTCTGGGTAATTACCATGCTAGCAGGACCATCAACATGTACTTACCATGTTGTTCTTTGATTCTGTTTGTTATTCCAGACAATGGCATCCTTCTTTCCAGTCAGTTCCTAACAAGGGTCTAGCACTCTCAGCCAGTCAACTTTCCAAACAAGCTGCAGAGAGGCAATGCACAGCATACATCTGCACCTGTTCTTCTCTGATTCTGCTCATTTTCTGAGTCTGGGAGAGGGAGGACGGTGTTTCATGTGTGGCATTATGTGCCATGACTGCTGAATGGGAGACCCTCAAATTGACCGTGCATTGAAAAGAACAGTGTCTACAGTGCTCATGTACAGAAAATGGTCTCAAAAATCTAGAACATAAAACTGTTAATTTATGATGGAATTCACACCTAACCTTTCTTCCTCTATTCCTCTTTTCTCCTTAGATTGACAATTTACACTTGAAAGATTCATGGTAGAATTCACACCAAACCTCTCTAACCCTGTTTTCCTCCCCCATAATTTTCCCCATAAAAAGAAACCCAAGTATGATTTCCCTTCACATATCTGTCAGAAGTGAACTGCGACTCATGAAGCTCATATTGAAATATATGTTGTTAGTCTTCAAGGTGCCACTGAACTTCTATTTAATTTTACACTCACAATTTGACATCAATCTGCAGTTCAGCAGAGGAATGATCCTGCTTCATGATGCATTAACAGTCATTACCCCTCAAGATGTATAAATAGGCTAGAGGTTTCTCTGAACCTCTGATGCCCACACTGGTCTCATTCCAGATCACTCTTCCCCCACCTGCTGATGAATGAAAGAAAGTGCAGTCCATAAGATGGGCAACAGTGAGTCAAAAAGGGTGCAACCAGATGCATACTTCCTTGGGAATGTTCCATTGAACATAATGGGGTTTGTGTCTGAGTAAATATGCACAGGATTACACTGTGAGTGAGTAGTAGTCCCTTCTGTAGGAGAATCAAAAGATACAGAAGTAAGGTTGATGTCATTTGTACTGATAGCACTCCTGTGCCTTTAACATATGCACAACAGGCTAAAGTCGATTATGTGAAATTTTCCCCATGTCCATGCTATGAAATGTTCTGTTGTCGACCCTTTCCTGTCACATGGAACTCTGGTAAAGAAAAGATGGCCACTTTGCTCTTGACTTTGGTACTCCATTAAAGCAATAGAAACATCATCTCATTTTCTGCATTGCAACCAGTGAGATTCTTCGATCCTGTTTTAGGGAAGCTATTCCAGAATTTGCTTATCTTTTGGCTGAGGACAGACTGGCAGTATGAAGCACGAGGGAGGCGGGGCAAAAAGACCCGGACCAAGTTGTGCCAGGGATTCCCGGTTGCACTGCACCTACTGATGCGGGAGCATACCAGGGAGCAGGTTCAAGGGAGCGTTCGCACTGTTGGCCTGCTCCTGGCAGAGGCACGGCCGTAAGCAGTTGTTTTTCACTCCAGCGACACGCGCCTATGCGCATAGGCGCAGCAATGTGGCTTGTTTGCGCCTTTTAGCGTTCATACGTCCGGGAAGTGGGATCAACATGCCCTCCAGGGTTTGCTACGGCTTTCACCTGGTACAGTAGGGAATCATCATAGGACAGGTTGAGTATGGCTGGGGAATGCCTGACAGCTGTGGCTGTGTGAACCGGCCCCTTTAATCCGTTTGTGAAACGTGCCTATATCGGGCCAAACTGCCAGTCTGAACTCAGCCTTTGTTCTTACAAAGCTGTGCTGTTGAATGAGTCTGTTTTATTGGCTTAATTGCTTTCTTATGTACAGCTGATGTTCCTAAAATGGACTATTAAGTTTGGAGGTTATGACCAGTCAGGATGCCTCTACCTGCCATACTGGGGCTAAAATTAGAATTGTGCCAAGGAAAGAAATTTGAAATTGAAATGGAGCCAGTGCAGAGGACTAGCTGGATGTTGCAGCCATCTCAAAGTAAAGAGTCTCTCTCTCTCCCTCCCCTCCTCCAGCTCTCTCCCTCTCTCCCTCTGTGTATGTGGATGTGTCAGGAGTGAGGAACACACAGCTTGCTTGAGGGAAGAATCCCCCCAAACTGGAGCTGTCACTTGTTCTGTTCCTTCATGTTCAACAGTATCTCTGTGAATATACTAATACTACAAAGACGGTGCAAATCTTCACTGCTGTTTGTCGTCAGAAGGAAACAGACATCTCTGGACCTTCCTCTTATCACTTGGAGGCTGGGATGGTTAGCGAACGGACTATCAGCAACATTAAGCTCCCAACATGACTTTATCTGTCCATGACTGACAGCAAAAGAGTGTTGCCTCCACATGCAAATGCTCCATCTGGAGGCTCCTTTTCCAGATTTGTGACTTTTCCAACTTGAGGCAAAACCAGTGCAGAGAATAGTATGCAGTTGTTCAGTGTGAATACACAGGGTTTTCCTTGAAAGTGGTGTAACAAGAAACATATTGCCACTGTTTTTTTTTTTAATTTCTCCCAGCAGTAGGGGTGGGGAATCCTCTGCCCTGTCCAGAGAACTGGCAACCAAAATACATTTTCAATACATTTCCAGTGCAACAAAACCCAAATTCCACTCACTTATTCATTGCATGCATTTACTTATGGATATCCTGTCAAATGTGTGGAGCAAACTCTCAGACGCCAAAATTAAGAGAAAAACCAGAGGTGGCATGTGCAAGAGCTACAGAACGAGGGGTGTTCCTCTCTCTTGAACACACATCTGCATTGTTATTGCCATAAAGTTTTCTGTATTAAGAGCAGCTCCCCTCTCTTTTCTTTCTTGCCTGGGATTTCCATAGACAGCATTGGGTGGCTCTGCTGCTGTCCTCTGCAGGGGACCCAGGTGGAGGAATAAAGCTGAGATCCGATTTACACAATCAGCAGAATTAAAAATTAAACCTTTTCCCCAGACTCTGCTGCACCACATCCAGCTGCAGGTGGAAGGAGGTTTGTGTGCTTGGATGCTGTCAGCCTCACTGTCACACACAGACCCAAAGCCCAGGGCTGGAGAGTTTGTTTTTTTTCTTCTAGAGAGCATTCAAACATGAATTCCTCTTAAGCATCTCTGCAACCTGAAATGGCATAACCTTGGCTAAGCTTTGCTGTGATTCTGCTGATGGCATCAACTGGCAGGTGTTTTGCATCACAGTCTGTACCCGAATTTTCTGATCTAGTCGATGCTCGAACCCTCGTGTTCATTCCCTGCCTTTTCTTATCTCCTTGAGAAGCATGCTGCCTTCTTCATTCTTTCATTATATGCCATGTTCCAACCCTTTGTTGCTCCATTTTTTTCCCACCCTTAAATGCATCCTTAAAATATAACGTACCTTTTCAGACAAGATGTTTTATGGATGATGCTTTCCTGTGATCCTGGTGAGGTACATAATGCAAATGCCTTTAACATCAATGGAAACAGAATTTGGTCATTTCTCATTAGCTGCTTTCCCATCTGTATTGAGCATAGGGTGCTTTGTCACTGACAATTGCTGACTGATATCTTGCCACTGCAGATGACTCATTCAGGATGATGCTGATCAAAGTGAAAAAGCGAACAGGGAATATCTTTTCACCCTTTCCCGTACTGCAGGAGGTAAGGATGAACTAGTGGACTCGGTCTTACAACTGGATTGTATGTAGCAGAATTAAAGCCAATACAAACAGAGAGTCTTTGACACAAAGAACCATTGGGGCTAAGGAATTTGTGGTGTTGGCTGGCTAGAAAAATGATCAAAATGCACTGACTATAAACACATTGATAAGTTTGCACCATTAACGATAAGGCCCAGAAATGATTTAGGCATAAGCAGGGGTCTTGTTGTAGAAAAAGAGCTGCCGGAGCTCATTAGCATAACTCATTAGCATAACTTATTTGCATATGCCACGCCCCCTGACATCACCGGAAGTGACAGAAGGCCACACCCCCTGACACAATCCATGTAAGCACAATGTCCTTTGGGATACCATTTTATGGCTTAAGAGGGACAGAACAGGAAAGATTTGCTGCAAAATTAAAAAGTCTGTTATTGTTTATGTACAAGATAATTGCACAAAAAAGCACACTATATTAAGAACATTTGTTGTGGATCACTTTATTGTACCATAGAATAACCAAAGGCACAGATGCAGGGACAGCATCAAAATACCCCAAGGCAGATGCCAGGGCCCAGGGCTTCTGGTAAGTTCCACTGCCACCAGTCCCCCCCATCCACATGTCTCTTCTGCTGCCCACCCTTCCCCCACCCCATGCTCCCAGGTAAACATGCTGCCCAGCATTTTGAGGGAAGAGCATGCAGGTGGTGAATGGCAGTGGCACCCACAGTGGCAGCACTCCCCATCTCCACACACACTGCTCAGTGCTTTTAAGCAAAGGACATGCAGTCAGTGCAGTTAGCTGTGAGTGCTGGCAGGTGGGGGAGGCAAACAGGTGGGGAGGAAACTGGGGCAGATGATAGACAGAAGGAACCCTGGGCACTCTTTGTCTCCCCCCCCCAACCTGGAATCAGCTCAGCTTAGAGATGCTGCTGGAAAATGATCACATGTGGTTTGCAACACAGATGCCTGCAAGCATCCTGACCCCTATTAGGAACATGCAACACATGAGCCTGGGTTTCACAAGGCCACAACTTTATTGTAACTGCAGACTAGCTCAAATAACTCTCGGGAAATTACAGAAGTATATGAGGGGGAAAGCTAGAGACTGCCTCCTTCAGGCTGTCAGAGCAAGCAGTTATAGCTTTGTTAGAATGCTTTGCCTGGTCAAGGACTCCAAATGCAGCATCCTACATTGTGGCTCCCATTGACTCACCACTGTCCTTGGTGGAAGGTGGGACTGGAGCGGTGCATGTCCCAGACAGTAGCCACATGCAGTGAGCCTCTAGTTCCCAGGAATTTGGGACAGTCCACTCTGTTTCATGTTGGCCCTATAGAGCAAGACCCATCAGTTATGAAATAATACTGAAGATTTAACAGAAGAGACTGTAAACACTTTTGATAAAGAAAGTGCCTTTTCACACTGTTGTCATGATGAAGTTATATATTCATTTAGGTAATTATACTCAATTTTTCTTTCCAATTGGGACCCAAAGCAGCTTAAAAACATCACTCTTCCTCTATTTTATCCTCACAACAATACCCCCTTGAGAAAGTTTTGGCTGAGACAGCAAGACTGGCCCACTGTCACCCAGCTTTCAGAACAGAAATTAGAATCTGGGTCTCCTAGATCCTAGTCCGGCACTCTGATCACTAGACCCATTACACTCTACACAACTATTTAGGTTGGGGTGGGAACTAGGGAAACTCCTTGAAGCCATCAAAAAAGTAGCTCCTCATCGACCTCTCCCAACCTTGAGGTGGAGCATAGCCATGTCTGGGAGATGTTTTGTCATGGACCAGCCAGGGTTCAGTGACAGTGAGGACTCCACAGAGGAGGACGGGCCCTGTGTAGCCAGCCTGCATTTGACAGGAGCCAACCAACAGCGGAATGAGGTTCAGGTGTTCCTTGACTTGCAGTCGAGAGTTGGTACAGAATCACCTCTGCCCTCCAGCTCTGATCCAGCAGTCAAAGGTCAGCCACCTGCCCCCATTTCTTCAGGGTTACCAGCACCCTTGGAACACTGCAGAAGAAGGCTCAGAAAAGAAGGCTCAGAAAAGGCTGGGCATCGGAGTGTGTGCCTTGCTGCTCAGTGCCAGGTACCTGCAGATAGTGGAGATGAGTCTTCACAGGATAGACACTGAAAAGCTGGCTGCATACATGCTGTCTTTGCCAGTGACTATAAAGACTCATGAAAGAAGCTGGTGAGCATGGATGCAATGTGTTAGCTAACCATGTGGAAAACTGCCTGGACTGATATTTGGTAACCTGACTCTTGGTTTGCTTTGACATTGAGTTTCTGAAAATCACTATGGCTTTGTTGCAACTGATGTTGTAACCTGACACCAAAAGCCAGTTCCAGCTCCAACCAGCCTTAGAACACATTTAGAGCCATGCTGGTGGAAAACTCTTGCTGAATCCAACAGAGCTTGCTATAGAGCTCACTGAAAGACCTGTGAAGCAGGTGTAACAGCAGCGAAGAAATCTGAGTTCTGTGTTATCATTGCATAAGCTAGTTCATGAACATCCTAATTGTTTAAGGTATCTACTGAGCCCTCATTGTGTCTTAAATTGGAAATTAGTTGTGATGCTTTCCCAAAGAGGAGATTATCCATCTGCTACTTAAAAACCATTGCTACAGAAAAGTAATGTGGCCAATCATCGTCCTGTCTCTAATCTGCCCTTTCTGAACAAGATGATTGAGAGAGCAGTGGTGGATCAGCTCCAGGTCTTCTTGGATAACTCTGCTCTGGACTCTTTTCACTCGGGTTTCAGGACAGGCTATAGGACAGAGACCACAAATGTTTAGTTGATGATCTCCATCTGAATATGGACAGTGCCTCTTTGCTGCTACTACTGGATTTATCTGCAGCCTTTGGTACAGTAGACCATGCTATATTATGGAAACATTTGGAGGCAAAAATATGTATCAGGGTAGTGCTCTGAACTGATTTAAATGATTCCTTATAGACCAGACTTGAAAGGTTGCTGTTGTAGACCAGTTTTCATCAATGCGGCCTTTGTCTTGCAGGGTTCCATAGGGCATGAACGTATCCCCCAAGCTATTCAATCTCTATGTAAAACCCTTTGGACTGGATGCCACCAATATGCTGACATCACCCAACTATATATCTGACTCTATCCAAATATCCTGGTGATGCGGTAGAACTCTTGAACTACTGCCTTGAACCAAATGGCTAAGAGAGAACCAATCAACACTGAATCCTGACTAGATGGAAATAATACTGGTTGGGAAGCCTGAGGGTCCTCAGAGAAGTTGCACTTCAGTCAGTTAGCACACTCATCAGTTAGCAAGCTTAGTCCTAAGATACTGGCCCAACAAAGCCTTTGAACTCTCATATCTGCAGGAGCACCTCTCCCTCTACTTCCTGCCATGACAGCTTCACACAGCTGAGCAAGGCCTTCTGTAAGTACCACCCTGCAATTGGGCAAGATCAACAACTGCACAGACACATGCATTCTTTATTGTGACCCATGCCCTGTAGAAGGGCCTGCCTGAGAAGAGTGGGAAAGCCACACTTCAGCATTCTACAACTGCATTCTACACTTTTGTAAAGGCAATAGGGCTATATAATAATGGAATGGTTCAAGAAGCTGTTTTAATGAAGAGAACAGAAATGTGGGCTACAGTACTTTGTATTGTAAATATTATATTTTCACTGTATGTGTATTATCTTGCTCTTGCTACACTGCTTTCTACCTGAGTAATTCCACTTTTCGGCATTGTTAACATGCCATAAATAATACCAGGCCTGTAGCTGTAGGGGCATTTCGGGGCCTGCCCCCCCGACTTCCTGCCAAGTTCCCCGACGTCCACCCAGCCCCCTGGCCCCCAGGTCTCTGGGCTGCCCAGAGGACTCCTGACTCTCTGGGCCACCTGGAGGACTCCCCACCGCTGCCCCTTCCCCGAGTGTGACTTGCTTCCCCAGGCAGAGTACAAATGCTGCGAAAGTGAATTTTAATTTTTTTTATTTTAATGTTATTTTTTGCTTTGTGATGTCAGTGCCCCCTGACTTATTTAAAGGCCCCCCGAATTACAAAATCCTGGCTACGGGCCTGAATAATACACATACTTTGTTTCAGATTTCTGTAATCCTAGTCCTATTACTTCACTTAGTAGATGTCTTCTTCTGTTGAGCACTGTGTGATATGCCTTGAGTCTCAATAAGAAAGGTGGACTATCATTCAATCAGTTCACAAATATTACATTTATATCCCATGAAGATAATTTCAGAGGGTAGCCATGTTGGTCTGTCTGTGGTAGAACAGCTAGATTTGAGTCCAGTCGCAGACCCGCAAGATTTCCACCGTATGAGCTTTCAAGAGTAAAAGCTATCTGACAAAGAGAGCTTTGTCTCCCAAATACTTATACCCAGTGTTCCCTCTAAGCTGAGTTAGTGTGAGCTAGCTCACAGTTTTTTAACCTCTGGCTAAGACATTTTTGTCTTAGCTCAGGAAGGAGGGCTCCAGAGCAAACTAGTTTATGCAGTAGCCAAATTGCTCGCTCACAACTTTAATGCCAGTAGTTCACAAAGTAGACTTTTTGCTCATGAGACTCCATGGCTTAGAGGGAACATTGCTTATATCTTGAAAATCTTATGGGTTTCTAAGGTGCTACTGGACTCAGATCTAGCTATCTATATCCAAAGGCGCTCAGGGCAACCTACGTAATTCTTCTATCCTCCATTTTATTCTCACATCACTGTGAGCTAGAGTAAGGATGAGAGTACTGACTGGAGTGATACTGAGTGGAGACTGGAAACAGAAGTCCATGGCTATCCTACTGAAGATCTGGACCCGGGTCTTCCCAGGCCTAGTCCATCACTCTAACTGTTTCTTCTGAGTGTGCTGAGAACAAAGTACAATTTTAAAGTATAGCATAAAGCATTCGAAGTACATTGGCCATTTCTATGCATCTAAGGAACACTAGATGGTGCTAATACTTAGCAGAGTTGAATAATAATCCTGTTTTGTTCTTGTTTTGTGTGGGCAGAGTAAGTGCCTTGCCAAGGTGATTTGTGTGACCTGCTGGTGAGCCTTTGGTCTTGGCAGAAATTAAGTTTCTGTTTTGTTTTTGTGGGTTTTAAAAAAAAAAAAAAAAACTGCCAAAATTGTGCTCCCACTGGTTGCGAAAAGGAAACTTTCTAATGGCAAATGATTCACCACTCTGTTTCTTCATCTGTGGAATGACAGCTTGAAATGATAACTCCGGGGTGAGCGGCCCACTCTTCAGCCTGGCGACATCGTAATTGTCTGAGCAGGAGTATCTCATAAAGGGAGTGTGCAGTAGGAGAGCACAAAAACAAGGACCTCCTTTGCCAGTCTACCTTCAGGAATGTAGAGGAAAGCCGTGTTACAGTCAGCTGTGTCCTCCCACTGGCTCCTGCCTATCTTGGATAACAGTGGAGAGGGAGGCGACTTCTGAATCATAAAGAGAAGTTGGCTTTCACTAGAGGAATGGGAATATCCCACAGCCACAGAGTTTCCAGTCACCAGGAGATTTCCACACGCAGAGGCAGCAACCTTTTGAACATAGTGTTGTCAGTCTCCAGGAGGGACTTGGTGTTCTCCTGGAATTGTAACTGATCTCCAGGTTGCAAAGACCCCTGGAGGAAATGGCACCTCTCCAACCCCCCCCCCTACAGGCACTGCCCCCAAATCACCAGGAATTTTACAACCTGGAGCTAGCAACCTTTTCTGAATGCCGGGGCTAGGAGACAATACCAGGGAAAGGCCCTGTTTGGTTGACACTGCAGCGCAACTGGTTGGCCACTGTGTGAGACAGAATGCTGGACCAGTGGGACCATTGGTCTGATCCAGCAGGACTATTGTTATGCTCCATGCTACCAATGTAATGTAGGCTGAATTCAGACTTCACAATTTTTAAAAAATGGTAGATCAAACCATGATTACTTGCAACATTAGGGCTGCCAAATCCCCCCGGGGGGTGGATTTCCCCCCGCTTTGGAGGCCCGATTTCCATCCCCACGGAATTGGGCCCCAGGGGAAACCCCACCCCCGCGTGCACGTTACTTCCCTGTGACGTCATGACGCCGGGCACGCTGGGGGCAGGGCACAGCCATTTGAGGGGAAAACTCTATGTTTTCCCTCAAATGGCTGTGCCCCGCCCCCAGCGTGCCCGGCGTCATGACGTCACAGGGAAGTGACGTGCACGCACACACACCGGGAGCGAACCCAAAGTCCCCGCCAGCAGGTAAGTCCAGACTTGGCAACCCTATGCAACATCCAGATGTAGACAGTACAGTAAACTGGGCTTTGTTGGTTAGCATAAAACTGGAGTACAAACTATGGTTTGTAGCTGGTTTGTTAACCGCAGTTGGTACTAACTGTAGTTTGTTGTGATGTCTGAAGTCATAAACCACTTTTAATAGCTGACAGCAAAGATGACTGTATAGGTAGGATGTAGTTCTTGTTCAGAGGCAGAGAGAAGGCCGCTCCACCACATTCCCTACCCTTGCTTTCTCTCATAAAGATCATGATCATGACCAGGTGACTCACTCACTCATGCTTCCCTGAGATAGAAAAGAGAAGGGGGTAGGGTTGCTTGCTATGGCTTGGGAGATCCTGCTGGGGTGTGGTCACACACACTAAACATTCTGCTTTCAATCCACTTTCAGTGCACTTTCCAATTGGATTTTACTCTGTGAACTGGCAGGATCCAGTTGGACAGTGCATTGAAAGTGTCCCGGGTCGGACCGGGACGTCCCTGCCGGGAGCACCGTCGAGACGCCGGAGGAGGCAAGAATGCGGAACCTTGCAAGAACCCCGAAGACACTTACCAAGCGATCGGAGGGGAGTTGGAAGGGAGAGCGGGTGGAGGGGTCGGGGCTGCGACCACCGGAGGGAAAGGCACCGACGGGCGGCAGGGCACGACCGAAAGTCCGGGAGTCGGAGTGGGGGCGGCATTCCGAGGGAGGAGCAGCAACGGCGGGGAATCGTGCGGAAACAGAGCCCGGCACCCAGCGGAAGGAAGTGGAAGGCACAGAGACAGGGAGGCAACCTCGGCCCCGGCGTCGGTACCTTTACAGGGGGGGAGGAGCCTGGGAGGGAGGAGCGGTGATGGATGTGGGGGTAATAAAAGGAAGCGGACCGTAGCCGATGAAGAGGCGGTGGTAGACTGGCCGGGAGAGAGAGAGAACTCGTGCCAGAGAGGTGAATTAACCTCTACTACCCGAGAGAGAAGGAGGAGCAGGACTGGTGGCTTAACCAGTCGGCTCCTTCGTATCTGAGGCTACTTCAACAAGAGCTGCCTTCCCCTTCCATACCCTCCTTCCCGCCCAGGCTCGCCCCGGTTACTCGCGCTATCGGCGGCAGATTCAAGCAGGAACTGCAGCTGCTGGAGGCTTGTCAAGTCAACGCAACACGGCGACGGGCGGCAGTCCTCCCCAGGCGCAAGGGGAAGTTGACAGAAAGTGGGTTGAAAGTGGGTTATTTAGTGTGTGTGACCACGAGATTTTAGAGTGATGTATGGGAAGGGAGAAGTTTGAAGAGGAGAGGAAGCTCAGCAGGGATGTGGTGCCATAGAGTTTCTCCTCCTATCCACATTGGTATCAGTATCACCCTAGGTTTTCTGCAATATTTCCTGAAGTAGAATTATGGGAAAGATGTGGGAAACCTGGGTGGTGGTATGGAAGTGCCACTATGCTGTGGGGAAGCAAGGTAAAAACTCCACTCCCCAGCGGCATCCAAGCCAAGGCAAACATGTGTAAGTGACCTAAGATCTTTCCTCCCAGTGCTTTCCTCTTTGATGAGTCACTATTAGTGGCAGGGGGGATGGAGGGAAGGCAGAGGGGATGAGAAAGTACCACTGATGGCTGAATCCAACTGGAGCTGCCAGGTTTTCTGTTGCTTTATGCTTCCATCTCTGTATTCATGAGGAAAAGAAAGAGGTGGTGGTAATAACAAACTAAGGTTTCTATGTTTGAGACATCAAGATAAATCATGATTGGTATAAACCATAATGATCTAGACTGTAGTTTAGAATCCCAATTTATCACCTGTAAACAAACTAGTTTGTTGGGCAGCCTTTATTCAGACATCACCCTAAGCCAGAAGTTAATTGATTATGGTTTATAAACTATGATATGACCGCTGAATGTAGCCTTAGAAGTATTATCTCAACATATCTCATGCTTGTGACAGAGCTCTAAATCTGAACTGGAATATGAAGCAGAATGTGTCTGCTCAACCACTAAATACATTCTTCGGATGAAGGTTGGCAAATGGTATAAGAAAGCTTCTGTTAATTACTATTGAACCTTATTGGCTTTAACTGCAACATTCCCACCCCCATGCTTTCTGGTACATTTCAACCATCACCTCCACTTATCTGGGTCCAGGGCAAATACTATCAATTTCAAGAATTGGTTTTCCCAACAATGTGTATAACCCACTCCTTTATCTACTCAGTCTAAGGGGATAACAACCCAAGCAAAAATATGGCAACATTAAAAACTAATCAGAACTGTGAAATTTGTCCTTGAGCTTGTTCCTCCACCCCCTTCCCATGGGAGGATGAATGCGCAGAAAACTTTCACTATTACAGCTGGCCTGGGAGCCAAGAGCGTTTGGATCTGAAGTGGACACTGACACAAGATACTATAGTTGGAAAGGAACATGTAGCATGGCTTCACCTGTCAAGCCACTGCCTGTTCAGCACAGCTCTGACATTGCTGTTTCATGTGGGGAGGATTGCTGTCACTAATTCTCTTGGAACAACACAGCATTGATTATGAAGCCAATTCATCTGTAGCACTAAACTGGAGACCCTGTCCTGGATGACCCAGGCTAGCTCAGTCTTGTAAGATACTGGAAGCTAAGCAGGCCCTGGTTTGTACTTAGATAGGAGACTCCAAGGAAGTCCGGGGTTGATGTGCAGAGGAAGGCAATGGCAAATCACCCCTGTGGGTCTCTTACCTTGAAAGACCTACGCAGTTACCGTAAGCCGGCTGTGACTTGATGGCACTTTTCAGCACCACTAAAATGGAAAGGTACATGAAGTGATGCTTTGCTAGTGGGGAAGTAGGGCTGTTCTCCTGAGTACATTTGGACTCAAGGCCATCAGCGTGGGAATCAATATAGTCCTTCCGTATCTTGAGGCTCACTGGTCCTAACGTCTGACACTTGCACAAATGCTCCATGTGAAAGCACTTTGCACAGAACAGAGTGCAGCTGCAGGAGCCTAATTTCCCTCTCTTTCCCCACAGTGTGTTCCATTTTTTTCACTGCCACCAATCTGTTAAAAAAATCCTGCAACACCCACTTTCACTGAAACTATGTTTACCATAACAAAGCAGGCTTTTCTGGAGAAAAATTTCACAGTCAATATAGCCCTTGTTAGACAGTTCCTTGGTCTCCTAGCAACAGCGTAGGGAAATCCATCGGAGACTTTGAACTGAAAGTACAAAGTGGGATGGCTGGTTAGCGCATGCTCGTTTTCGTCTGAATAAATGGATGCAACTTCACATGCTGGATGGGCTGTCCACCAACATGCAGACCACTCATGAACATTTAAACCATTACTTCATGACCTCAGCTTCTTCCCCCGAACTTATTGAGTTCAGTAAGCCCCAGTATGTGAAATTTTGTATGTCATGTTAAATCTGCACTAAACAAAAGGAAAGGAAGAAAATTGTCGCAAGCCGCATAACTGATTATTTTTAAATTGGGTGAAGGGCAAAATCTGAACTTTCATTTTTAGGGAGTCAGGCTTCTAGCCCTTTTGGCTAGAAAAATATTCTTGATGGTGTGTAGGCACTAGAATACCAAAGAGTAATGGTGAAGAGGTGAGTGTCTGGGGGTAGGTCTTCAGTGTTTTCTATACCCTATAATTCGCAAAACTAGAATGAAGTAGGCATAAGAAGAAAAGTTATGTGGCATACGCAATGTGAATAATGTCTACAGATCACAGAAATTATATTTATTGATTTCTTTCACTTGTACCTAGAGTTGCCAGCCTCCAGGCATCTGTTGCACTTCTACTGTTTTGCTCCAGGGACTCCACCTTTGGTAGGCTTGCCAACTCTGGTCTGGGAAATTCCTGCAGATTGCATACTAAAGTTTATGGAGGGTGATGTTTTGAGAAAGGAGGTAGTTCAGTATGAGACTCCACCAACTTAAAATAAAGTTGGCCGATTTTCACCTACACAGTTTATTGTCCTTTATTTGCTTAGCCAAATGGCTCTATTTTCTTAATTCAGATTTTTAATCCCAGCCAGAAATTTCAATTTTAAAAGTTAGTCCTCCCAAAAATGTCAGGCGCTTCAACTCTGTGGTTTTCTAGGCCAAAGTAGTCCCTTTTCCTCTGTCACTTCCTGTCCATCCGCTTATTCGCTTCCTCCTCTGTGTTTCCGGTGTCGCTCCTTTTTTCTTCCTCCCTTCTTCTTCCGGTCCGCCTCTTTACCCTCCGAATCTTCTTCTGGTCCCCCGAATACCATCTATCCGCACTCCTGCGTCTCTTCTGGTCTCCTTCTGCGTCACTTCCGAAACGCTGCCTTTTTTGTTAATTTTGAGATCTTCCCCCTAAGTATCGCGATTTCTCGGACGTAAGTTTCAGTCTCTTATCTCTCCAACCACCACAGGAATGTTAAACAGTTTCTCTTTTTCCATAAATTCGCTTCTTTTATCAACTTTTTAAATCTCCAACTTTACTCGAATGTTTTTAAAGTTCATTACCGCTTATCCGGATGTTTCAACATTCGCCTTCAACTGCTTCCCGGTAAGCAAAATGATTTCGTTACCTTGTTTGTTTATCTTGGTTTTCGCACTGCCTCCTTCGGTCCAGATCTTTTCCCTTTATTCCATGAGGTCAGGAAATGGTGGTTTTAAGCTGATATCCCAGCTCGGTATGCTCCTTTTGTGCTGTACGCAATGCCCGCTTCAGGAGAGGAGATCAAAGTGTAATACAAGCCTCCTCCGAGGCTTGATCACACCAATCTCAACTCTCACTTGGGTCTTGATGCCTGCCAGTCATTCCCCCTGCCTGGGGGAAGCTGCGTTGGACAAATAAATTGTCCAAACTGCTGATAGGAACCACAGTCCACCCGAGCACTTACAGGGTGCTTCAAATTGCCATTTTGCCCCAACCGGAAGCCCCAGGAGGTAGTTCAGTATGGATGAGTTGCCATCCAGTCTGCCCTCCGAAGCTGTCATTTTCTCCAAGGGAACTAAGCTCTGTAGTCTGGAGCTCAGTTGTACTTCCTGGAGAACTCCAGTCCCCACCTGGAGGTTGGCAACCCAAGCCTTCAGCTAGGATGCTTCATCCACTCCAAGGGTTTAGCAGAGCTTTGACAGGAGAGGGGAGGGGTTGCACCCCTATTCCTCCTCCTCTCTGTTGGATGCAGCTCCTTCCTGAATCCTCAGGCTGTCCTGTCTGAATCCTCTCTGGCTCGCCTCCAAACCCTCCCTTTTATCCTCTTCCTCTCATGTTATCCTCAGGAAGCCAATCAAGAGGAAGAGGGAGGAGGGTCTGGGCATGGTCCTCCTGTTCACCTCCCAGAGTGGCTATGGCTGACACTTCCCCGCTGTTGCAGCATTGTTGCTCTTGAGTCCTGACCAGCCCTGTTCTTGATCTATTGGGTGCTGGCATTGGAGGGTGGCCGTGCCCCTCTGGGCATTTTCACTCCATCCTTGCAGCTGGCAGGTCAGGTATTAGGGGTCTAGCCTCAGCTTTGTGTCCCTAGGGGCATTGTTGCTGGGTGTCAGACCGGCCTGAGGCTGACATGGATAAGGGGGGAGTCCCGCAGCAGCCACACGATCTCCATAAACTCAAGGCAGTTTTCAAGATTTTTTAGAAAAAGCACAGTAAGATCCAAGGTTTGGGTTTCTCCCCTCCTTTTTGGCAACCATTCTCTAGGACAGGGGTCCCTAAAGTAATGCCCATGGCACCCGCCAACTTATTCGAAGGTGGGTGGGGCCAGGTAGGGCTCTTGCCCAGCAGGGCTTTTGATTGGTCCATGGAGATCTGATTGGCTGGGTAGATCAAAACAACATTGTTTCAGTGGAAGCTGCCTCCACAGTGCTGGTTTATTTTCTGTCACTCCTCTTTCCCAGTGTATTTTTTTAGATACCCCTCTTCTCCCCTGCACTTGGGCTTCTTCACGTGCATGGCTCTGCCTCCTGTGGCAGCCATTTTGTAGTTGCGCCCACTACCCAGTGTGTGAGAATTCCAAAGGTGCCCACAGGCTCAAAAAGGGTGGGGACCCCTGCTCTGGAAGAACCAAACTCATTTCAAGTGAGATGGGAAAATTCACTAGCAGACTCTCCATGAAATTTCACACATGCTTAGAATCAGCATTTTCTTTTCTCCTGCATGGCAAAGCCCGGGTTTAAAAACATTCACTGCCTGGAAGTCTTTTCCTTACACTGGACCTTCTGCTTCTCTTGCTTTCCAGGTCTTGGAAATGCTTTAATGTAGTTTAACCACTGGGAATGGCGAAATGGCCCAAGGTCCAATGAATCTGGATGTGACGCACACTGTGCAATCTATTGCTATCCGCACTCACCTTTCCTGTGTCTCTTTTATTGATTTGCACACATACTCAGTATGTACAGCAAACAACCCCGGTGCGAAACAGCATCATACACAATGACTCATCGGCGCTCTGGTTTTCATCCCACAGAGAGCCTGGGCTGTCATTCAGGCTGACATTTGCAAACATAACCACAAATACGCATAATCTAGTCAGTTGTCTTGTAGAACACTTTGCAGATAAATCCTTCTCCAATGGCACTCACAGACCCAAGATGCTCTTGGTTCAAAGGAACAGGGCATTTGCGAAGGAATGGGGCTGGGGTGACTTCAGTCTCTAATGACACATTTGGAGTGTATTCGCTTTGTAACCTTTGATTTATGGATGAGCTCTTCCTGGTTTCTATGGCAATGTGCAACTATCACCAGTCATTAGCTTCTACTGTACAGAAAAGATCTATTTACTCATACTGGCAAAATGTGCTAAATAAATTACTAGTATTAACTCCGGAGAGCTTGATTGCCCCGATATCATTGGCTGCTTAATGCTATGCTCCTTCAGTTGCTGCATGTTTTAAATATCAAAAGATAAAGCTAGCAAAAATAATGGAGGAAGTCAGTTGACACATTTACTGGCTGATTATGAATGCTATTAGGCTGCGCACACCCAGTTGCTAACTATGCAGCCAGAGTGAATTGCTTCCAATCCTTTTAATCTAATATCCATGCGTGCGGCCCCAATGGGGATTTTAAAAAACCCAGTTTCGACCCAGATTAGGGGTTTTTAACCCCCCAAATAGTAAAAGTGACATCTGCATGTGCACAGAGATTTCAAGGGGGGAAAGTGGGGCAGCCATTTGGGTTGCAACATTGGGTGAGCCTCACCAGAAAGAGGAGGGAAGTTAGATTTGGAGAAAGGGTGAGGAAGGGGAGACTTTGGGGGCTGTGAGGGGAGGCAGCAAGGGGAAGGGAGAAAGGATGTGGGACAATGGAGGGAGGGTGGAAAGAATCAGTGTTGGAGCCCGCAGGGTAGTTGAGAGGGAAAGCTAAGTTGAAGGTGGTATGAAAGGGTGGGGGGTATGAGAAAACAAGAACTGGTAAGGAAGGAAAGCAGAGACTACATAGGGAGGGGGCCATGTCATTTCCCTCCCCTGGAAGTCCTTGTGTGCCCCCCCCCTGCAGTTGAAACTTATTTTAAAGGCCATAGGAAACTATAACGTTCCTTGCAGACCATTGCTGGACTTTTCTTCCCTGCTTAGAAAACATCCACCTTCACAAAGTCTCCATCGTTTCAAAGGTGGTCCTCTGCCTTGATTTTCTGCATTGTTTCTTCTGCATTTGTGCACCTTCACTGCTGGCCCCATCCAGGGCTCTGTGTCCTGTATGAAGCTCCACCATCCAGACTAGCTTGCCTTTCATTTTGATGGAGAAAGCCCTCTCTGGTCACATTCCTTTGCATGGACTGATTGCACTGAAATGAATAAAGGAGTGATGGGGGGGGGGGGAGAATAGTGTAAATTTTTGAAAGGTGATTCCTTATATTAATAGAGGACAAAGTAAAAGGCAAGCAGATGCAAAACCAAAGGTTCAGGTTTATTTTATTTATTATTTTATTTGATGTCTATCCTGCCCTCTCTGCAAACGGGCTCAGGGTGTGTTACAAGAAGAAGAAGAAGAAGAAGAAGAAGAAGAAGAAGAAGAAGAAGAAGAAGAAGAAGAAGAAGAAGAAGAAGAAGAAGAAGAATCTCCTTTCCCTTCCCCTCCCCACAACAGACACCCTGTGAGGTAGGTGCGGCTGAGAGAGCTCTTGACAGAAACTACTCTTTTTTCAAGAACAGCTCTTATCAGAACTATGGCTTGCCGAAGGTCATCCAGCCAGGTGCAAGTGGAGGAGTGGGGAATCAAACCCGGATCTCCCAGATTAGAGTCCGCGCACTTAACCACTACACCAAACAAGGTCACACCAAAATCGTGACAACAATAACATGTAAGTTAAATAATTAAAAACAGCATTTTAAAACAGTGATAAAAACAACAATCACTGCGAAAGCCTCATTAGCTATGCTCAGTTCAGGCTGACCAGAAGCCAGCGATCTCAGTAGGGGAGGCCAGAGATGGATTTTGGCTGTCCGCCACTTCAGCCAAAAGCCTGGTGGAACAGCTCCGTTTTACAGGCCCTGCGGAATTGTAACAAATTGTAACAAATGTATCAACATCTTTTCCTCACTTGGATAAGTGGCCTTTTAAAAATGAGTATTTCTAGTGAGAACTGGCAAATCCACTGGCCAGTGCTATAGTGGAAAGCCCGCTATTTCTATTGCAAATTAAACTAGAAAGCCTCAATTTGAAATCATTTGGTTAAGTAAGGTTGCAGTCCTTTAAGAACAGCTGGCATCAAGGACTGGTATGTTCATACACCTACCAAGGCCTGCAGACTGGCAGAGGCTAGAGATATGGGGTCAATCTCCCATTTCAGAATCGGAGATTGTATTTGGAGGCAGCAGTGGAGGCAGAACTCAAGAGAGGTGAGTCCTGCTGCCTGCTCCAGGCATGATCCCAGAGGCTCCTACAATATCTCAGCAACTTTCACTCTCCTTTTAGGCTTGTTGGTGCTGATCAGGGTCAAAAGGAGTGCTAGAATTCTTTTGCTTCCTGTAGCAAAGCTCTAATGGTGAAAGGGACCACCAACTGGAAGGGGACTGATTGATTGGAGGGAGAGGAGAAGAGCGTTAAGAACTTTGGTTCACCCAAAATGAAGTCTGCTTTAAAAGTTTGGTTCAGTCTGGCTGTAGCCTGCTCTTGTTAACAATGTTGTCTTTAAGAGTCCGATCAGACAGCTTTTTAGATCCGCACGAGGTATGATTGCCTCATGGATCTAAAGGTAATGTCCAGACACAAACATTTGGGAAATGTTCCTCTTCCGTGGGTATCCCGTTTTGCCACGCTTCAGAGCCGTAATTAACGATAGCACTTTAAATCTGGAGTTTTGGGTTACCTATGGGACAACTGCGGACTTTCACCCGTCTGATCGTTCCACCAGCACGCAATCCTCCCGTCGGGGTGGTCTGATGCCAGACCATCCCAAGTGGGCACCATTTTTAAAAATCTCTACAGATGCGTGGATCAACAAGGACGTGCTGTCACGTCTATGTGCATGTGCAAGACGTTTTTTTTAAAAAAACCACCGCACGCCTCCTTCAACAAGGACGCGCTGTGACGCCTATGTGCATGCACACAAAGTTTTTTTTAAAAAACCCCACCGCGCATGCTTCCTTCAGTGGACGCCATCTAGACAATCCAGAACGGAGGCAGTGCGCGGTAAGGCGATTCACCAGGGGGATGTCTGGTCATGCTACGATGGATTAAAAAGATCGGGATAAAATTCAAGCTGTCATAATGACAGGATTAGCTGCCCGTCTGAACGCACCCTGAGTCTCCTGAGTCCTCACAGTCGTGCCGGAGAAGAGTGTCTATCTCTGCACCTGCAAGATAAGATGTTCTCTTGCGGCCTTGGATCGTTAACAACCCAAAGCAATTAAGTCCCGTGGGAAGGCCTGGTGCTGTGAAACTGCAGATCAGATCATCTGCTCTTCTGACACGACCAGAGACCAATCAGAAACCAATTATATCACCCTTTCCCTGATTGGCCCCCTTGTATCTCGAAGACATTGCTTGAACCCTGATCAGTGCTCGGGCCTAGCAACTGGTCTGGGGTTAAGACAATAAATAAGTTACCTGAACTCCAGTTCAGGGGGCATGATGGTGTTGCATATGAAGCTGACATGTAACTCTGCCTTGCTCCCCTTTTGGCCATCTTGGAAGCTTTGATTGCTGAAGCCAATCAGCCTGGCTTTTGGACTCTAGAGACGGAATACACTTAGACCCAGAACTGAATGGGTAACATCTTGTTGTTGAGAACCAAGGTTCTATAAATATTTAGCTAGTGTGTTAATCTTTAGCTGTCTTGTTTTATTCCCCACAATATTATCCTAAGTAATTTGCACTTTTTATTAATATACTCTGCACTTAAATAAATATTTTATTCACCAACTCTGGTTTCTGTCTCCACTGCTGCAATAAGTTATCTGGTGCCTAAGTGTCGGTTACTACCACTAGAATAACCTGTGGGTCTCCTGCTGTGAGCCAGCCTCGCAGGGAGGATTCCCTAGTTGAGCCCTGTAAGGTCTAGAGTCTGTCCTTTGGCTTTGGGCTGGAGGGACATAAAAAGACTGGTGGTAGCAATACCTGGCTGAAGCCTCTTGGCGAAGAGAACTCCTAGCCCGGGTCAGACAGGTAGAGGGGCTGTCTTTGACGTGGTGGCCTGAGTATTGGGATACGATTGTTGCAGCCGTGAGGTCAAATTCCTGTTTTTTGGGTTTTTTTATAACAGTTTATTTATTTTAACATATAAAATTCTACAAACAAGGATAATAGCATTGAATACCAAAAAGCAATGTACAACCTATGAAATTAGTAATAAAAGTTACCAACTTTGATTTACAAATGATGAAAAACTTCATAGTATTTAGGTGGTACTTTAAATTTAGATGTATCGGTATTGAAAACGAATTCTAAGAAAGGAAACCATTTCGTATGTAAGGAGGGGCCATGTAATGAGGTGTTGTTGAGAGTCACTGCATCAGACAACTTGTCCATGATAGAGAAGTCCCAGACCTTCAAGCGCCATGATGAAAGTAGTAGTTTATTGGATGATTTCCAGCTGCTTGCGATTACCACTTTGGCTGCTGTCAATAGGATCGAAATGAGTTATTGGCTTTGTTTGGGTATATGTGGGGCATTCCACAGATCTAATAATACTACCTCAGGTTGCATGGGTATCAGGTGCCCTGTTATGTTTTTGATAGAAAGGATAACCTTGGACCAAAATCTCTGAACTTCTTTGCACTTCCACCAATTCCTGTTTTAGCCTGTGCAAGAGTACTTGTTAGTATTGTGGGAGTTTTTTATTTCCTGGCTAGCTTGAGTTAGGTCATCATGGCAGAAGGACGTGCTTTGTCAGACCTGCCAGACCCTGATGAGGAAACTCTCCAGAGTGTCCTGAATTTTTTGTGTGAGAAATAAGGTGGATTAAGATTTCGGACAGGAATATTCACTAATCTTATAATCAATATACTTCTAAGCATTGAAAATCAAGCTTGTAGACTTCTGCCCTGTTTTTGGAATAGAAGAACTTGAAAGCAGACAGTCCTCGCTAAACCGCGAGGCAGACACTAGGACAAAACGGAAGTCCAAAAGGTTGCATGCCTAGTGAAGCGTGGCCACTAGAAAAATTCCTAGCTTTTAGCAAATATATTAACTGCATAATTATGTAGAAAAGAAAAGCAATACGGAGAGTGGGAAATGCTTGTGTTAATCAAAAGAATGAATAAATATAAACTAGAAATGTGTGATTAACTTTCTTGACTTATTTCTACATCTCTAGCTTAAGTGCTAGAGTAAGGAGTAAGTCCCTTATGGGGGAATGTGGCTTTGTAAGGTCAGACGGTGGTTTGAGAGACAAGCTAAGAATGGACATCTCGTTGTCTGGGACCTGTTGACAGGAAGCTGATGACTGCAAATTTACCCCATGAGATGGACAAAGTTGCTTAAGAAGCTAAACTTGTACTGTGTTATGAAGAAATGTTAATATAGAAAGTCTGGACTAAGCAAATTTGGCCTTATTTGGAATAAGCAAACAAAAAGAAGGTGGTCTTAGAAAATGCTGAGATAGGTATGGGAAGGGGTGCGGGAAAACATGTGATTCCATTAAGCATTCGGATTAGCTTGTTCAGTGGGAGGGATTTGTGTTAATTTCCATACCACGGTGTTAGAAAGTAGTATAAAGGCTCGTGTTTTCAAAGAGTTGGGTGTGCTTGCTTTGTTGCTATGCACCCTCTTGCAAGAGTATATCAATAAAAGATAATTCTGCTTCATCAGAAGTCTGACTCCAGTACTTTTTGGTAAGATAAATAGCTTTTCTGACATTTGTCTTTGCAAACTGTGGATGGGACCTCACCAACCAGCTGACCTGCATCATCTGTGAGGTTGCGGATTCATTCCTTTGAAGCAGTGCCTGAGTTTCATTGGGGTCACTTGGAAAAGTCAGAAGAGAGGATTCCTTCCAGACTAGCTGTCAGCTTTGTGAACACCAGAGGCAACTCCGGTGAGCCTGCTAGAGATGGCTGTGGATTTTTGAACTCTGACTTGGACACTGGGCAGAGTGTTTTGTAGAGAGGACCTTTTGAACCTGCATTCTGGACTGACAAGGAAGAGAGGACGAGACCAGAGACCAGACAGAGGAATGCCATGGATTTGTCGCCACCACCTGTCCCTCATGATGCCAGATCAAGGGATGACAGCCCCTGGATCTACGACAGAAGGTTTGTTCCCATGTACAAGCCTAATCAGGATGTGATAGCTTCTTTGAACTGACATGCTAGGATTTATGGATCCCTCTGAGATATTACATGTCCATACTGCGTCATACTTGAAGGTCAAAGAAGACGGGGACGGCAAAGGATGAGATGGTTAGACAGTGTCATAGATGCAACGAACATGAAATTGAGCCAACTTCAGAGGATGGCGGAAGACGGGAAGGCCTGGCCTGATCTGGTCCATGGGGTCGCAAAGAGTCGGACTTGACTGAACAACAACAACAAAACTGCGTTCTCAGGTGTCTGGAGAACTTGCAGATCTGATGGGCCAGGTGCCAGTTTTTGAATCACAGGATTTTGACAAATTTAAGGCCTTGCCTAAGCAAAGATCTGCTTTGAACTCTTGAGACTTATTGCAGAGCTTTTAGAAAACTGGACAAGTCCCTATGGCAAGGCAGTCTGCACATGGTAGCTGCCAAACTTGCTCAAAACTTGGACTATTGGTTTGCCTCAGAAGGAGTACCTTTGGCCATCTGCGAGAATTAATTCTCATGTAATCGTTTGCTGCCTGATGAGTTATTGGCTTTGGTGCAGGACTGGAATCCAGCTTCTGTGGAAGCAGCAGCCGACCTTGCTGAGTGCATGAAATTACATCTCAAAGGTTTTTCCCGTCAACCATTGGAAGTGGTGGAGGAGTTTGCCCTGTGTCTGCTGATGTGAGTAAAACACCCAAGTCTGGGAGAAGTCTGAAACCCCTAAAAAAAGTGGGTCCCCTACTGCTGAAGTTAAGCCATGGGTTACCCCTAGTTCTGGACTCTGCTTTTACTGTAAGAAACCCGGGCACCTGCGCTCCTCATTCCCAGCACTGAAAGCCAAGGAGGGGAAGAAAACTAGCACTCCTGTGGTCCATGTAATGCAGCAGGACCAGCTGTCTGAGAACTGGGAAGAGGAAGAGGCCAGTGTCTCACCCTCCCCTGCTAGCGCTTGCCCGTCAGCCAAAGCACAGCCAGCTGAGAGTGCTGGGGTAGCCACTACAAATGCTTTCGTGGTGCTGATCGACCCGGGGCAGCTGTGCTGGTCACAAATGGAATTTTATCGAGATGTGCACATAAATCACATCACTGTGACTGGGCTTAGGGACACGGGCGCGGACATATCAAGTGTACACAGAAATTTAATTCTGGACACTCAGCTCATCCCTAATAAGGAGTACCTTGTGACAACCTACAGATCCTGTTGTTCTTGTGCCAAAGAATGATGGAGGCATACGTTTTTGTGTGGATTATAGAAAACTGATGTGTTCCCCCTGCCTAGAATTGATGAACTGATTGAGAACCTGGGCAGAGCCAAATTTATCACCGTTTTTGACTTGAACAAGGGTTACTGGCAAGTCCCCTTGGATGAAGATACTTCTACTAAGTCTACCTTTGTTACTCATTTGGGACTCTGATTGATAATCTGCCAACACCACATGGACTGAACAATGCCCAGTAGCCTTTGACACTTTGAAGAAAAGCCTGTTGCAATCACCTGCTGTCATTGGACCTGATCCTGCGCAAGGTTTTGTGGACCAAACCAATGACTGCAACCTAGGTGTGGTTCTCCTGCAAAAGGGTCCTCTTGGTGAAGAGAACTCCTAGCCTGGGTTGGGCAGGTAGAGGGGCTCTCTTTGACAAAGAGAACTGCAATAAAGGGGCCCATAAAGCTTGCACCCTGATGGCCCATATTTCCATCCAGCTTAGAGTTGCCAACTCATGTTGGGAAGTTCCTGGAGACTTGAGAGTGGAGCCCTGAGAGGTGATCGGGGGGGGATATAATGCCATAGCGTCCACCCTCCAAAGCAGCCATTTTCTCCAGGGGAACTGATCTCTGTTGTCTGGAGATCAGTTGTAATGCTGGGAGATCTCCTGGTCCTACCTGGAGGTTGGCACCCTTACCTGTGACTATGTCCTACTGAAACTAAATAAGCATTCAGAGGACTGGGCTGCACTGTATAATGATTATATTTCTGAGTTCCCGGAATTTCAATTGTGTAGCGAGTCTGGAAAATTGGATCTTCTTACCTAGAATTGTCTCGATTACAGCAATAGTAAGGCTTGGAAAGAAATCTGGAATCTCTGCAGTTCTTTATTTCTACAGCTTCTTCTATTGTTCAATTTTCTGGTAGGTTCCCCCCCCCTTCTTTGGCCTTGTTTTAGGTCACCCTGCTCACATTATCAAGTATATCCATCTAGCCCTGAATAAACTGGCGAGACCCAATTACCAGATAGTGGAATCTGAATCAATGTAATTTGTGTGGCTGGGTAATATGACTTTCTGCAACTTGATTGCCTAATTTTTCTTCCAACAAAATTACAAATATTAGACAAAGGAAAAACATTGACCTACTCAGGTAACATCAGCAGTAAACTCACTGTTAGAAAGAAAAGTGGTTATTTGAGTAGCATTTATTAAGATCAGCCTATCAACAAATTCTATTTTAAGTTTCCACAATAAAAGAATATATACACACAAGAAGGAGGCCTGTGATGCCACATAGGGGGAACTCAGCTGCTCTTCTTCCTTTGTTAGGAGGTTGGTGATAGGAGTGTACAGACTGCCCCCCCCCCATCTTGACTGGAAAAACACTGATGGGAAGCCATAATTGGACAGCTCAGGATGATGCAGAGGTCCATCAGTGGCTATTAGCCCCAAGGTAGAGATAGGAACTCTCGGTCTGGGGCAAGTGATGCTCAGTATTCTTGGTGCTGGGGGGGGGGGGCAACAGTGGGAGGGCTTCTAGTGTCCTGGCCCCACCGGTGGACCTCCTGATGGCACCTGGTATTTTTGGCCACTGTGTGACAGAGTGTTGGACTGGTTGGGCCATTGGCCTGATCCAGCATTGGCTTCTCTTATGTTCTTATGCTTTTTATAAGGGACCAGGATTACAGTCTATTGGAATGCTTATTGTGTATACCATCTTCCTTTTAATGCAGTATCCTCTGCCTCTGTAATCTACTTTCTACATTATGATATTCATGCCACAGACTGTTTTCTAATTGCATTGTTTTCTCATTCAGCAATCCTAGGACTATTGCATTGTTTATCAGCTGTCAGAGAGCCAGCATGGTATAGTGGTTAAGAGTGGCAGACTCTAATATGGAGAACCAGGTTTGATTCCCCACTCCTCCACATGACGCCTGCTGGGTGACCTTGGATCAGTCACAGTTCTTTCAGAACTCCCTCAGCTTTGCCTACCTCATAAGATGCCTGTTGCGGCCGGGAAAGAAAGGGAAGGAGTTTTTAAACTACTGTGAGACTCCTCAAAAATGTAGGGTATAGAAACCAGCTCTGTTTCTTCTCCTGTGGTCTGAATGAATTGTGTTCTATATTTTGGAGTCTGTCTTGAGGCCCAGTGAGAAAGGCGAGTTATAAACCAAGTAAATAAATAAATGTTGCATTTTATACCATTCTTCATCCAAGAAGCTCAAAGTAGCCGACGGAGTCCAACTCCTGCCTCCTCCATTTTAATTTTGTAATAGCTCTGTGAGGTAGTTAGACTGAGAGAAAAGGATTGGCCCAAGGTTACCCAATGAGCTTACATGGCTCATTTCCCAAGACTGACTCCAGCATTCTATTTAACCATTATACCACACTGGTTCTGTCATGTTGCACCCTGGCCTGTTTGGTAGTATTTCCTATTCTCTCTTCTGTTGTCTTTGTTAGGGTGTTTGTCAAGTACTTATTTCTTCTTTTTGTCAGTGTAAAGGCCTTTAAAATGTTTCTAACCTGTTCTCATGGGAAAGATTTGTATATATACAGCCACCATTTAGATATGTTCTCCTTCTGTTGAAGTAATATTTTCTTGCATGTCCTTAGGATTCACTCACCACTTGGGTTGCAGGTCTCCCCTGAACACCAGCAGGGGATGGGGGGGGGGGCTATGGGTTGCCAGATCCACGTTGGGGAACTCCTGGAGGTCTGAGGATGGAGCCTGGGGAGGACAGGGACCTCAGTGGAGTACAATGCCATAGAGCCCACCCTCCAAAGCACCCATTTTCTCCATGGAAACTTCTCTCTGTAGTCTGGAGATGAGCTGCAATTCTGTGGGGTCCCCAGGTCCCTCCTGGAAGCTGGCATCCCTACTCCCCACTCCATCTGCTTTACTTTTGTTTGCAAGCAGCTCCATTTCTCCACCCTACTGGTTGTCACTAAAAAGAAAGTTAAAGACGCTGGAGTTTCCCCCCTGCCTTGCTCAGAATCCTCATCTTCTCTGATTAAGGAACCAGAGCATTCTGATTGGAGTCAGTTAGCCTTGTCATTGCAAACAATTTCCAAACCATCTGCTATCTAATAAAATGGTCCGTCTAGACAAACCCCAAGCCAAGCAGCAAATCTGACACTGCTCTTGAAGCCATCACAGATATTAATAACCTGCTCTTGGTTGCCTGTCAGGTTTGCTGACTGGTAAAAAGGACTTTAGATTACAGTTTCAGGCAAAACAGCCTTCGTGATGAAAATGAACTACTACCTTGAGCCCTGCACTAGGAAGCAAAGTTCCCTAAGAGATAATTAATAGTTCTGGCACCGCTTAATGGGAATAATAACTTTTGACATTTTAACTGTTCCCTCTTATAGTTAGATCAATGTCTTGTTGGATTTAGACTTGAGCAGTGAAAATCGTTTAACAAACAGAGTTGTTTCGGAGGGGTTTTGGGTTCTCCTAGGATCAGGGCTGCCTGGTCTTGGGATTTGATCTGAAAATTTGGTCTTTATTTTTCTCCTGAGTTATTTGGGCAAAGGAATAAGATCTCAGGCTGAATGTTTGGCAGCTGCAGGAATTGGGAAATAAGAATATTGCGACATGGAGAGGGGAAATAATACTGCCCCATTTTGCAGGGCTGTTACTGCAGCAAGATAATATGTGTGAAGCACCTTGAACTCTTTAGAGGCCATACAAATATTATGATTATTGTTGACCCTCTCCTCAAAATACCAACCAAGTTTGGAGAACATTGGACCAGGGGGTCCAATTCTACGGCCCCCCAAACAGGTTGCCCCTATCCCCTTCATTGTTCTCTATGGTGGGAAAAAGTTACTTTCCCCCCCACCATAGAGAACAATGGAGGGGATGGGGCAACCTGTTTGGGGGCCCGTAGAATTGGACGCCCTGGTTCAATGTTTCTGAAACATGGCGGGTATCTTGGGGAGAGGCTCCAGCAGCTACCCTGCAATTTTGGAGCCTCTCCCTCAAACCCCCTCTCCTTCAGCCCCCAGAATATACCCTATGTTTTCGCCATTGACTTCAATGGCCCATAGGATATAATGGGGCCGGGAAGCCGATTCAGATCAGAGAATCTGATTTGGCCCGCAGCAGCCTGAAAGGGGCCCAATGGGCCATTTTCGGGGGTTCATTCGGTTCAGATGAACCAAATGCACATCCCTCCAGCAGCCGGCTTGCTCGAGCTCTCTGCAGCCGCAGGGATCCTGAGCAAGCCAAGGGAAGGGAAGGTGATTTAAACTGCCTCTCCTTCCCTCCAGCAGCCGACTTGCTCGGGCTCCCCGAGCAAACCAAGGGAAGGGAAGGTGGCGGAGCAGCTGGAGACATTGAGCCTCAGCTCCACAAGTAATGAGCACTCGAGCCCCGCCCCCAACAGCCCTCAGGCCGGAGCACCTGGAGCAGTCTTGGGAGGCGGATTGGCAAAAAGCAAAACCAAAAACGCAGGAACTCGAGAGAACTCCAGGAATGGAGCTGGTTCCTCTTCCACAGCCCAAAATGCGACCCACGAACCCTGAACTTGCTTTTTCTCATTTGTGAGTCTGGCCTCCGCACTCCTTTAACGAGGCAGCCCTGAAGCTTGGGGCAGCGGGAGTTTCTTTGCATACAGCTTGTGCGGCTGGCTGAGTGCCTCTTCTGCTTGCCCACCTCTCGCCTCTGCACCTCATCTTCTGCCAGGCATGGAGGAGCCCAGCTCACCCAGGATTCTTGCCTCCTGCTGCCTTGGCCCTCTGGTGCACGGGTGAGTCCTATGGTCTGATATTATGTTCTTATTCCAGTGTGGGGTGTATGTGGGGCAATGGAAGCTGAGGGATAGGGTCTCTCCAAGTGTTTGCCAGAAGTGAGATGCGTCCTGGTCTTGATAATCTTACAAATAGTCCTTTGCATTTCTATCATGCTTTCAACTTTAAAAGGATCATAATGCTGATTGTGTGAACTTAGGCAAATCACGAGAGGTAGAGCAGGAAGGGTTGCATCAGTGCTTAGTTCTTGTGGCCCTTTCTTACACACCCAGGGAAATGCTGATCGCCACTTTGGGGCCAGGAAGCAATTTTTCTCCAGGCCAGTTTGGCCCCCAGTGATCCTGGAGGTTTTTTAAAAAATCATATTCTGGGCATGGAACAGGGGTCACTGGGGTGTGTGGGGGGGTATTGGTGAATTTCCTGCATTGTGCAGGGGGTTGGACTAGATGACCCTGGAGGTCCCTTCCCACTCTATGAGTCTATGATTCTATAATTCACCCAGGCTGGCTGTGGGCACACCAGCACCTCTGTCAGGCAGAAGCACCTAAGATCCTCTCCCTCCCCTTTTCCTTCGCCCGACTTGGAGGCGTAGGGAAGGGAGAGGGGGGAAAGAATGGATCCCAGATGATTCTGCCTGTCAGAGGGGCTGGTGCACACTTCCTGTGATGTCAGGGGGTGTGGCATATGCTAATAAGTTATGCTAATGAGCTCCTGCAGCTCTTTTTCTACGAAATGACCCCTGGATGGGATAGTCCCTGCAGGGCTGAATATACTTTGCACAATTACCAGGAAGCTACAGGCTTTTCTGGGTCCTGGTTGTGCATAATATACATGCTTGCAGATATACATAGTGGTGGCATTGATACTTTCAGTAAAAGAGATGGGATAGTCCCTGCAGGGCTGAATATACTTTGCACAATTACCAGGAAGCTACAGGCTTTTCTGGGTCCTGGTTGTGCATAATATACATGCTTGCAGATATACATAGTGGTGGCATTGATACTTTCAGTAAAAGCTTGAAATGTTGTTAATGGACATGCAAGATGCACTGGATAAAGAGCCCCTATCATAGACATGATCTTCAAAACGATGATACATTGCCCATTCATCATCAGTATTCAGAGCTGCAAAGTGGGAAACAAAAGACTCCGGAGCAAGTGTTTGGCCTGGATGCAAATGCTCCTGTCGCTGCTAAGGCCCTTGGTGCTTCTTGGCTAAATGCAGAGATGCTTTGCCTTGATTTTGATTTTCTGACAACAGAAACATTCCACATTTCCTCAGAAGTAACTATTCAGGGGTAATTAAGAAGCCACTTGGCTTTTTAAGGAGCATGCTCTTTCAAATACTATAGAAATATCTGAAGCTATGTCCAGTGCTAAACCAGTCTAGGTTTCCTTATGGATGTGACAATCCAAGTGCAAATGATTGCTATAATTAGTACAAGCAACGCACACTATCCAACACTGGGTGGGTACGTCCTGAATCAGTCACAGATTGCTAGGACTGTTTTCTCTACCAGGACAAACAGCACCTTCTGAGAGTCAATTCACATCAGGAAAGGGGCATGGGAGAAAGGACTAATACTCCTCTCTCTTCAGCCAATGTCATGGTACCAATCTTAGTGGAGGCCTTTCTGTGGTTGGTACTTATAGAGGTTTTTTCAAAAATGGACATTCCTATGGTTCATCTGGTTTGCCTTAACTGTATAGATATGGGTTTCAGAATCCAAATGTGTACGTGATGCACATATAATTGAATTAAAAATTTAGGTTCTTAATGCACTGTAATAGTTTGTGGGAGGGAAGGGGCCATGGTGTAGCCCAGTCTCATGAGCTCTTGGAAGCTAAGCAGAGTTGGTACTTTGAGGGCAGAGCACCAAGGAGGGCTCTGCAGAGGAAAGCGATAGCAAACCACCCCTGCTTCTCACTTGCTTTGAAAGCCCCTTGCTGGAGCTGCCATAAATTGGCTGTGACTTGACGGCCCTTTATACATACAATAGTTCATGACTTCTTCATTTTAAATATCTTTGTGTTGCAGGGTTGTTATAGGCTATAAAAGTTACTTGGGGCCAGTCTAGACAAGACACTGGGAGATCCATAACATTTTCAAAAGGCTGCAGCACAGAGAGAGGTTACCCCTTCTAGTTAATATACTTTTCTTTAGAACACTTAATTCATGCCCTATCAGGAAGTTTAGTGAGTCTTACAACAAACGTTAAAATAAACAGCCTTTGCTATCCCAACAGTGCAATCCTAAACAGAGTTGCATCCCTGTAAGTTTATAGCAGTCAATGGACTTAGAAGGATGCAACACTTTTTAGGATTATACAGTAAAGAGTACACTGTAAAGAGTTTAGGGAAACTGTAAAGAGGAAAAAATGTTTCAATAAACAATAACATTACAAAAATTATGAACACCTCATACAGCATTCACCAACATCAAACATTAAATCCAACAATTTGGCCCTTGCTTCCTTGGGCCTTGGAGTACGATGCTGGATTTCCCAAGTGAATGACAGGAGCCATTACTGTAAGGCAGAAAAATAATTGGCAGCCCAAGTCTCAAAAGAAGAGTAGTACATGGTGAAGATTACACCATGATTGGACTTCAGATATCGGAAATACTGAAGCAATACACCCCAAAGTCTACTTGCCCTTGGATAATAAATGAAATAACATCTGCTTAGAACAATAAACCAAACTGGGTATTTAGTGGCTGTCTATATCAATACTCTTGATTAACTGCTGATAATTTTTCACTGTTCTTTTCATCCATATGTACTTCTTCCTCTTAATGCTGTGGATTTTTTCTTTGGCTTTGTTCGTTTTCCTTTTAAAAAATACATATACTGAATCTGGACAAGGACACAGCCCAATAACTTCATAGCAGTGTGGCAAAAGGAACAGGAAATTTCCATCTCTGTGTGATTCAGAAGTACTTGAGGCTTTGTGCCACAGAGAACAAAAATTCAGAAGAAGTGATGGACACAATCCAGGAAAAGTTAAGCACATGCACATCACAATTGATGTCACTGCTGGAAAGCTAAGCATGTGCCACTGAAAATAATGGGTTGAATCGAAAGTTTGGTTTCCACTAATGAATGGCACTTCCATTGCTGGAACGGAGCTTTTATGCCTCTCCCTGCAGCCCACCGAGTTCTCCAGGGGGCTCCACAGTCCCCCAAGCATTTGGGTCAATTCAGAAGGTCTTAGCCAGGATGGGAGCAGAATAGTGTCCTTTCAACGAGGGAAGCACCTTCCATTAATTAAAAAAAAAACGTAGGGGTGGATTTACATGGTTTCTCTGCATGTCAGAAATGCAGGAGGTCCCTCTAAAGCCATCATGCCGCCCTCCGAATCGTCACCTCATCCAAAGGCTGATCACAGTACCGGTCCAGATTCCAACATGTCTCCAGTGCCTCCTGTTGTCTACATGTGTGTACATGCGTGAGCATAGAGGCGCATGGAAGGACGAGTGTGTGCAGGTGTGTGTGTGTGTATGCAATTTTATATGTCTGTATTTTCTTACGTATTTTGTGCATGCATAGAGTGCATTTGCTGCCACCTGTTTCCAATAAGCTGTTTTATCAGCTATGACTTCTACAAGTTTTTGCTGACTTAGATTCCTTTTATTGCCATATCTTTAAAAAAAACCTAACAATAGATGATTTCGGTATAAAAAAAGAAAAAGAAAAAAGAAATGCAGGAGGTGGTCCCGTTTGATCACCAAAGATCATGAGACCTGTATTGACAAAAGCCACGTGGGATAGAGGCTGAAACAAGGAGGGAGCCGTGGTTGAGACCCACAGTACAAAAAAGGTTGCTGGCAACTCATTGTTTGTGTCCAACCAATGTTACTTACATTTGTTTCACTTTGGCTGGATCATGCCATAGAAGTTTCTTGGCAGAGATTTGTGACTATGCAGACTCAGTTTTTTAAAAACCTGACAACAGAGGAATAGAAGGATACCAGGTACTTTGAGGATCACTTCAGGACAGCTTTATAAACAACAAAGTGACATGAGTGTTCATGGACTTTGTCAGATGCATGAAATGCATCCATTGGTGGATATTTCTTGAGGTTCAGGGGGGGGGGAATGAATCACAGGACCATCTGAGCATAATATCATGCATGTGACAATTTACAAAAGCTTCTCCACCACCACCTAAAAGGTTCTTGGTTGCATTTAGTGTTACAGTAATAAAGGTAAAAGTTTCCCTTGCTTGAAAGCCAGTCGAATCCAACTCTAGGGGGCAGTGCTCACCTCCATTTCCAAGCCAAAGAGCCAGCGCTGTCCGAAGACATTTCTGTGGTCATATGGCCAGCATGACTAAACGCCGAGGCGCACGGAACGCTGTTACCTTCCCACCAAAGTGGTACCTATTTATCTACTTGCAATTTCTTGCTTTCGAGCTGCTAGGTTGGCAGGAGCTGGGGCCAGAGACAGGAGCTCACTCTGTCACGAGGTAATAGGGTCTCGAACTGCCGAACTACCGACCTTCTGGTCTGCAGTTCAGCATCTTAACCTCTGAGCCACCTGCACCCTGTTACCCCTCTGTAATTTCCAAATAAGTAAGTGGTGGATGCACTACTTCAGCTAAGGAGATGGGCATGCCTTGGCTGGCTTCCAAGTTTGTTTCACTAGGAGCTCTAGAAACTGCCGTTGTAAATCTGATATACATGCAGTTTAAAATGTGCACACATGTCAATGTTGCATTGTCTTCAGCAGGGTGCCCAGTCAACAAAATCAGGCCCCACCGACAATCTGGCACAATGTTTCACATGGAAATACTACTTTAAAGTGTGGTTAGAGTTGAATCAGGGTATATACGTTCAGTTAAGTACTGGCTTATGCACTAAAAAGCCTTGGACCAGTGTTCTATTCAGAAAAGGATGCAAGATGAAGTAAGTACTGTAAAAACTAATTATGGAACACTGATTTATTGGTCATAAGAGAAACAGCTGTAGCAGATGTATCTAGATCTGAGAAATGTTGTCATATGTAGGCCCTGGTCACATGAGCGGGAAAATGCGGGGGGGGGGGAGCATGGCTGTTAGCCCTGAAGCAAAGTAACGCACGGCAGCCCGATCACACATCCCGTCGAGGTCCTGTGGTTAGGCAGTTAGGTGCCGATCACACGGCTACCCTGCAGCGCAGCAAAGAAGGGCGTGGTGCAATCACACCAGCACTCGCTAGGCACCACTTCTGTGGCAAACGGAAATTTTTTTTCTCGCCGAAGTTTGTGCATGCCCATGATCGTTTGTGCGCATCCTGTGGAGACTTACAAAAAAAACCCCACAGCTGGTGTGTGACGGGACATGGACGGGCACCGGATGCCATGGGATTCAAGCGGAAACGCGATCAGACTGCTGCCCTTGCCCCATGTTTTCTGGAAATGAGTACATCGTATGTGGTAGTTTTTTACTCCACATTTTTGGCGAGAAGCCACGTGTTAGCCATGGGTGTACTACGCTTCCCAGATGTTGCGGTGTGATTGCGCATCAAAAATCCGCCTAGCATCTGTGTCTTTTAGCATGGCAACTTCTCCGTGTGAACAGGACCATACTTGTTATGCAGCTACATTTTAAAATGCTACTTGGCTTTTTAGTTATAATCCTACTGATCATAGATACAGTGATTAAATGGCTTCCTTCGTTGAGTGCTGGGGTAGGTTGAGGGTCAAGGCTATCTTTTAAACTTCTCCAACATGTCCAGTTCTGATTAAACTACCAGCATCATCACCCCAGAAACCTGTCATCTTTATGAAATTAAAAACATTGCCAAGAACATCAGGGTGACAGTTCTGGTCAGACATTAACTAATACCTAAAACTGAAGAAAAACATGATCTGATTTCAAGTGACAAGCTGCCTTTTCTTTACCCAAAAGTATTCCATATAGAGGAATCTGATGATAGACATTTTTAGAAGCAAAGTTCTTCTGGTACTGTTTCATCAGTAGGATGTGTGTAACTAGCAGATAACATATAACACAACAGGGGAAGTGTAGTTCCTTAAGAGAAGGTGCCAGTGTTCACATCTATTGACTTGACTACCACCCAAAACAGATGGCTTTGAGGTTCGAAGTGGAGTTTGGATGCAGAATGCTGGAATGAGCTCAGAGAAAGAAACACTAGAGTTCTCAGTTGCCAGACCATGCCTGGCAACTGCTGGGAGTGTCTGGGGCAGGGAGATGGCTGGGCGCAGCAGTCTCTGCACCATGGTGTCACTTCTGGGGAAACCCATCAGTTATGTTGGGTAGCTCTAGGAATTAGCAGAAACTCTATGGCTAAACCACAGAGTTTCCAGTGATTCCTAGACCTACCCGATGCCACTTCCAGGTTTTCCCCAGAACTGATGGCACAAACAACACAATTTAAAAAAATTCTCACTGCTACTCCAAGCAGCAGCAGGCAAGAGGGGCTGCTGGCAAGAGGCCTGCCATCATAGTGGGAGGCCTGGCAGCACTACTAGAGTAACGCCTATATGCATTTCATTATTTATTTCCTGACTCCCTAATGGGGACTCAAAGCAGCTCAGAACATTGTCCTCCCCCCTGTGAGGTAGGTTAGGCTGAGAGACAAGTGACTGGCCCAAGATCCCCAAGTGAGCTTCCATGTAGGGATTTGAACGTAAGTCTCCCAGTTCATCTAAACATGATATCACACTGGAAGGAAAGGGGGCAACAAAGATAGTAAGGAGTAGACTGTTCTGGCTGCTCCACTGTAGCCACAAATCTCTTCCTTAGCAAACCATCACAAGGCAGGGGCTAGATCTGTACTACAGTGGCATCCTCTCATCCATTAGATATCATTTGTGGCATACTGCTAAGGAAAATGACTGCTGCTGTTATATCATACTTGATGGATGGGAAGAAGTGTGAGCCTATGATACTGCCTCATACCAAACCAGATGTGATGCTGGGAGACACATGAATGGGCTCCCCAAGCAATTTATTCTTTGAAAAAAACTGTTGTGCAAGGCTTCTCCAATTCAGAAAGTGGTTCAGGGGAAGGCTCAAAGTTCCATCTTTTTAGAAGAAGAAGAAAAGCTTGAGAGCTCAGTCCAGGCACTCTCAGTATCACCCTAAATGTGAGACCATTGGTCCATCTATTCCAGTTCTGTGTACTCTTGACAGAGAGCAGTATTTGAAGGCCTCAGGCAGAGGGCTTCCCTAAAATCCTCTGAAATACCATGCTGGATGGCAAGATGTGGCAGGAAGTCGTTCTGTATCTTGTCACATTTCTGAGACACTTGAATATTGCGTTTTGGCTAGGCTAAATCTCTCTTCTTCACTGTATTCCAAGCAGATGGCAAGGCTGGGTCGAGCAGAGGAGGGAACTAGTACAGCAAGGATGAGTCATGCCATCGGCTGCACAGTGTAGCGTGAGATGGCTGAAAACTGTGAGAGGAGGAGTTGACCTACAGCTACAAATGCTGAATATAGTGCCTCACTGTGGTAGAGTGAGGGGGAACCTTAACTGTTCAGCTAAGGCTACAATCTGGCACAGGATCCAGTATATTCAGGAATAAAGCTTGTTGAGTGTGATGGGATTTCCTTCTAAGAGGTGCTCCGCTGCCCCACCAGAAACTACATTCCAAAAGATCCAGGCAACAAAGTACTGAACTAATGAAATCTGGGCACACCTGCCAGTTTTGACCTCTAACCCAAAAAACGAAGTTTTCTTACTCTCTTGTAGCTCTATTACCCCCTCCCCCCAAACCACTCCTGATAGTCTCATGGCCTTCCGAACTACGGGTCCTGTCAAACCAGATGCATACCGGGAATTTTGTGCTGAACGTTATCAGCCACATAGTGAGCCAATTCACAATGGGACCACAATGCTTAAGGAATATGGTTGCCAACTCCAAGATGGGAAACTCCAGGACATTCTGGGGGTGGAGCCTGAGAAGGGCAGGATTTGGGAAGGAAGGGACCTCAGAGGGCTGTGATTCCATAGAGTCCACCCTCCAAAGCAGCCTTTTTCTCCAGGGAACGGCTCTCTATAGTCTGGAGATCTGCTGTAATTCCAGGAGATCTCCAGGTCCCACCTGGAGGTTGGCATGCCTAGTAGGGAGAAACAGTTTAATTCCCCCACACTGCCCTTTTTTGCAATCGGAGAAGGAGAAGAAGAGGTTGGATTTATGTCCTGCCCTTCATTTGGAGTCTCAGAGCGGCTTACAACCTCCTTCCCTTCCTTTCCCCACAATAGATACCCTGTGAGATAGGTGGGGCTGAGATAGCTCTTAGAGAACTGCTCTTGAGAGAACAGCTCTGAGAGAACTGGGACTGACCCAAGGTGACCCAGCAGGTTGCATGTGGAGGAGAGGGGAATCAAACCCGGTTCTCCAGATTAGCGTCCACCACTTTTAACCACTGCACCAAACTGGCTCTCGAAAAGACCTCAGTTAGCTGCTGTTTGCCCCATTGGAAAACCTTACTTGAGCTCATGACCTCCAAACACAAATACCTCTGATCCGAGAAGCCTCAGGACAGACACAGGAACAGGGTAACATTGAGGAAGCTCTTAAGAGTGATGCTCTGAACTTCAGCAGAGCCAGCTTTGCACTCACACTACAGTTTAATTCTCCCTCCTCCTTCCTGCTTACTCCCTGTGGTAAAATAGCAGTAAGAAAGGTGCAGTTTATATGCCCTGACAGTACTGGGCAGGAAACAGCCTGGTCTTTCCTTCTGCCTTGAGCAAAGGAAGCTTTTCTCTGCACGGAGAGAAACATTCCCAACTTCTCCTGTTCATGCAACAAGTTGCAGTTAAACACACAGTGACAGTGGCCAGTTAAAAAGTTGGCAGCCCTTCTAGAATCCAGATCAGAAACCAACTGTGCAGATCTATCTGCAGGAGGGAAAAATAAAAACAAAGCAAATAAAAGCAACAAAACAAAATTGAGTTTGCTTGATTGGCTAGGCCTGTGTCTGACTCTTTCTGCAACTGTTGCCATGGTAATGGAAATAGCGGTAGATTTTAGAGATTCCCCCCTGGGGGGGGGACACAATGAATGCACAGTTTGGAGCACCATGCCACCAAAGGTAGAGGCTGGAAAGAAGAAAGTGGTCATTGCTGTCGGCCTACTTGCGGCCTCTGGTAGCTCTCCCACCCTCTCCAACATTCATTAAGTAACAATCCCTATATTTTTACAGGAGCCCCTCCGGGAATCACAACTCTTGCCTTTTTAAAACATTCGCTTTTTCTCCTCTGTTAAGCTGCAAAGCAACTGCTTCCTCTAGGCACTCTGTGAAATTTGCTTCATCTTTTTTTTTTGTACCAAAAAGAATTGACATGACATTTAATTCAGATGACATCCTTCTAGATTTCTAATCAATATTAATTTGCACTTTATTGTTCTTAATCTAACTCAATGAGATATTATGCTATGGAAACAGCTGTGTGGTCAGCGGCTAATGAAGCCATCCTCTGCTGTCATGTAATTAATGTAGGCTATGTATGGTTTTATGTATGCAGGGGGGTGAGGGGGGGCTGCCTCCAATTTCACAAATGCTAATGAGCAGGTCTGAGTATCATTAGAACAGATTCCCTGCCTCTGCTTCTGCCCTGACTTGACCTTTGGGATAGTTCAGTTTTCTCAAATAAACAAAGCTTTGCCCCTCTCTCCTCTTCAGTTTGCCCTCTTTGATCCTGTAATTGGAGGGGGCTTTTTGGATGAAGCACTTCTGCACTGGGGGCAGCAACTTCAAGAGAGCCTGCTAACATTGATGGATACCACTGAGTATGTTCAGCAAGGTGATGTCTTAAAAAATGCTATCCTGCCTACTGGACTAGGAGGGAAGGTGGCATGGTATAGCCCAATCTCAGAAGCTAAGCAGGGTCAGTAGTTGGATGGGTGACTAGTATAGCCCAATCTCAGGAGGAAGGCAGTGGCAAACCACCTCTACTTCTCGCTTGTCTTGAAAGCCCCTTGCTGGGGTCGCCCTAAGTCAGTTGTGACTTGATGTCACATACATCTGTCCCTACTGGGTATTTTTAGGGGGTGACACCTAGATACAACTTCAAAAGCCTCCCCCTCATCTCACTTACCACCTTCTTGCATAGTCTCTTGCTGCCAAAGAACTGTAAGGGCAGAAGGCTGGATCATGGTTGGGTTTACAGTAAGGTGAGGTGGTGGTATCACATGGTGGATGGGTGGCAGTCTTTTGGTGGGTGGCAGCCTTCACTGCCACCATGGTTGCCATATTACCCATTCGGGCTCCCTTTGGGCTGCTGCGGGCCTATTCAGAATCTCTGATCTGAATTGGCTTGCAGTCAAATTGCCGCCAAAATTCAGCAGCAATTCAGCCCCATTATATCCTATGGGCCATTGAAGTCAATGGGGAAAACATAGGGTATATTCTGGGGGCTGGAGGGGAGGGGGTTTGTGGAGAGGCTTTTTTCCCACCATAGAGAACAATGGAGGGGATGGGGGCAACCTGTTTGGGGGCCTGTACAATTGGACCCCCTGGTCCAATATTCTTGAAACTTGGTGGGTATCTTGAGGAGAGGCTCCAGCAGCTACCATACGAGATTGGAGCCTCTCTCTCAAACCCTCTCCCCTCCAGCCCCCAGAACATACCCTTCAATGGCCCATAGGATATAATGGGGCCGAAACTGACATTTGGCTGGCGGAAAGACTCCGGAATCCACTTGCACTGCCGAAATTGACATGCAGGAATCTTTCTGCCGGTCGAAATTGATTCTGCCCAATTCAGCCAAATCCGAATCGGGCCAATTTTTTTTCCCCCACACACCTAGCTGCCTACCCTCTGCATCCCATCCTCATCGCCAGTATTATATACTGAGATTGAGGCAGCATTTCCAAAACAGTGATTTCTTTATTCAGCTCAGTACGTACAACCACAACCATAGAACGATCCAACTATATACATTTTGAACTAGCGAGGCCACACATCCCTAGCCCAGTACCGTCCAATCACATTTGCATGCTTAGGACCAATGGGATTCATTCCCGCTGAAGGTCCAAGTCTTTGCGGATTGGTCTGTCTACAACAGCAACCAATTCAACGGCAGGGTTTAGAATACTAGAGAGTCTATGGCACTTGTGTCTGAAGCTCCAGCTTAGGTTACGCAAAGCAAATACATAACAGTAACAAACTAGTTTTATTAAAGAGATTTAACAACTATAGTTCAAAAACATGTATAAAAAATGAGCACAGTAAAGGTGTGTAAATCAGTAAAATAATAAATCCTAATGCATCTGACTATACAGTCCTAGGTACCTGGTCTCAGACTGACTCACCCCTTTTGGATGAGGGATCCCTCTTCATTCAGCAGCCTCACCAACTCTACTCCCTGAGAGAGAACACCCTCCCACTTGGGCAAGGCCTTTTATCTCTTCTTCCCAGGCACCACCCCCTCTCCCCTAATGGTGTAGTTTTCCCTCCAAAATCCTCTGTTAACCAATCACGGGGTCCAGAGGGAACCTGGCCCTCAGCTACTCAAATACAGGTTTCCTTGGAGCCACTAGGCCTCCCTAGAGGCTGTAGGCTGCACTATCATAGGCCTAGGCCTAGAATCACAACACTGAGTAAGACCATGAGTCCTTCTGTCTCTGCTGATGGGAAGGAGCTCTCCGAGATTTCAGGTAAAGAATGGTTTTTCCATCATCCCAACAGAGGTTTGCTTTAAAAAGAGATTAGACAGATTCATGCAGGTGGACAAATCTATTAATAGCCTTTAGCTATGATGGCTAAATAGACCCTCCATGGTCAGAGGCAGTGTACTCTGAATGCCAGGTGCTAGGGGCAACTGTGAGGGGGAGGCTGCTGCCTAAATTCCCTGCTGGTGGGATTCCCAGAAGCATCTGGCTGCCACTGTGGGAAATTCGATGTTGCACTGGACAGATCTTTGGATCCAGGAATCCAACAAGCCTCTTATTTTATTTTTATGAACACTGCAGCACACATAGTTTACCTTGTCCTCATTTTTACAGAGGGATTTAAAAATACAATTCAGTCATTCCTCTGCTTCCTTTGAATTTTTAAATATGTTACTGAATTATTAAAGTGCACTGGAAGAAAGAAGACTGCATTTTCTGGCATTGACAGGAAGGCATCCTGTGCATGCTCAGAAGTATTCTCATTCCAGGACTCAGACTGCTGAAAACAAAGTCTTGGCCTAAGCCCTGGCTCAGTTTTGGCAAAAGCTGACCAAGTAGTTGTGAAGGTCAGCAATGATAGACACAGGCCCTGTTCATATGAGGGGTTTTGGGCCGGGAGCAAGACAGAACGGAGGCGGATCAAACGGGCACAATCCCACGGCAACATCTGGGAACCGTTGCCTGCCCGTCTCCGATCCGTCTCTCCCGGCTGAAAACCCGCACCAAAAAGAACCACCTACCTGGGGTTGTTCTTCTGTTCGAAGCGCCTCAAGCCGGCCGTGGGATCGGGCGGCCGTCCTTGCGCTGGCACATCCTGGCCCCCGGCCGAACTGCGCATGCTCGAGCATGCGCAGTTTAGCAGCCTCCCCCTCCCACTAGCCTCTTCCTCCCCGGCATCTGATCGTGCCGGGGAGCAACGGCGCGCCGCTAACGGGATCCGTGGGATCCCGCCGTGGCGTTTCTTTTTTGGCGCGCCTTTTAAAAGCCACGCTTCTCCTCGTTTTTTCCCTGCCGTGTGGCAGGGGCCACAGATTCTAAAGGCGTCACTGTGTTAGTCTGCTATGGCAAAACAAAAAAGGAATCTTGCACCACCAAAAAAACCCCCCAAAAACCCACCATCTGAGGACTCAGCTAACGTGCTTTCCTCTCCATGGATGATATGACTGACTTTCCACAACTTCCCAGTTTTCCTTCCCCATTAAGCAACTTGACCATTCTTGTGAGTCTGCATTTTTGTTTGGGGTAAATAGAAATATGTTAAAGTTTTTTTTCCTTTCAGTTGAGTGCTTTTTGTCAGAGACTGATGTCTCACTTCATTCAATGGGGATTATTCCTGAGGTAATTCATGTCTCATCTGGATTTAATTTATTAACTGCTTCAATATTCTGGCTAGGTCCCTTGGCTATGAAGTCTTTCTGATTCTGCTCGCTGGCTCATCCCCCCCCCCCCCAATATCCTATTGAAATCTGCATGATGTAAATTACAAATTGTGTAAAATCTTTTTTATAGTCTAATAGCCAAATCTTTGGATGCTTAAATCCGGTGTCTGGAGCTGTGAACAGGCAAGACATTTTTCTACAAACCTGGAAAGGCCCTTAGATTTGCAGAAAAAATGTGAAATCTTAAAAAATATATACATTGGGGTTTTAAACAATCTGAAAATGATAAAAGAAATGCCTGTAGCTTTAAACAACTGATTCCCACAGTGGCTCTTGTTAGGCAATCACAGTATTCCAGGCTTCAGTGTCTGTGAGGAAAAGGCAGGGGGGAAAGGCAGAGTCCTTTACAGGCCTATTTTGGCCTTTGAGGGAGGACTCATTGGGCCTAGGCCTGACTAGGGTTGCCAGCTCCAGGATGGGAAATTCCTGGAGATTTTCTGGTGTAGTCTGAGGAGGGCAGGGTTTGGGGAGGGGAAAGGCCTCAGCCAAATATAATGCCATAGGGTCCACCCTCCAAAGCAGTCATTTTCTCCAGGGGGACAGATCTGTGTTGTCTTGAATTCAGTTATAATTCTGGGAGATCTCCAGGTCCAACCTGGAGGTTGGCAAGCCTAGGACTGGAAGCAACTCCTGAGTTGGTACCACCTGACTTTCAGGACTCAACTGGGCCTGGCTGCTTGCTACTGTTCAACAGTAGCCGCCCAGTGAAAGCAAATGTAATGTGCCAGATCAGGGTCTGGGAGACCCAGATTTGAATGGGTCTTTGAATTACATCTTTCTGTGGAAGCTCACTGGATGCTTTTGGACCAGTCACATACTTTCAGCCTAACCTACCTTACATGGTTGGTGTGTATATAAAAAAGGAGGAGAGGAGAATAATGTAAGTGTAGAGGACAATTGAAGGGTTCAAGTGATTGTCTATTGATTATTGCTGATTTACAGGAATCTTTGGGGGAAAGTCTTTGGGACTCTCCTAGAGAGTTGAACTGTTTAAGCCACTAAACTGCTTTATAAAGACAGGTGGTTTAATTCATTCCCAGTGAAAGCAAATGTAATGTGCCAGATCAGGGTCTGGGAGACCCAGATTTGAATGGGTCTTTGAATTACATCTTTCTGTGGAAGCTCACTGGATGCTTTTGGACCAGTCACATACTTTCAGCTAACCTACCTTACATGGTTGGTGTGTATATAAAAAAGGAGGAGAGGAGAATAATGTAAGTGTAGAGGACAATTGAAGGGTTCAAGTGATTGTCTATTGATTATTGCTGATTTACAGGAATCTTTGGGGAAAAATCTTTGGGACTCTCCTAGAGAGTTGAACTGTTTAAGCCACTAAACTGCTTTATAAAGACAGGTGGTTTAATTCATTTTTAATTGACAAGGGAGGGTTTTTCCAACTATGAGTATTTGAGTTTTTATGAACAGGTGTTATGTCACTTTTTTAATTGGACTGAGATGAGCCAGAAGCGAAGATTTATAGGACCCTCTCTACTTCAAAGTATGAGTTTAGAAGTTTATTTCAGCTTCTGATTTTCAGTAATTTTAAATGAGGAAACATTAAAGAGGCTTCTCTTTCCTCGAGTTTGGGATACTCTAACATATTAATATTGAATTATTAGAGTCTATAAGCAATAACTATATATATGTTTGCCTTTTCAACCTGCTTTAGAGGAATAGACTCTGTTGGTTTGTATAGATACTTATATGAACTGAACGTGTGTAAAAGCACCACAGTAATTAGTTGTCAGTTAAGAGATTTATGGTTATACACTTAAAACTGACCTGGCAAGGATTCACAAGCTAAAAGATGCCAAAATTAATAGGGTTAAATAAAGTTCAGTTGTACTTTCTGTGCAAAATAAATCTAAGTTTTTAAGGGTGCTTTTAATTGTTAAAAGGTAAATATCTCTGAATGTTTATAGCTGAGAATGAAAGCTTATGGATAAACGTGTTTGTATGTCTAATGAAAAAGAAGAAAACTAGTTAAGGTTTTAATTTTCTAATAAAGAATTGTGTTTAAAGCTAACAAGCTGTTGACAAGAGCAAGAGTTGGAAAATGACCAAGGGCTGACCAGATGTGTAGGAACCCCAGCCAACATGGCAGACATAAATCATAGACAGGTCAACTAAAGAAGCTAAGTTAAAAGGACTAAGGAGCAAAAAGTTGGGAGATATTTCAAAAGGTTTAAGAAAACAAAGTAATCAATCATGCACACCTGTTCATAGGGTCTCATAGACACTGGAAGCCAATTAAAAGGGTCAATTAAAAATGCAGAACTTGTGTTATAAAAGGGTGACTCCTGCTGACTAAAGTAAGGTAGTATATTTTACAAAATAAGCTTTATAAAATCATCAAAAATATTCTGTAAAGTTCCTGATGAACCAAAAATGAATAATAATGTGTAATTCAATGTATCTACAGAAGCTTTATGACATAGGCCACTTTATAGTATTAGAAAAGTGTTTATATAAGAGTTTAATTGAGAAAACAGTGCTATAATACTGTATTTTCCAGAAATTCAATGTATCTATATATTCTTCAATAGATATAGATAACAAAAGGCCAGCAAAGGTGTTTTTGTAACATATATGCCTGTATAAATATAAGAAAACAAATTTTGTAACAGAACTGATAGATTTTATACTGAAAATGAACTTAGCCTCATTATCTGTATAAAGTTCATTCAAAGGTGAAGTCTGGAGAACTAGCCAAAAGGGAAGACATCCATCATTTTTAATGAGCAGAGCACCTGCATTGTAGAGTTGAGACACAGCCAAGTAACATCCTGTGTGTCAAATATGTGATTGACTGACCAGACAAAGAAAACTGAACTGAGCATGTCTAAATGATGTCGGTGATGATGTAAAGTGAGGAGGAACAAGAAGAGCATATAAGCAAGCTCCCGGCTGTAACACATTGAACATCTACGAGCTGTTAGGTGTTCCTTTGTTTTAACAAATTCTTTTGTTATCCTTTACTGCCTGGATGATTGTTTTAACTGTGTGGTTTATCGGGTAGCCACACAAGTTGAAGAACCTTAGCACCCTTGGGGTGTTGGCATCATAAGCTTCTTTGGGTCCCACTGTGGAGAAAGGTGGGGTATAAATGAAGTAAATAAATAATATAGTTGAAGATGGAAGGCAGATAAAAAGTAGGTTGGTGAATGGCTGAGGAGAGAATGAGGCAGGTAAAGGAGAGAAGATATGCCAGGTAGAAGGAAAGGGTAAATATTGTGGGGAGGGGGATACAGGGGAAAGTGAGGCACTCCCCCCACAGGTCCTTGAGGGTTCCCTGTCATGCAAGTGGGCCTGGCCCAGTGGCTGGCACCACATGACTGGGCCACAGTTTTCTTAGATAGAGGCTGCCAGGGAGGGGGAGCTTAAGAGTTAAGACAGAGGGGCAGTTGGCTGTTTGGTGGAAAGAAGACAGGGTTGCCAACTCCAGGTTAGGAAATTCCTAGAGATTGGGGGGGGGTGAATCTGGGAAGGAGGGGTTGAGGAGGGGAGCGACCTCAGAGGGGTATAATGCCACAGACTCCATCCTCCAAAGCAGCCATTTTCTCCAAGGGAACTAAGATTGCCAACCTCCAAGTGAGGGCTGAAGAGCACCCAGAATTACAACTGCTCTCCTGATGATAGAGATCAGTTCCCCTGGAGAAAATGGCAGCTTTTGAGGGTGGACTCTATAGCACTGCTGAGGTTGCTTCCCTGTGCAAGTCTCCAGGAATTTCCCAAGCTGGAGCTGGCAACCATAAGGGGGAACTGATCTCTAGCTGGGAGATTTGTTGTGATTCCAGGAGATCTCCAGACTATTCCTGGAGCTTGGCAACCCTAGAAGTGGTTTGTTTTGTTACGACTTTAGTTTGAATCAAGATAATATGAAAAGGCCGCCGGATGGAATCTTGGTCCAGGGGCCCATTGTGGCTCTTGGCAGCCCTGTGCATGATGTCCTTTTCTAGATGAAAACACATTTTGTTAGCAGCATTATTTTATCCCACCCTTTCTCCACAAAGGATACCTCATTTTGTCTTCACAATAGTCTTGTAAATTAGCTTAAATGGAGAGATCATTACTTGTGCTACCCAGTGAGCTTCTTTGCTATGGTAAGCTCCAGGCTTCCTTTTGACGAGTTTCATGGCTATGTCTTCATTTGTTTGTTTAATTTATTCAGACAATTATACCCTACCTTTCCGCATGGTTCAAGTCTGTTTACAATAATAATTGGGGTGGGGTGGATTCCAGTTAAAACCAGAATAGAAGAACAAACTCCAAATCTCTCTCTCCAAACCCCCTTAAAAGATGGTTGGTATTCAAAATCCCTCAAAACCCATGGAAAACAAGCTGGCTTGCAGCACCTCATGAAGATTTTCAAGGAGGGGGACCCCTCACCTCTTCAGGAAACCCATTCCACAGAGCAGCTATTTATTTATTTTATTACTAATTAACATAAGCGATTCTGGTTATGTACAGTTTTACCAAGGAGGAAGAAAAGCTAGTAGCAAACAATTTTACCTTATATACAAGCTAATAGGGGTTTTTTTGGTTATTGTCTATAAGGACTGAAGAAAAGTGTACTTTTACACTGCAGATCTCATACCAAGGTCTCCATAATATCTGTGCATGTGCAGAATTTATGGTGCATCTTGAATTTATTTATTATTTTTATTTAAATTCCACTTTTGCCTCCAGTGGGGCCTATTGGTTTACGCATCATTCTTCCTTCCTCTATTTTAACTTCACAACCACAGTCCTGTGAGGTAGGATGGGCTGGGGGGGGGAGAGAGAGAGTTTAACTAGCCCAAGTTCTCTCACCAAACTTCTACGGCATAGTAAGGGTTCAAAACCTCCATGTCCTACATCCTCTGACCCTCTAATCGCAACACCACACTAGCTCTTGGAACAACTGCCACTTACAATTAAACATTTTTGATCACCTCATCAGCTTCAGTAGAAAAACAGCAGCCTCCATTAGGTTTCTGATAATATCATGATAATTCTTTTCCAATCATTTAATTAGCACAGACACTGGGTCTGTGATACAGAATGTCATTGCTGCTGAAAGGAACGGCATTTTGCAATGATTGTTTATCAGCGCATAATTGCAGTGTGGTAGCAGCTACCCTCTTTGTTACAAAGAGTCCCCTTTTTTCTGCCTGAGATCTAGAGGCTCTTTGTTTTAATTTATTTTGTTCTTAAATACCTCCTGCTATTTAAGCAATAATTCCCTGTAAATCAATTGTTAGCAGCAGTTAATGACTGGTTGGATAATTAATAGCTGAAAGCAAAGCGGAGGGTGTTCAGTGATCCAAGAATCCAACAGACACTAACTGTAGCATTAGTGCTAATGTACCCTATAATCAATGGTTTCTCCCAGTTACTATTCAACTTATTTATGATTTCCCCCCTTTTCAAACATAGGATCGGTGCATTAAAAATAAGTGGCAGCATTTTAAAAATTGATTTGCATCATACCTTTGTTCACAGATTCATATGAGGGTCAAACAGTTAAGAGCAGCGATTTGTTTATTTTAAATATTCCTATGCCAAATTTCCCAAACTGCAGGCGGCTTAGAAAAATGCAGAGTTAACAATCGAAATAGTAAACCAAGGATTTAGCCAGCTGAATCAACAGTCCTGCACCCTCTCCTAAAAGCAAAGAAAGAGGACAGGAGTGTGGAATGAGGCTCCTTCAGAAATTCACAGTATCGGGGCACTTGTATCTTGCATGAAGGTGGAATGCAGAGCAGGGTTTGATTTAACTTTTGTGTTGCAGAATCTGTTACAGAGAAGGCTGTGGACATACTAAGAAAGAAACCTTAATGACTTTGTGCCGATCACAAAGACAAATGAAATGGTTGGTTCACTTTCAGACAATGTCAGGATTTCTGCAGACTTGAGGTAGATAGGCAGGAAAATATTGGTTTATAAATTAAAGATGCATACGTAAGAGCCGTCAAGTTACAGCTGACTTATGGTGACCCCAGCTAGGGGCTTTCAAGGCAAGTGGGAAGCAGGGGTGGCTTCCTTGGTGGTCTCCCTCCCATCCAAGTACTAACCCTGCTTAGCTTCCAAGATCTGATGATCTTGAGCCTTCTGCTAAATTAAAAATACTAAAAACAAAATAAATAGAGTTATTTATTTATTTATTTATTAGTTTAACTTCCCCCCCGCCCCCCCCGCCATAGCAGCTCAGGGCGGCTTACATAAAACCACTAAAACAATATACATTTCAATATAAAACACACAATCAATTTAAAACCATTAATGTGTCATTGGCGGCATGATATAATAAAGTGCATCTAAACACATTCCATGTGCAACCACTTTAAATAGCTTCAACTGGCAGACGGGCACAGGCTCCGTCAATGGGTGCTGCTCCTACTGGAACGCCTGCCAGAAAAGCTCTGTCTTCACGGCCCTGCGGAACTGCTGAAGGTCCCACAGGGCCCTGATCTCACCTGGGAGCTCATTCCAGTAAGTCGGTGCCACCAGGGAGAACGCCCTGGTCCTAGTCGATGTCAACCTAGCATCCTTAGGACCAGGGAGGGCCAGGCGGTTTTGTGTTCCTGATCACTGTGCTCTCTGGGGACCATGCGGGGAGAGGCGTTCCCTCAGGTAGACAGGCCCCTGACCATGAAGGGCTTTAAAGGTCAAAACCAGCATCTTGAAGCGAATCTGGAATGCTATTGGCAGCCAGTGCAGTGACTTTAGCACAGGCTGGATGTGCTCCTGCATAGGGAGACCCATGAACAGCCTGGCCGCCACATTCTGCACCAGCTGCAGCTTCCGGAGTTGCCCCAAGGGCAGCCCCATGTAGAGAGCATTGCAGTAGTCCAATCTCGAGGTAACCATTGCGTGGATCACTCCCAAACTCCTGACCTTCGGTGCCGACAGGTCTAAGAACACCAGCACCGCCGTCCCGCCCCAATCCAGATGCCTCCAGAGGTCATCTGTGAGGGCGACCAGTGCTGTCTCCGTCCCATGGCCTGGGCGGAAGCCGGACTAGAAAGGATCTAGCATGGAAGTGTCATCCAGAAAGCTCTGCAACTGTATCGGCACCGCCCTCTCTACCCAAATAGGGCAAAGTGGAAACCAGCCGATAGTTAGCCAATCCGGCCAGATCCAAGGATGGTTTTTTTAGGAGAGGGCGGACCATCGCTTCCTTGAGAGCCCCCAGGAAAAGCCCCTCAGAGAGGGACTTGTTGACAATGTCCCTAAGGGCGCCTCAAAACCCCTCACGGCCAGCTTTAATTAGCCAAGAGGACTGAGCATGCTCATTGCCTTCTGCTTCCTGGGAGTAGGTGAGAGGTAAAGAAATGGTGGAGAAAAACCCTAAGAGCTTACAATATACATGGTTGGGAAATCTGGGTTGAAGAAAATGTTGTAATTGTTTATCTCTAGGGTTGCTAACAACCTGGAGGGAAAAGAAACGTCCTGCCTCCTTAAGAGAGGCTTAATGGGATGTGATTTACCAGGCAACATTATTTACCTCTGTGCTATGAAGAGCTTCATTTGCCTCATTTCTATGCATTAAGCTTCTATTAAAGAGAAGGGATGTTTTGCTCCAGGCCTGTTGGCAACATTATTAATCACCTTTGCCTCTGTGATTCCTCAAAGGTCCTTCCACTCACATACCTTTCAAAGCAAACTTTTCAATGGAATTGACTCCAATACTGAGCTGTGAGTCATCAGGTGTTGTGTGATTAAGAAATCAAGTGACATTCATGAGGAATGTTTCCTTATTATTATTATGCTTTTTTTTCCCTTGTGCTCTTCCCTGGCGACTCCTTGATCTGCATGCCACAGACCACATGGAAATCGGAGGGCTGGATTGTTGCCATGTTACCGTACAGAGCACGAAAAGGGTCACAGCACTTAGATGAGGCAGCTCGCGTCGGTATCCAATTACTTGTTTCCATTGCACATTAACAAAAGGGTAAAAGAAAATTAAGTGTATTGATTTGTGTATTGATTGGCATAACTGTCTTTTTTTTTCTTTTCAAGTTGGATTACTCTGGGGCTGAAGTGTCCGAGGAAGCAATTACACAGTGATGAGGAGACACTGCGGCAAACAGCACACGTGGTTCTGTGGGCTGGGTGCCTGGTGCCTCCTACACTTTGCTATGGATTAATACAGTTGTGGATGGAAGGGAGGGGACATCTGAACTCATTCTGCTGCAAGGTGATATGCATAACTGGCCAGTGTTTGTACGAAAACCAAAACAGCCATTTCCTTTAGGCACACTGTGATAGATGCTAGCTTTTAGGGCCTCACTATATGTTACGTTGTCCTCATGTCCTCTCCAGTCCTGTGGACCAGATGTGCACTGGGAGTTTGGTGCTCAAAACTTAATTCCCAGGGTTCAATTTAGATTGTGGGTCACAAAAAGAAGAGGCTTGAGACTCCCCCTCCCTGCACCATTTGATTAACCTGAAATGACCCCAGTGTGCCACTATTTGACTTACTGGGGAAACTTACTTCTTCTGATATACTACAGCTGCGGTCACACAGAACATTAGCCACGCTACAGAGACGGAAGATAGGTGGATTTTCCGGGTGCGATCACAGTGCCACATCTGGGAAGCGTAGAGCTCCCGTGGCGAACCCCAGGCTTCCCGCCGAAGATGCGGGGTAAAAAACTAGTACCTCTGAGGTACTAGTTTCCGGAAACTGCAGGGCAAGGGCAGGCGCCTGATCGTGTTTCCGGTGGTAGGTCGTGGCATCCAGTGCCAGCCTATGTCCCGTCGCTAAAAGGTTTTTTCCCCCAAGTCTCCACGGGATGCACACAAGCACCCAACAGGCGCACACTTGTTTAAAAACACACAGGCCCCTCCTCTTTTCCGTACCCCCCCCCACTCCTGGCTCGGCCTGCTCGAGAGGAACTCTCTGCACTGGGCGGCAGAGGGGGAGGTGCAGGGGGGGCAGGAGGGTGGCCCGTCTGAAGCTCCTTCTGGAGGGGACTGGACGGAGGACACAGTTTGCATTCCTCTGCAGCCCTGGAAGAGGTTAAACCCGCAGAGCCTTTTGCTAGAGAGGCCACTTCTTTGCTGCACCGCAGGATTGTCCTGTGATCGGCACCTCCCCCCAACCACGGGACCTCGATGGGACATCTGATCGTGCAGCCGCGCATTATTTTGCTCCGGGGCAAACAGCCACGCTCCCCCCCCCCGCATTTTCCTGCCTGTGTGACCGGGGCCAAAGTGTAATTTTCCCCAGGTGGGACACATAGCAATTCCTTGGGGTTATTTCAGGTTATTTGCCCCACTGAAGAACATTACATATAGTCCATGAAGGAGGAGGAGGAGGAGCTTCAGCTGCTAAACAGTTACACATCAGGCACTTAAAGGCGTAGCTGCAGGGCCATTAAAATGTAGCAATCCTAACTATAAGATTTTGAGGGAATAAAACTCTGGGAATAGATTCCTTCCTCCCTTTCAAACTTCCCACTGTGTACAGAGAATTGTTCTCAAATAATCATATACTGCTCTTAATATATGGTGGGTTGATTAGCTGTTCATTCTCTTGGTGTCAGCACAGCTAGTTATAATGTGGTCAGTCATTAGCTAGATGTACAGAATAAAGCTCTGCATTCAATTTTTGTGGTGTTCATAATATATTGCTCTCTCATACAACCTGTAGTTTTGTGTTCTGGGGATCACTGGGGATTAGCCTTAAATATATTCTTCCCTCAATGTGCTGCACTTTTGGCACTTAACATCAAAAGGCACACAAATTACCTAAAAGTTGGAGGCCTAAAAGTTGTATTTTCATTCTATTATAGCAACCTAATTCAGAACAATTGGAACAAAATAACTTCAGAGTATTAGCACAATACTTGGTCTGTAGGAACATACCATTTTTTGAAACTGTCCACTGCTGAGGTAGTGAGCCCTATCATATTATTTCCTCTCCGGAAGTGTTAGACTAAGCTAAGGAAATGACCCTGAATGGAACAGAGAGTGTTTTAAGAAACATGCCCTAAGATTATCCTTGTTTTTTAGGAATGGGATTTTCAGGACACCTGTGTCTTAATCTAACGTTGACATTGGTAAGGAAGATTTGAAAGAATGGGGTCAGTGCTGACAAGCAGGGCCTTCTTTGTGATGACATCCACCATACTGAATTAGATTTTGATAAGGATTCCTCTAATCACCTCCCTAACCGGTATTTTTGCCAAGAGATGAAGAGAAGACCTTCCAATAGTGGAAGGACTTCCCTACCTGTCAGTGAACATAGGTTACTATGAAGGGAGGAAGGGTTGCATTTGTGGGGACCCACACAAAGGCCTTCTTGGTGACTCCAGGTTACGGTTGCCAGCCTCCAGGTGGGGCCTGGAGATCTCCCGCTTTTACAACTGATCTCCAGCTGACAGAGATCAGCTCCCCTGGAGAAAATGGATGCTTTGAAGGGTGGACTCCATAACATTGTAACATGTTGAGGCCCCTCCCCTCCCCAAACCCCACCCTCTCCTAGATCCACCCCCAAAGTCTCCAGGTATTTTGCAACCCAGAACTAGCAACCCTCCTCCAAGCCTAGTACTTCTAGTGCAGGCCCTCCAAAGCTGGTTAAAGTCTCCTTCTGTTTGGATTTAAATAGAATCTTCTTGTCAAGTTTTGGTCTTGAACTTAAAATCCACAGAATTGGGTCAGTGAAAGAAAGGCAAACAGCCTATGCATGCCAGCCTCCAGGTGGGACCTGGGGATCCCCTGGAATTACATCTCCTCTCCAGACTACAGAGATAAATTCCCCTGGAGAAATGGATGCTTTGGAGGCCGGACTCTACCACACTGAGGTCCCCGTCCCTCCCGGGCTCCATCTGGCTATTGGACTCGCCCCCCCCTCCTCTGCCAGTGGCCAGGGGGGACCTGGCAACCCTAATTATAGAGGTTTTTCTCCTGCTACATTTAGTTAAGATTATGATGTTAGGCAGCAGATTTCTGTGATTTTTAACAGCACAGTTCTAAATAAAGTTACAGTCTTCAAAGACCATTGACCTCAGTGGACCGAGGGAAGGGGCGGGATGGCACTCTACATTGCTTTAGCTTTTTGACGTTTTGGTGGAGCAGTTCTTTTGTGCTGTGTAAATTTCATTTACTATTAATTGTGTTACATGATGAAAGTCAGTTTGGGGGCTTTTAAGCAGAGAAGCAAGTTATATAATAATTAGGGGTGCAATGTCAATTGATGAATCAGCTTGGTCAGTTAAAAATCCTGCTTTAATCAAAATCTTGTCCGCAATAGATTGGTCCAGTCCTCCCCCCGCCCCCGCCACACTTATAGCTTTCTCTTTCTGTGCCTCAGAACCTCTACAAGGGGTGTCTGGTGCTAGGCAAGAGGAGAAGCCTCTCTCCAGATCAGCATGGTGGTGGCTTTGAAGAGCCTAGTGGGGCAGCCACCAGGGCCCAAGACTTCTGGCAGGGTCCATGGCCATCGAGTCCTCCCCATTCCTCTCCTGCCATCCACTTCTATACCTTTCCCCTAGGGATGCCATGTCCCTCCGAGCAGCCAGCAGAGGATGGGGGGGTGCACTTACTAGAAGCAGGGAGGAATGACCACCATTTCAGTGACGTGCTTATGTGGCCTGGAAGTGACATCGGCATGTTGAGGATGTTGGGGTGCAACACTCTGGTTTTTGGGCAAAACTCTATGGTGGAATTAGCTTCTACCATAGAGCTTTGGCCAAAAACCAGAGCGTCACCACTGACATCCCCAGTGTACCTGCATCACTTCCAGGTCACATAGGCACATCACTGAAATACTAGGCGTTCCCCCCTTTTTTGGGGGGAACCCCACCACCACCACTGAGGGGGGGGGTCTGGCATCCCTACCTTCCCCCTCTCCACCCATGAATACTCTACCAGTGCTATCTGTGCTCCCAGGTGAACATGCTGCCCGGCACCACTGGAGAAGTGCATGTAAGTAGTGCACAGTGGCGGCAGTGCTTCTGGCAGGCATGAAGATGGCACTTTCAGCTGCATGCACCATCCTGCACTTTCAGGGAAAGGGCTGAAGGCAAAGTAGGTGACTGTGAGCATGGGTGGTAGGAGGGTTTGTGAGCAGGGAGGAAAGCACAGGCCCCTGGGCAAGCAGGAAGAGCAGTGCAAGCAGAGGGCCGGGGGGGGGACCCCCTGGGCTCTCTGTGCCCCAGGGCCCCTCAAAACCTAGAACTAGCCCTGTCTTTTTTGCCATGCTGGATGCTGAAAACCCAAACAAAATGTGAACTCCAATCAGATTTACCGTGACTGAATGTTTCATCTACATATGAATTGAGCCCGCTTGCCGCATCACCTCAGTATTTTTGTTTGAAGCTTGGCTTGAATGCCACACTGAGTAACATGGTGCTTGTGTAATAATTGCTCATGTTCAGGGTCATAGGTGGATTGTGCCTCGGTAAATAAACTGCATTTGTTTGTTGTATCTCACGGCTCCTTTTGCACCTGTGCAATCAACATAACAAATATTTTTAATCACTGGAGATGAAGGCACATTTCACTTTGGGTCATGGTTGGGTCATTAAATTGCCATCCTTGTCAAAAATAGTCATTCTCAGTTCAAGTGCTCTGGGCGCCCGCATAGTCAGATGCATCATTTAGGTGACCTGCAATGGAGACGTTGCCTTTGCATGCATGCACAAATCTTTGTTCCAAGCAGAACAGCGCTGCTGCCTTTCCTTTTGGGTTTCATTGTGAATATTTTGGGCCAGAAATACCATGGCAAACAAGCATACGTCTTAGAAGTATGAAAAACCAGATTTTTACAGCTGTATATGTGAGAGAGACGGAGAGGAAAGAAATGCCAGTTCCCTTGAGGCTGTGTGGGGATGAGCACATGGGAATTCATCCAGACCCAGCTAGCTTTGGAGTCATTAAGCCGCTTCCAGCTGAACTCTTCCTTGCAACGTGGGACTCACCAGGGGAATACATTTCTAGATGTTTCTGTCACAAGTACCTGAAGCTGAAGGATGGGAGATTCAGGACAGACAAGAGGGAGTATTTCTTCATACAGTGTATAATTAATTTGTGGAACTTGCTGCCACAGGAAGTGGTCATGGCCACCCATTGGAAGGCTTGAAAAGGGGAGTGGACAAATCCACGGAGGACTGGGGAAGGGATGAATGGAGCTTTGACTCTCAGAAGCTCATACCCCAAAAATCTTGTTGGTCCCTAAGGTGGTACTGGACTCAAACCTGGCTGTTCTACTGCAGACCAATACTGCTACCCTCTGAAATTGCCTTCCTGAAGGACTGGGCTATCAGTGGCTACTAATCATGATGGATCTCTCTACCCTCCAGGACCAGAGGCAGTCTGGCTCTTTCAACCAGTGGCTCTGGGGAGCACAGCAAGGATGATGCTGTTGCAGGCTTCCTATTTCTGGACTTCCTAGAGTGAATCGAATGCTGGACTAGACAGGCCTTGGGTCTGATCCAGCATGGCTCTTCTTGTGTTCTTATGATCAGCTTTTTTCTCCTTTGTTGCTGTATTTGATGTGTTTGATGTGTGCCAATTTAAATGCTTTTAAGCCGAAATGAGTCTGATAAAGAATTATGCGTTGTTTCATTTCAGGGGAAGCGATGACTGTTATAAAACTGACACAGATATGTCGTGTAGAGCATTGGGTATGAGGAATGTGATTACAGTAAGAAAACATGGTGGGTGTGAAGCCATGTGAGCGTGGAAGACTCGTGGCTGCATTCAGACGTTGTGATGAATCTCTGCTGGCTTGCTTGTTGTCTGGATGGGCATGAACACTGTCGGGTGTGCTTGTGGGTTCCCTTTCTCTCCCATTCATGGCCAAACTAGATGCTATAGCATCCATGGGAGCTGTGGTGCTTTAGAGCAATGTTTCCCATCCTGTGGGTCAGCGGTGGGTCACAGGCCATCTCTCCCCAAAGGCTGCTTCTGCCCTTTCCATTGCTGTTTTTCCGTCCTCTTCCTCCTCACCAAGTTTTCACATTCTTGCCTCCCTCTCCCTATGTAACAGTAAAGAGGGGGGAAAGCCACTCAGCAACAAGTGAACCGTGAACGTATGGTAGGAGCTGGAAGAAGGGGGGTGGGGAGATTCTGGAGAGAGTGTGGGAGCTGTTCCATGGGACACTAAAAAAACAAACAAAAAAGAAAGGCATATGCATGCACGGGCTGTGTCTTGGTGCTGCTTCTTTAGCAGCCCAGCCTCTTGTCTAACCCACTGCAGTGGTTCACTGCCTTCTACCTGCTGAGGGAGATGTCCTGCACTGAGCCCCTCACTTCCAGTTCCTTTGCTGTCATCTGCCATCTTCGTGCATCTCCTGAACCTAGTGGTCCCTGAGTGTGCCACCTCAAACTCTGACTCGGGCCCACCTGGCAGGAGTCAGGAAGCTGACCTCAGGGGGAGTCTTGTGAACTAGGGGTGTGCAAAAATATTTTTTGGTATTTTTTGGTTTGGGTATATTGAACCCAGACAATATTGATATTTCACGATATTCCTGAATCCCAGTATTAGTACTTAGCACAGCTCCAATAATCTTGGTACAAAAAATATCAGGTAGGAGAGAGAGAAATAACCAATACAGACTTATCTCTCCTTAATGGTGTGGAGGAGCGTCCGCCATCTTCCACTGTCATCCATAAAGAATCCCAATATTAGTATGGTATTGGGATTCAAAAAATAATCGGGAAACCTGAATTTATTTGGCTTTGTTGTAGCCTATGGGGACTATCTGAGGGTTTCTGGGGCTCTGGGGAGCTGTTTTTTAAAAGATAGAAGCACCAAATTTGCAGCATAGCTGCTGGTGCTGCTCCTCAAAAAATCCCCCAAGTTTTAAAAAGATTGGACCAAGGGGTCCAATTCTATGGGCCCCCAAAGAAGGTGCCCGCATCCTCCATTGTTTCCAATGGAGGAAAAAAGGCACATAAAGGGACACATTCCCTTTAAATGCATGAGTTCACTTGGGGAGTTGTGCCACCATGATGTGGGCTGGCTGGAGAAGGGACTTGGCTTCTCCAAGCTGTGTGCAAATAAAAGCCGAATAATATCAGCTTTTATTCAGGCTCAGCTAGATAGGAGCCAGATCAGATTCTCTAATCTGATTCAACTAAATAAATACTCAAAATGTGTTGATAAGGTATTTTGAGGGTATTTATTCAGCTCGGTATATACCGAAGGCACAGCCCTATTGTGAACTCTCTGGTTGGAGGAGAAAACTTAGTTATAACCCCTTCGCCCCACACGTGATGTGGTTTATGGATGGACTTCAATGGTGTAATGGAGACTTCTTAATTTCCCTATTCAGATAGTCAGTAATGTGTCGGTTAATGCAGGCACTCAGGTCTAAACTTCAATCACTATGAACGTCATCAGAATTATATTAGTAGCAAAGGAACATACTCAGAGCTAAGCAGATTTGAGCAAGCAGTTATTGAGTAGCATCTGCCATCTCATACATGGGGGTTCTTGCTCAGTAGTAAAATAGGGAGCAGTGGTGCAGGCAGTAAAACGCCTGCTTTAACAACACTCGAGCAGCCGCTATGGCTGTTTGAGACCCACTGCGGTCGAGGTGAGCTCTCGACCCTAGTCCTAGCTCCTGCCCACCCAGCAGTTCGAAAGCAGATGTAATCTTAATGTGAGTAGATGAATGGGTACCTACCCTTAGAAGGGTGGGGGGCACCCTCCTCCGATGAGGCGTGCAGAAGGCAACGGTGGTGGCGGCAATGGCAGATTACCGGTGGTGGAAGCGACGTGGCGTGGCGATGCGACGGCAGTGAGCGGCAGCAGAGGAGTGATCCCTGGTGGCCAGTGGCGGAAACAACAGACGGCTGTCGTGCAGTGGAGGTACACGGTGACGTCATCCACAGGTGCGGCAGAGCCGGAAAGGACGCAGCCGGGGCCGGGGAAGGACGTGCACTGCGTGCCAGACCAAGCGCCAGAAGAAACAGCAAGTCAGCAGACTACTGGGAATGAAGCCAGCCGAAGAACATCAGCCTCCACCAGGGTGCCGGTAGGCTGTCCCACCCCCCAGAATAATGTGGCCTAAGTTAGGATATACAATGTGATTAGCACTCCCTCTATGTAAACCGCCCAGAGACCCCCAAGGGGGTTAGGGCAGTATATCAAATCAAACAAACAAACAAACAAATAAATAAATAAATAAGGTCTGTCTTTTAAGCTTAGATTGGAAACTAAGGGCTGCTTTCACAGCTTGTACCTTGCTAAGACCATTGCATTGTACTGGGGAGGAAAACTAGGCCATTCTTATTATTTACCTGCACAGATATTTCTGCTTTGTAGAGAAAAGAATATATGCTGTCATATGTGATGAATACAACCAATTGTGTTATCTCAGTAAGCAAAATATGACATTTTACTACAGACAATAGGGAAATGTATATACCTATGTAGAATATCCCTGTAGTAAAATCATCATGTGTGAAGTAGCTTCTAGGACAACCAACTTCAGGGCATAATTTGAAGCAAGGTTTTGACCTGTATTTTGGAACCCTGACCTGAGAAACAGTAGAATCCGTGTCATACATTATTTTGTATTTTTTCCTCACTGCATATTGATTAAGAATCAAGTAAAATGTGTCCTTATAGTTACTGCAGTGAGTATCTTAGAATCTATGAAGAAATTAGAGGGAGTAATGAAGAAGTAGAAGAAATGCTGGTTTTATACTCCACTTTTCTCTACTCTAAGGAGTCTCAAAGCGCCTTCCTTTCCTCTCCCCACGACAGGTACTATGAGAGGCAGGCAGGGCTGAGAGAGTTGTCAGAGAACTGTGACTGGCCCAAAGTCAGCCAATTGGCTTCATGTGGAGAAGTGGGGAATCAAACCCGGTTCTCCAGATTAGAGTCCACTGCTCAACCACTATACCACACTGGAGAAGAAGAAGATGGTCAAAGGCTAGGTATAACTTCCATATGCAAAGGTGTGAACTTTGAAGTGCCAGTTGTTTGGGAACAGCTGCACATTTTCTGTACTGTTTGTTGGTTTTGCAAAAAATCTACTTGGCCACTGTAGAAAATAGAATGCTGGACTAGATGCCTAAAGTGCAATTTTTTTAATTAATAATGGTCTTGGGTTGGCCCTGGATTGGGTCACCATACTGAAAAGGTTGGGAACCACTGCTTTAGCGAATTGCAGTCTGTGGGGAGGAAACAAACTCTTATTTGTCTACATGTAAACATTATGGCAAGTGTGAGTTTAGCTTGGCAAAACAGGACATTTTCAATTATGCTCTGCATGCAAACGGAAAAAGGGGGAAAGTGCACAGGCATAGCAACCCAGTCATATTTATGTCAATCACAAACAGAGAAAAGTTTGTCATGGCATCTGAATATGACTTTAGTGAATTTAAATAATCTGAGGTTTATCTTAAAAAAAGATTTGGAAGAAAAGGTTAAATGGGCTATGGCTAAACAGCCTATCAAAATAGTGTGTTGACAATTTTGTTGTGTTGGTCCTAGAAATAATAAAGTGGAGGAGTAGTACAAATTAAATGGATCCTTCCTTTCCTCTGGGCAGAATCTGGAAGCCTGGGGCAATGGAAAACAGATTCAAGGTGATTTTTTAATTATTTCTTTATCCAAAACATTTATATGCCACATCTTTGGAGACCTGCTAGAGCCAGACCACAAAATGAAGTCCAATAAAATCATAAAAATCATAACATCATTAAAATTAACAGTCAGCCCATAAAAGGGCCAAAGCATAAAAGCACATAAAAATATCAAGCACAATATATTGGGCAGCCTAAGGGATCCTCTTAACACTCCTCATACTAAAAACAGATTGTAAAACCAGTGAAGATCAACCCCTTAGATGCTGCTATAGCTGACATAACACGTACACATGAAGTCCTTGCAACTTCTTTCTTCATATTTATTTATTTATTAAAACACTTTTATGTTGCCTTTCCACCCAATCAGGGTCCACAAGGCAACAAACATAAAAGCATTAAAACAATTAATTAAAATGCAGTTAAAATTATAAAATTCAGTAAAAAAACACATAAACACAGACATATATCAAAGGCTATGTAATTTCTGCATGTAATATCTTGTGCAACGGTTCACACCCTCTGTTCCTGGTCCTCCTATATTCACTATTAATTAAAACAAAGAGGAAGCAATCAAGAGAAAAAGATGATCCCATATCGACATTTAGCATGGATGTGCCTCACCAATAGGCAACCTCTGAAAGCAGCCTGAAAACTAAATTACCAACTGCATGACACATTTAATCTTCTCCACCGTTAGCATTGAAGTCCCACTCAATTCTTGACAGATAGCAAGTAATCAAAATGAATTTGTAAACAAAGGAAAGGGTGTCTCTCAAATCCAATAAAAACCAGTGGGCTTCCTAATGCTTCAGGGGAACACTGCTCAACACAGGCTGTTCATTATCACCACGGGCTTCCCACTGCTCTCATTAGACGCCATCTCTGGACGATGCTAATTCTTCAAGAAAGCCAGCTTCTGTCTGGTAATGCATCACCGCTTCTCAGAAATAGCTGTCAATCTGGCCTGTCTCCCAGAGAGATGTTTATGTATAAGTGTGGTTGTGTACTCCAAAGAGTCTAATAAAGAGGGATCAAGGTGCCATTAGCTCCCAGAGAGTCTCTCTCACACCTTTAATTGAGAATAGCACTTGCAATTGGTCACTTACTCTGTTATCCTCACAGGATCAAAGAGGTGTGACAAATACTGGGGGATTTAGCCTGGCTCTTAAAAGGTAAATCACCATTCCTCGGTTCCTGCCAATGCAGCAGCTTCAGTACTCTATGGCTTATCACTTCACCAGAAAAGGCAGATAGCGATATAGCCCTTTTAATGGGTACTTTGCCATATCTATTTTATAACAACCTTGAATAGGGGACAGGAACTCAGAAAGGCAGTTCACTATCCTCATATTAAAGATCAACAGTCTGGGACCCAACAGTTGAGTTAGAAAGTCCATACATACAAAGTAGGATATGAGGCTGCTGTTGTGGAAAAGACAGGCTTTGAGGTCCCTGTCTTGGGATGACTCAGAATGGCCCCCTGTTGAAGAGGGAGGATGGCACTGTAGACCTGAGGCACATCAGACACTTGGGGGAAGGAAGAGAGCGTGCTTCGCTCTGGCAGTCATCATCTGTGAAATTGAGACTTGTCCCTGGGACCTAATAACATGCCTCATTACTTCCCCAAAGTTTTATAATTATAATTAAGCTTTATATAGCTGTGTGATAGCTGGCATTATTTTTAAAGAAAAGACCCAACTTATAAAAAGGGTCATTTCATGAACTTGTGACAGGATGTAAAGCATAAGCATTGTGCATTTGAATTACTGCCACCCTCTCTCCCCCAAGTGATCTTTTTTTCTGCTGATGTATATTTTGATCTAAGAGCTGAACAACACATTCAGAAGTATCACGTACTGTCAGCCCTCCTTGAGCAGGGAACATACTCTTGATAAGGTTCCCTGTAAGTTTGGCTGCTTTCAGTAAATGTAGACAGTACTGACCGATGGGGGGGGGGGGAGGAGGAGGAGGAGGAAGTGCTGAGCAGTCGGGTTAGAATGGATGAAAGGAAGTACTTCTTCACCCAAAGAGTGATTAACACATGGAGTTTACTGCCACCGGAGTTGCTGCTCTGTATTCTTGGTGCTTGGGGGGGGGGACAGTGGGAGGGCTTCTAGTGTCCTGGCCCCACTGGTGGACCTCCTGATGGCACCTGGTATTTTTGGCCACTGTGTGACAGAGTGTTGGACTGGATGGGCCATTGGCCTCATCTGACATTGGCTTCTCTTATGTTCTTATGTTCATAAGAAGAAGAGGAGGAGGAGGAGATTGGATTTGTACCCCACCCTTCACTTGGAGTCTCAAAGCGGCTTACAAACTCCTTTCCCTTCCCACAACAGACACCGGAGGGAGGGGAGGAAGAAGAAGAGGAGGAGGATTTATACCCTGCCCTTCACTCAGAGTATGGGAGCAGCTGACAATCTCTGTATTCTTGGTGCTTGGGGGGGGGGAACAGTGGGAGGGTTTCTAGTGTCCTGACCCCACTGGTGGACCTCCTGCTGGCACCTGGTATTTTTGGCCACTGTGTGACAGAGTGTTGGACTGGATGGACCATTGGCCTGATCCAGCATTGGCTTCTCTTATGTTCTTATGTTTTCCTTCATCTCCTCACAACAGACAGCCTGTGAGGCAGATGGGGCAGAAAGTGCTCTGAGAGAAACGCTCTTGAGAGAACTGTGACTGGCCCAAGGTCACCCACCTGGCTGGAAGTGGAGGAGTGGGGGATTAAACCTGGTTCTCCAATTAGAGTACGCCGCTCTTAACCACTGCACCAAACTGGCTCTCATGGGTCCCTATCCATCGCTGTGAATACTGGTACATATATCCGTAGCAGCCATGTAGAAACAAAAATTTATCTTGTCCACAGACTCAGGATCAAACTAGAGTATAGACAAGATGGTGGGGGATTTGGGAATGGATCTCCCAAGAATTTAAAGAAGGTGTACGTAGTGGCGCCCTGACATAGATAGCCCAGGCTAGCCCAATCTTGTCCATTTTCAGAAGCTAAGCAGGGTTGGCCCCAGTCGGGGATTGGATGGGAGACCACCAAGGAAGTCCAGGGTTGCAACACAGAGGCAGGCAATAGCAAACCACCTCTGAATGTCTCTTGCTTTGAGTCAACTGTGATTTGGTGGCGAATAAAGGAAGTAGAATTCAAATTGAGCCCCTCCACCAAATGGTTTCCCTAGTACAGTAAATAGTAGGGGGGAGGGGAGATAATTTGATTTTTTTAAATGGCGCATGGAAAAAAGTTTGTTTATTTAGAATAGTTCTATGTTGCCCTTTCCTCATTGGGGCACTCTAAGTCAGCCCCCCTGTGGCTGCTGTTTACCAATTAAAAAATACTCCTAGTTTTTACAACATCTTAGTTGGCCCTCAGCTCTGTGTGAACAATGATTATCCCCTGAAGTATGACATAATCAAGGAAAGCATTGTGTCAAACTAATAAAATCTGAGGTCCAATGAAATCAGCTAGGAGGGTCAAATCTGGTTTTGAAATATACGGTAGATTGGTTTTCTGAATGCGCCTTCATTCTGTTACGAGAGAGTTTTGCGAACTTTCATACAGTGTTTGGTTCCCTGAAAGACATATTTGTGGAGATGGAGGTCAACCTGAATTCATCCATGAATTATACAAGGTGTACCCCAACTTCATTTCCAGGGCCTCAGTTTTCTTAGAGATATTTTCTTGGGAAACCATTGAGTTGTCTTTTGTATATTCCTCCTTCCTTTAAAAAAGGAGTCAGTATTTGTATGTAAAACCTAGCAATGTGCTCCGAACACATGTAGCAAATTTAACTCCAGAATGTTCAAAGGATTGCAAAACAAACTGGCACACAGAAGGCCAGGGTAAACTGAAGACCTCATTCTGCCAATTATTTGGTGAAGATCCAGCTATAGCCTATTGGCAATTCTGTGCTGAAATCAAGCAAGGGAAAACCATGAGTACCTTTCCATACAGTTGCAGCCCTGTGGATAAGATCCATTGTCATGGTCATCTAGGCCTTGTTAAACTGACTAGACACACTTATGTATATGAAAGGGCTACAGCTGAGTAGTGGAGAATCTCTGTGACATGCAGAAGGTCTCAGGATCTGTGCTGGGCATCTCTAGTCAAAAAGATCAGGTTCTATGTATGGACGGTATGGAAGAAAACGCCGTGCAGCAGAGTAGTAAAAGTATTTACAGTTTATTTACACACTGGAGTATATTTACAGTCTCTCTGAGTCCAAAATCGTGGTACTCTCTGACAAGGTGCTTCGCAGGCAACTGATCCCATAGAAGAGATGAACAGCACTGTTCAGCACTACATTTATATTTACAACAACCAATCACATAACAGCTATTTACATATTTGCCAAGTCATGGTGCTTCGTGCAAAGGCTGATGCAACCTCCCTGCAATCACCATGTCATGTGACCTACTGGCTGTCAACTTAGATCATCTAGATCTAGCATTCACTGTCACCTGGCAGACTGACAGCTTGCAGTTATAGTTTTATATACTGACAGTGGAACACAGTACCTTTAACGGAGACCCCGGAGTGCTGCTGCCAATCAGAGCGGACAACTCCTACATTGATAGACCAAGTGTCTAACTCAGTATAAGCCGCTTCATGTGCTCATAACCATCACCATGGATGGTATAAACATCACCATCTGGGCCATTAATTGTTATTTGTAGGGGGCAGATGAGGCTTTGAAACGGAGATGAGCACCGCAACCCTAGAGTCGGATTCGACTGGCTTTCGAGCAAGGGAACCTTTACCTTTACCTTTAGATGAGCCCTGTGAGTAGCGTTGCCATCCTCCAGTTGGTGGCTGGAGATCTCCCACCGTTACAGCTGATCTCCAGGCCATAGAGATCACCTGAAGAATTCACCTGAAGAAAAAGGGCCACTTTGGAAGGTGGACTCTCTGGCATTATAGCCCTTTGAAGTCCCTCCCTTCCCCAAACCTCACCCTCCCCGGGATCCACCCCCAAATATCCAGGTAGTTCCCAACCTGGAGCTGGCAACCCTACCTGTGAGCCTCAGTTGGCAGATGGGGGCCACTTGTGGCCCAGCTGGAAAATAAACAGGACTAGGCCAGAAGTGGTGTGCTGCCCTTGATGGGAGGACGGGAGCAGGGCAGCCTGTTCGGATGGTTAAAAGGTTGGGGGGGGGGTCTTGGAGGAAGGGGTCAGAAAGACGAGCTGTGGTGGGAATGCGAACTGTGGAGGCAGAAGAGAAGAAGAAGAGAAGCGGAAGAGACTGGATTTATACCCCGCCCTTCACTACCCAAAGGTGTCTCAGAGCGGCCTACGAACTCCTTTCCCTTCCCCTCCCCACAACAGACACCCTGTGAGGTAGGTGGGGGCTGAGGGAGCTCTCCCGAGAACTGCCCTTGAGAGAACAGCTCTGAGAAAACTTGTGACTGACCCAAGGTCACACCAGGAGCTGCATGTGGAGGCGTGGGGAATCAAACCCGGTTCTCCCAGATTAGAGTCCATGCTCCTAACCACTACACAAAACTGGCAGTTGCCTGAAAAGAGGCAGTGACCGCAGAGCAGGAGGCAGGAGCACTGAATAGGTTTGCCAGGTCTGGGTTGGAAAATACCTGGAGACTTTGAGGGTGGATCCAGGTGAGGGCGGGGTTGGGGAGAGGAGGGGCCTCAGCATGGTACAATGCCATAGAGTCCACCCTTCAAAGCAGCCATTTTCTCCAGGGGAGCTGATCTCTGTCAGCTGGAGACCAGTTGTAAAAGCGGGAGATCTCCAGGCCCCACCTGGAGGCTGGCAACCCTAGCACTGAACAGTGGAGAAGGTGCAGGAGACGTGAGTGCCAACACGGAGGCAATGAGGTCTAAGGACAGACTGGGGCTAACCTTGATGTATCACTGGTAAAATTGTAATCAATGGCCTGGGAGGAACACAGGAGGGGGTCCCCTAATCGGTGATATAGGAGGACTCGTGGTCTGAGGCCACATTAGGAAGTGACATTGTGTCTCAATGAATTTGCATCAGGATCTGTCATGGCTACTGTTTTTAAAGTAATAATTATCTTTTTAATTAATTTCCAGTAATTCCATTGCAGTTACAGATGATGATGATGATAGTTTTCTAACCCATGTAGGAGGATGCTCCACACCAGTGACTGTTAGAAATGTCTGGAGCCAACAGAGAGACAGTCGAAATGATTGAGATGATGCCCATTCAGAAATTATGGCCTCCATTTGACAGCTTCATTTTCAGAGGGCAGATGTCAACTCCTCAGATTGAGAGCTTTAGGGGGAAATAGACATGAGACATTTGCCCACCTCCTATTGAGATGTGACATGTTTATCCTAATCTGGAGAGCTGACATTTGCCCTGAGGTCACAACATTGTGTGGTCAGAAGGTTATTAAAAGTGTTACTTTTAGGCAGGTGGCATCCACTGCTAGGATAGGATTCTAGGGCCAAGGTAGTTCATAGAAGTTAGGCAAGCCTTTTTTCGTTTATCTTAGAGGTCCCATTTCCTTTTTTTTTTTTGGCCCCCTGGAGGGGATTTTTTAAATTGCATTTTTAATAGACTACAAACTACAACGAAAAATTAGGGAGGGGTAACTACATCTAGGGAGAAAGGAAAGAAAACAACAACTAACTAAAACCCCAAGTATAGGAAATCATAACAACAGCTTATATAAATGTTAATCTTAAAATGCTATTACTTTGAACATAGTTGGCTATGCTAAGTTTTTTATCTTTTTATCAAATGTTTTAACCATTTAAGAGAGCCCCCAGAGCATCCCCCAATAAAACTAAAGTTTAAAGGCAAAATTCAGAGTCCTTCAGCCTTCATTTTGTTTTATCTTTTCTAATCCTCAATTTATATGTACGCTTGGGGGCAGTTGCCCCCTTATCAGAGAGAGAGTCCTCATCAGAAGACACCGAGTCCAATTTGCCACTGGATTTGCTGTCATCTTCTTCCTTCTCGACCCCGGCTGGCTCTCCAAGCTGGACTCTCAGGAACTCACGTGCTTTGGAGACAGAGTCAATCTTTTCTTTTTTAACTTGTAGTTTGAAGATGAAGACTTCTGGAATTAACCATCTGTAGACAATGCTGTTTGTTTGAAGAAAAAGGATTAGATCTTTATATTTCTTTCTCTTTTGTCTTATTTCAAATGGAATGTATTTTAGAATCCTGATGGTGTTGTCCCCGGTTTTCAAGGGTGTTTCTGTTGTTGCTTTCAGGATAGAATCCCTCACATGTTGCTTTGAGAATCTCACCACTATTTCCCCAGGCAGATTATTCTTTTTGATGTACATGGAATAGGACCTATAGACCACATCCATTTCGCTTGCAAGACGCTCCGCTTTCAGATCTATAACTGGGGCTAATGCTTCACTCAGGAGTTGCTTTTGATTCTCAACTTTTGATTCTGGGACCCCTTGAAACCATAGGACCAAATTTGCTTTCTCCATTTGCAGCTGTAAAAGTTGTGTTTCCTCCGAGGCTTGTTTCTTTTCCAGCGTTTGCATCTTTTTCTTGACTTTTTTGGCATTGGCATCCATTTCCTTTACCTTCTCAGCCGTTTGCTCCATTATTTTTAAAGTCTCAGTCAGTTGGAGCTGCTGAGTTGCCAGATTCTGGTTTAGATTTGTCAGCTGTTGTTCTATGTCAGACATCTGGTCCAGCAGAGGGCGCAAGGAATCTGCCAACATTTTGGAAAGCTCAGTGGTCTCTTCCGGTCGAGGGCTCGAAATCCCGGCTGGTTTCACTTTTACTGGTTTGTCTTTCTCTGCCCTCTTCCCCGCCATCTTTATGGATTGTTTACTTTTATAAAAACTTTCTAAAGTCTCTGAAATACGCACATATGCTTATCCACGCTCTGGTAAGTCTCTCAAAACAGATTTCAACGCTTTTTCTTCCGCTCCCCCCTTAGTATTAGGTTGTTTAGTTCATGCATATGGGAGGGGCCCCTCCCCCGCTCACTTTTTTCGCCATTCCCAGTGGGGTAGCTTTCTTTTTAAATTCTCATTTTGCTTTAACCCAACTCACAGTTTATTGTTGGTCATACGACCTCGCTCGGCATACGTTCAAAATGCTCGATTTCCAACGCTCATCCCAGTCAGTGGCTCTAGATCCATACAGACACTCAGCGGCAGGACCATCGGGGCAGAGGAGCACCTCAATTCCCCAGCATTGCGCTGGCGAATAGGCCACCCCTCAAAAGCCCCATGGCTAGGAGCCTTTTGCCAAGGCTCCAGGGGGGGTAGCAACCCATCACCCCCCTCCTTTCCTCTGGTGCGCAGATCACATCCCCGGGAGGTCCGGGAGATGCGTCCACCAGCGTGTCACCATAAACTGGAAGTCCGAGGCCCCTTTTCCCTGGCGGAAGGAAGGGTATGCCCTGCTCCACAATGCCGCATGCAGCTCTAGGTCACTTCCTGTAAAAAAACAGAAGTGACAAAAGTAGCTCTAGGAAGTACCAGAAACTCTATGGTTTCATTGGGTTTCACCACAGAGCCTCCAGCGATCCCTAGAGCTACCTATGCCACTTCCCTGCCCACAACCCTTCCACTGATTATCTTCTCCACAGTCTCAGAGTCAAGTAAGAATCTAGACAAGAAGACAGGTGATATGTGAATAGTAGAGAGGAGGCAGAATTCAGATTGGAGCAAAGAATTGCAACCCTAATTCACCTGCATCACTGTGATCTTATTGTGAGCAGCAAAGTCTTACATTAGGGCCAAACTACCTGTGAACTTCAGAATCCATGTTCTTCCCCCCCCCCCCGGTGTAGTTTAGCTGCAAAGAACACACAATGTGGGAAATTTATGGATCTAGGCTATGACTCTGGGGATGAGGAGTTTTAACTCTGTATCCTATACTGTTTTCCTGACTGAAAATACTCCTCCCACACTCAGCTGCTTCAGCTTCACTACGGAAAATGACAGGAACCTATATTGTGCTTGTTCTTTCCCCTGCTATGTCTAAAGGCAGCCATGTCCAGGGGCCTTCCAAATTTATTTATTTAATTTTTGACTTATATACCGCCCTGACCCTGGAGGGTCTCTGAGTGGTTTACACAGCTGTTTATCCCTAACTAGGGCAACATTATTTGTATGGGGGGTGACAACCTACCAGCACCCCGGCCGCGGGCTCAGTTGTTATTCAGTTCCTGGCTCGGCTTGTTGTTCAGTCCTTGGCAGCTCTTCGGTGCTTCACTTCCTGGCGCCCGGAGCAGGTCTTAAACTGCGGCTCCTTCCAGTGGGCTTCATCCGGTGCTCGGCAACGTGCCAGCCGCAGCTCTGGTTCCATCCTGCAGGCTCCACTACGCCGCGTCACCACGCCACCGCGCACCACGACTCTGCCTCCGTCCAGCCTCGCGCACGCCGGGTCGCCAGGACCAACTCCGCTGCCGCCATCTCCTCCGCCATTGCCTCCGCCACTCCTTGCCACACGTCCTCGTAAGGAGGAGGGGTGCCCCAGCCACCTAGAGACAGGTACCCATTTTATCTACTTGCATTTTACACGCTTTCAAACCGCTGGGTGAACAGGAAATTGAGAAAATGCCATAATTACCACCCTCTTCTCCAGCATCTTCTTGTTTCTTCTCCATGGCAGTTTGTGTATGTGTGTATGTGGCTAAATTATATGTTGGGAAATCTGATCAGATCCCCAGTACCATATTTGATCTTACTCTTAGTTGTTTTGCCTGAGATCCTTTTAACAGAAGATGCCAGGGATTGAATCCAGAGTTGTTTGTACAGAATGGACATGCTCTGCCACTGATTACTTGCTTGAAAACTTGTTCGGCTTGTTAGCTTTCCAGTTGCAAGGGAGTTTTTAACAGGGGGCATTTTCCATTAAATGACCAAACAGAAGTTCTGTGAAATGACTGTACCTTGTGAATAGCTTAACATTTGTATTGGCATTTATGCAGCAATGCTTAGAAAGCAAATTATGATAATATGCTGTAATGGACAGTGAATGGTTAATGTGTTAGCCTGGTCTTAGGACCTTGATTGACAGGGAATTCAAATGGAATTCTGTAGTTGAAAGTGCCAGTTAACAGTGCCAGTTGAGAGCGGCAGTTAGAACAGTGAAGTTCAGATAAGCAAAGTCAAGGATTGAGAAAGGATTCTGAATTAGGGAAGAAGGACAAGTAATCCTTCCCTGTGGGAAATGTTGTTGTTCAGTCACACAGTCAAGTCCAACTCTTCGCGATCACGCCACGTCCTCCTGTCTTCCGTCGTGCTTCAGAGTTTGCTTAATTTCATGTTCGTTGCCTCGATAACACTGTCTAACCATCTCATCCTTTGCCATCCCCTTCTTCTTTGACCTTCAATCTTTCCCAGCATCAGGGTCTTCTCCAGTGAGTGTTCCCTTCTCATTTGGTGGCCAAAGTATTTGAGCTTCAGCTTCAGTATCTGGCCCTCCAGGGAACAGTCGGGGTTGATTTCTTTTAGGATTGATTGATTTGATCTCCTTGCAGTCCAGGGGACTCTCAAGAGCCTTCTCCAGCACCATAATTCAAAAGCATCTATTCTTTGGCGCTTGGCCTTCCTTATAGCCCAACTCTCGCAGCCTTACAGTACTACTGGGAATACCATTACTTTGACCATATGAACTTTTGTTGGCAGGGTGATATCTCTACTTTTTATTATGCTGTCAAGGTTTGCCATTGCTTTCCTCTCAAGGAGCAGGCGTCTTTTAATTTAATGGCTGCAGTCACCATCTACAGTGATCTTGGATCCCAGGAACGTGAATTCTGTCACTGCTTCCATGACTTCTCCTTTTATTTGCCAAGGAGTGATGGGGCTGGATGCCATGATCTTAGTTTTTTTGATGTTGAGTTTCAAGCCAACTTTTGCGCTCTCCTCTTTTACTTTTAGCAAGAGGCTCTTAAGGTCCTCTTCACTTTCTGCCATTATTTTTTTATTTATTGTTTTAACTTGTATCCCGCCTTGCCGGACAAGCTGGCTCAAGGTGGCTTACAGACAGTGAAACAAAGAAGAAGATGGATCATCCAGCTAAAGAAACAGAAAAGGGAAGTGGAGAATCATTATAATCTAGTGTTCTTATGTTTGCAGATGGGTATCTCTGAAACTGTAGTAGATAACCATGGGCCATAGAAATGTAATTTTACTTTATTTATCTGAAGCATTTACATCCTATTTTTCACTTCAGAGAACTTCTAAAGTGGCTAACAATTAAAAGCTAATAACAGCATCCATAAAAAGCAACAACAACAAAAATCAATCAGAAACAACATAAAAATAATCAATAAAAAGCTTAGGATAATAAGATAGTATCCTCCTGGCATCTGAACACCAACAGACAAGATGCCAAGTAAATGTCTTTGGGGAGGAAATCCCATAAATGAGGTGGTCTAATCTCTAGTTGTGACTTCTGAAGGGAGAAACTCAGGAGCAGGGTCCTTGCAAGACAGGCAGGTTCATATGGGCAGCAGGGAACTGTTGTTGGAGAACATCTTGCCAGCTACACACCACCTCAGCTGTGTGGGATTTTTTTTTTGTCACCTTCATGTCTGCTGGTATAAAAGCTGCGTGTGGCCAGAGGCAAAGGCCAGAGATAAGGGTCTCTTGAACCTTTGGTGCTTAGCCATGATTCACAGCCTGTGCCTTCAAATGAACTAGCCATTGTATCCAGGACAAACATAAGACTATAATATAGTTTGTTGTTTTCTTATTTATTGTTTTATTCACATTGCATGGGGCTTTTTTCCTACTGTTAAAAGCCACTTTGGGTCCCTTCAGGGAGTAAAGTGGGATAGACAGACAGACAGATAGATAAAGCACTTCAGATTCTCTTGTTCCAGGCTATATAGCAGTTTGAAGTTCAAAACCAGCACTTTGAGTTATGTCCAGAAACAAACTGGCAGCTAGTACAGTGCTTTTGAACCAGTTGAACCATGTAGTCTTCAGAGGGAAGCCCATACACTACACACTGCCATAATCTAACCTGGATATAACCAATGAGTGGATAACTGAGGGCAAGTTGTCTCCCTCCACCGGTGATTGCAGCAGGCACACCAAGCAAAAGTGGTGGGAAGGGTCTTCTGCCACAGATGCCACCTGTGCATCTTGCAGTGTTGAGTGCTTAACATAAAATAGCTTACAGACTGAGGAAACCAAAACATAGCCAATACACTTCTCTGGGGTATGGGAGCTGTTCTGGAAACAGTGCGACCCACTTGAGCCAAGTTGCAGTCCTTGGATCATGTTAGTACTTCGCATCAGATGAGATAGACCAGAAGGTGGCTATGGGGAGGGAGAGGGACAAGTTCTCCAGCAAAGCTTCACAGCCTAATGATATCCTGTAGGAAAACAGTGATGACATAGTACCTAGAGTTCCATTTTCCAAGGCACGGGAATCTGTGAATCATTACACATCAGAACCAATCCACCATTTAATGTCAAACCTATTGAAATAATGCCAGCAGCGCAGATGTGGGAGGGATCAAAACCATTAAGATCATCAGAAAGCATAAAAATTTGGGAAAAGGCAGACTCGCACAGTGTTCCAACCAGGACTTTCCACTGATCTGAAACCTGGAAATGGTTATGTTAGAAATTGACCTTAAAGCTGTAAATACTTGAGGCTTCTATGTGGCTTCAACCTACATCCAGGAAAATAGAATGTTATCAGCTGGCAACACTGCTGTAGAGTTTCCCTTTGCTTCTAGAGCTATCGTCTCTTTCCCCATTTCACAGGCCCTTCAAAATACTTTCCCACCGCTAGAGGAGTCTGCCAAAGTGTAACTCAGCTGTTTGGCAGGCCACATAGACAAACCGGGGGGGGGGGAGAAGAAAAATAAAACATTCTCAGAATGCTTATCATAACTGTTTTTACACATCATGGTATCAGGAGGAATCCCTGTGAGATATGAGATGTAAGTCAGAACTTTAAATTATTTATTTAATTCATTCATTTGTACCCCTCCTTTCTCTCCGGTGGCAACTCAAAGCAGCTTAGATCGTTCTTCTCTCCTCCATTTTATCCTCATAGCAACCCTGCGAGGTAGGTTAGGATGAGATTATGTGACTGGTCCAAGGTCACCCAGGAAGCGTCTATGACACGAGTGGAGATTCAAACCTGGGTCTTTCAGATACTAGTCCGACACTTTTAACTACTACACTACACTAGCTCTCAAAAAACAACAAGAAACAAAACACACGCACATCAGGATTGAATGGGTAAGGATGCTTTCCAGAATATTTCCAGAGTGCTAGCTGTGTTGTAGCAGAACAAAACAAAACTCCAATGGAACCTTAAAGACGAACAACATTCATTTCAGTATGAGCTTTTTGTGAGTCACAGCTCACTTCTTCAGATATGTGTGGGGAAATTCGCACTAGGAATTTTCATGATGGGAAAAGTTGTAGGGGAAGGGTTGAGGGAGACAGGGATAATGTGAATTCCATCATGAGTCTTTCACGGTAAATTCCCAAAGTGTGACAGGAAAGGACAAACTGAGGTACAAAGGTGGGTAACAGACTGATCTAGATACTTGATTTTCAGTGACAAAGATTGTAATTAGAGTTGCATTCGGTAAACATAATTAGGACTAAGGTACTACCAGAGAAATCCTGTGCAAAGTTGCCCCAGTTTAAACCCATTTAAACAAGTGGGCTTCAATTGGATTAAGTGTTGCACAGGCTCGCCCCAGAATTGGCTTTCTTCCAGAAGTGCGACACGCAGAGAGCAGTTTCCTTTCTGTCCAGCAGAGGCCAGCTGGCACTTATGCACAAGCCAATGCTGCTTATATCATGACTCTAATTTTCAGTCAAACACCCCCATCTGCCAAGACCGACCAACGCAGGGCAGAGCTTTAAGCATGCTGCTCCCGGCCTCAATGTATGCTTGTTCTAATAGCACTGCACCGAAAATAGCTCCCTAGTGAGATAAATGTGTTAAGAAAATGAAGACCTTTGGCTCTCCTGGAAACAAGACGTATCCCTTTGTCACTCGTAAATAATGAGAACATTAGTAGAAATCATCAGGAAGCATTTAGCAGAACCTTAAAGGAAGGGCCTGGTAGAAAATGTGTGTCCTGGGAATTTTTTTTCTCTACCCTGAAATAGGAAGGGAAGGAGGCACCTGCAAGAGCTGGGTTCAAGGGGTCAACTGATTGCACCGTCTTCCATTACCGTCTCTTCTTCACAGGAACAGGAAACCTGCATCAGCACAGAAGCCGCCATTATCTGAAAGAAGGGTCAGCCGCCTAACTGTGGGAACTGCTAGAGCTTGCCGTTCTATTTCGTTAATCAGCTTTTTATTCACTTGGCTGGGGATTAGCATGGCCCGCTAGCTTCAGTGGCACTCATTTAAGAGATAGATTCAAGTCCAGGAGCAGCTCAGAGACCAACAAGGTTTTAGGGGTAGATTCAGGCGGGTAGCCATCTTGGCCTGAAGCAATAAGAACAAATTGTGAGCACAGTGGCGCCCTTGAGACCAACAAAGTTTAATTCCGGATATACGCTTTCATGTACATGCACACCCCTTTGGATATCTGAAGATATCTGAAGAAGTAGGCATGGACACGAAAGCTTATACCCAGAATTAAACTTTGTTGGTCTCAAGGGCGCCACTGTGCTCACAATTTGTTCTTATCAACTTTGTTGGTCTTAAAGGTACCAGTGGGCTCATACTTTGTTCTAAGATTTTAGGCGTGTAAGCGTTCAAGAGTCAAAGCTCCCTTCATAGGAATGGAGGTCCCTAAGTCCTTTTATCCCAGTCTGAAGGTGGAAGGGGTATTGCAGACAGGGTTGCCAAGTCCATCCTGGCAACCAGTGGGGGATGGGGGGGACATACCAGGGATGTGGATGACGTCACTTCCTGTGTGATGCTTCTTTCCCTTTCTCCTGGAGAATCCCCCCGTTGGCCATCTGATCAGTGCCTGGGGGACAGAGCTTGGCGGCAGGGAACCCTCACCTCCACTGGTGGGGTCTGGTGGCCCTATTTGCAAAGAAGGGAACTAGGATGCCAAAAAAAAAAAAAGTAATCAGCAGAGGAGGCATGCTCAGGGGCAGCAAATTAGGATCTGTAGGGAGGTAAGAATCTTATGTCCATATTCAGCCCTGAGTTTCTCACACCACTGTAGGGATTTTTCTTCCCCTCTTTTCCCACTGTTTTTTTACTGGCCACTCAGCATTTGAATGTACACGACACCTCACAAAAGTTGCAGTGATTTCCCTTTCAGGCAAAAGTGGCAGGCAGAAGAAGAAAGGTACATTTCCAGATTATTCTGCTAAATAGCATTATGCAGTCTTTACTGCTCTGAATTACTGAGTTCCAGCAGTGAGTTAGGCTTCAACTAGGCAAATGGACTGCACCCCAAAGAACCTGCCATATGCATTATGAGCAGTGTTCCCTCTAAACTGAGTTAGTGTGAGCTAGCTCACAGTTTTTTAGCCTCCAGCTCACACATTTTTGTCTCAGCTCAGGAAGGATGGCTCCAGAGCAAACTAATTTATGCAGTAGCCAATCAGCTTGCTCACATCTCTAATGCCAGTAGCTCACAAAGTAGAATTTTTGCTCATGAGACTCCAAAGCTTAGAGGGAGCATTGATTATGAGCCAATAATTCCACCACACACACCCCATTTCCAGGATAACATACACATATACTGAAATATGACCATATGAAGTTGCCACAGACTGTCCGTCTATCTAGCTCAATATTGGCTGTTCTGTTTGCAAGCAGTCTTTCTTCTTTAATTGGATATACCAGGGATTGAACCTGGAATCTTCTGAATGCAAAGCAGAGGCTCTACTGCTGAGTAAATGCTTATGCTCCAGAGGCAGGAATTATTTATGCATTCTCCCACATTGGTGAGCATGAATGCCCCAGAAGAATAACAGTTCACTTGCCTGACGTCTTTCAGCACTTTCTCTGGAGAGTGGAGACATAAAGCTTCTTGGGGTGGAACAAAGGCTAGACTGAGGAGCGGTAGTGGTATGTCAAAGGAGAGTCAGGTTGTGGCAGTTCAAGGCAGGTCGACGGGGCATGAGGTGTGAATGGAAAGAGGACCCTTATTTAGTCTTTGCCCAACGGTGCTGGCCAGGCCCTTAGCTGGCCTGAGACCTTGAGTGTGTACACAGCCACTGCACTGCCAGTCCGCTAGTCTCCCCTGCTAGAGCAAGCAGGACTTTATCAACCTAGTCATCAGATGGGAATATGGATAAAGGGGCCAGTGAAAGAAAAGGGCAAGAGGGCCAATAGGCATGTATCCAAACCAATCACTTGCGTTGGTTTCATACCACTGTCACGATTTCTTCCAAGGGCTCCTGAGAATTTTAATTAGGTGAGGTTTTGAGTGAGAAATCTCTGCTAGAGTGATACAGTCGTCCCCCCCCCCCATGACAGAGCTACATTTCCCAGGAGGAATTACTCTTAAATTGGTTTGAGACTATACTATAGACATGCTCAGTTTCTCTGAGTTTATAAAAAGGTAGACTTGCCACCTATAGGTGGAGGCTGTCAATCCCAGGAAGGAGATAGCTTACTGTGTAGTGCTTGGTACACCTTCCAAAAATAAAAACATAAATATGGGGGGAAATCTAAAAACAGCAGTGGATAGAAACATAGTAAAATGTAATGATTCAATAAAGAGCCCCATCCCAAAAAAACCTAATAAAAGCAGCAGTAAAAAATGATAAAAATAGCACAAGTCAATCCAAAGATAAAAATGTAAAACCAGCTATCATCAGGAAAAGGTTGGGACAACACCAGCTTCAGATGTTGAAAATAAAGGGGGATAAACATAAGCTTGCCAGTGACAGCAGGCAATCCCCTGTCCCCACCCTCAATCTTCTGCCCTCAATGATTGGAGAAGTGGGAGAAAAAATGGAGGGGGAATAGAATGGATGGTGACACTCTATGAAATTGCCCAGTCTTTATGGCAGAGATGGCAGGGATTCCTAGAGCTTCACCTGGAAGTGATGTTACATCCTCCGAACCTCCCCCCACCACCACCACCAGAAGTGATGCCACATTTTTGGTGACAGTCTAGAAATTTCTCATCTTTATGGTTTTTGCCATAGACATTGCAGAAATCCCAAGAGCATCACAGAGATTGTGACATCACATCTGCTGAAACTCCACTGTCCTTAGGCACAGCCCACAAAATCTCCTAGCATTGGCTGGCACAGGGCAGGCAATCCTAGTTAAACAGGTTTAAACAAACAACACACTCCTGCCCCACATGGTGTTTGCTCACTCAGGTCCCATGAGTTCCAGCACAGCCTTTTTGGTGATAAAAAACAACCCCCTCCTTTCTTTCCGGTGGAAAAGCCAGCTTGATTCAATCTGCTGTTGTCCCCTACAAATGATACAGTGTGAGGTTTCTGTCCTAGCATTACATTGTGCTTGATTTGCTAGAGAGGAAGCAATCGTTCTTACTACAGTGAGGAGAAGTGTCACAGGAAGCAATGGGGTGACTACAGTAATAATGATGACACTCAGAAATATGACAAGGTAGTTCAGGCACTCTACCAAAGAAGAAACTAAAAGTAATTATTTTGTAGAGATTTTTGACAAGTGCCAGAGATCCATGAGACACATATTCATCACGCTTACAAAGCATCTGGAAAAAACTGTCATCTTGAGGGGTTTTTTTAATTTTTCAGTTGGTTTCATTAGAGACACAATTATGAGAACTGAACAAAGATGTAAATGTATCAGCTGCATCTCAAAACTGGCACATTGCAGGAGAAAAAGAAAAGCCTTAAACTGAATTGCATAATCTAGATATCATTGTACATCAGGTTAGTCCTTATCTGAGCCCTGATCTGCTTGAGGAAGGCTGCCCATTTCTCTCCTGGCAGGACTTTAGGGATTTTAACAGCTGCATGAGAAACAGACATTCAGGATTTAATGCTTTCTCTATCACTGCACCTGCAGAATTTTTGCATCCTTTAAAGATGGTGGAGCCCTGCCAAGTCAGAGTTCCATCTTTTTCTTAAAGAGTTATCCACAGGTGGGTGGTGGGAGGGAAGAAAAGAAAGTCCCAGAAAATAACAGAACAAAGTTTGAGTCCAGTCTCACCTTTAAGACCAACAAAGCTTTATTCACTGTATAAGCTTTTGTGTGCAAGCACACTTCCTCAGATCCAATGGAACAGAAAAAGTGTGCTTGCACACGAAAGCTTATACCATGAATAAAACTTTGTTGTTCTTAAAGGTGCCACTGGACTCAAACTTTGTTCTGCTGCTTCAGACAAACATGGCTACCCACCTGAATCTAACATAAAAGAAAAGTTCAGCATGGGAGTTAGCAGTGAAGTGGCTAAATTTGCAGATTACACAAAGTTGTTTGGGGTGGTGAGAACCAGGAAGGATTGTGAGGCACTCCAAAGGGATCTGTCGAGGATGGGCAATTGGGCGTCAACGTGGCAAATGGGATTCAATGTGGCCAAGTGCAAAGTGATGCATATTGGAGCCAGAAATCCTAACTATAAATACACACTCATGGGGTCCAAACTGGCAGAGACTGACCAAGAGAGAGATCTTGGAGTCATAGTAGATAACTCAATGAAAATGTCTAGACATGTGCAACTGCAACAAAAAAAGGCCAATGCTATGCTGGGGATTATTAGGAAGGGAATTGAAAACAAATCAGCCAGTATCATAACGCCCTTGTATAAATGGATGGCACAACCTCATTTGGAGTACTGTGTATAGTTCTGATTGAGGTTCATAAGATTATGCATGGGATAGAGGAGGTTGAGAAAGAAGTACTTTTCTCCCTTTCTCACTATACAAGAACTCATGGGCACTCCATGAAATTGCTGAGCAGTCGGGTTAGAACAGATAAAAGAAGAAGAAGAGATTGGATTTATACCCCGCCCTTCACTTGGAGTCTCAGAGCGGCTTACAAACTCATTTCCTTTCCCTTCCCCTCCCCACAACAGACACCCTGTGAGGTGGGTGGGGCTGAGAGAACTCTGACACAAACTGCTCTTTCAGGAACAGCTGTCCCAGAGCTTGTGACTGACCCAAGGTCACATCAGCAGGTGCAAGTGGAGGAGTGGGGAATCAAACCTGGTTCTCCCAGATTAAAGTCCACACACTTAACCACTACACCAAAAGGAAGTACTTCTTCACCCAAAGAGTGATTAACACATGGAATTCACTGCCACAGGAGGCGGTATCGGCTACAAGCATGGACAGCTTCAAGAGGGAATTAGATAAGCATATGGAGCAGAAGTCCGTCAGTGGCTACTATCCACAAGGTATAGATAGGAACTCTCAGGCTGGGGCAAGGGATGCTCTGTATTCTTGGTGCTTGGAGGGGCGGGGCAACAGTGGGAGGGCTTCTAGTGTCCTGGCCCCTCTGCTGGACTTCTTCACCCTGGTATTTTTGGTCACTGTGTGACAGAGTGTTGGACTAGATGGGCCATTGGCCTGATCCAACATTGGCTTCTCTTATGTTCTTATGATATGTTTGATATGACTAAGCTCCAAATGATTGGCCCATATTACAGTAATAATTTTGTTGTTAGCCATTCAGTCATATCCAACTCTTGGCAATTCTATGGGCCAGCTCTCTCCATGTTTTTCGATCTTGTACTGTTTCTTTGAGTCATTCCATGCTCAGGCTGGTGTCGACTTTTATGGTGTCTAGCCACCGTGTTCTTTGGCGGCCCAGTTGCTTTTGCCACTAACCAATTCAAGCATAATTGCTTTTTCTAGTGAGACAATAATAATAGTGTCATCCTAAACAGAGTTACACCCTTCAAGATCCATTGATTTCAAAGGATCTTGAAGGGTGTAGTGCTGCTTAGAATGGCACTGGCAATGATGTCACCAGATTGCAAACTAGAGATTAGCTCAAAACTTGCATAACTACACATGAAGCAGCTGTGGTTTCTATCCTCTCCCTGCCCTTCCTGGTCCTTTGATCAGCCCTGTGCCATGGCTGGTATATGGCATATCTCTGGCCTGCCAGATACCATAGTCAAGAATAAAACAAATGACTTCTTTGTTTCCTGCACAGGAGCTTACTCATTTCATTTACAGTCCACCTTTCTTGCTGACACTTAAGATGGTACTTAAGAGAAGATTTTTTTTAAAACCACATAGAATAAGCCTCTAGGTTGCACCCAGGAAACCCGAAGATGTTCACTGTATCTAAGGCAATGATGAGGAAATTTCAGCAAGCGCAGCTATTCTCACACCCACATGATATTGTATCTAGTGATGCTGCAAATTTTGTGTTGAATATGCTCAACACTGGAACTTATCATGTTCAAATGAAATGACGAGTTGATTACTCAGTCTGTTCAAGTGACAGCAAGCAACTCAAGTGTCTGATGAACAGGTTTTCATTGGGCTTTTCCCCCTCTCAAAACTGTACATGTGGGAAGGGCTGCTGATCCATACCAGTGGGCAGCCGTTAACTTAGGACTCCTGCAGGGGGGAATTGCAGCTGTTTTGGCACTTGAAAAGACATGGAGGGAACAGGAGGACCTCAGCCTGCCACACTGCAGGCTTGATCAAGACTGGACCCTTTTAGCCTTTTGCAGTTGCTTTAAAATAGCAGCAGAGTTCATGGGTTGGGCACTGGCAGTCTTTAAGCAGTGGCTGGACAACTATTTGTCAGGGATACAGTAGGCTGTCATATCGACAGGCACAGGTTCAGAAAGTTCAGGAGTGTATAGAACAGGTCCTATGCAAGCCAGAGAAACCAAACTTGGAAGGTATGTAGGGGAACATCCGGGGGAGGTCCACTGTGAGTTTGGTGTCTCTAGCTTGCACAGGATCCATTGTAAACACTCCTGAACCTACATCTTTCAAAATGACCAAGGTCCAGGAGTGTATAGAACACATCCTGTATAAGCTAGAGACATCAAAGTTGCATGGGACCTCCTCTGCATGCCCTTCAAGTTGTTGCTCTGAAGTTTTGTAAACATTTTAAGTAAGCAGAGCCAGTTTGTCTGGGAATGTATCCACTCAGGAACCAGAACATACCTCCACAAACAGCATCAAAGTTTGTGGAAAGTTTGTGCCAATCCCCCAGCTACAAACCTGACTTTGTGAAACATGAACCAGCCAAAATTAATCACAAACTTCAGTGCAGGAGCCGCTTTGTGCCCGTCCCTAGTCCCTTTAACTGGAGAGGCCATGCATTGCACCTAGAACTTTTTGCATGAAAAGCAGATACTCTACCATTGAGCCATGGCTGCTTCCCATCATGAGACTTACTTCTGTGTAGACCTGTTTAGGATTGCTTCTTTAGTAGACTAGAAACACCATGGCTGAGTTCAGACTTGCAGTTTGCCCCTATATAGGCACGTGCCAGAAATGTTTTGCAAACGGATTAAAGGGGCCGTTCACACAGCACATCTGTCAGGTGTTCCCCATCCGTACTCAACCCATCTTGTAACGCTTCCCTCTCGAGTTTAAAAGATACCAGGTGAAAGTGGTGGCAAACCCTGGAGAGCACATCCATCCTGCTTCCCGGAACGCTAAAAGCCGGAGTGAGAAAAAGCCACTTACAGCTGTGCCTCCGCCAGGGGCAGGCCAACAGTGTGAACACTCCCTTGCGCCTCCTTCCTGGTATGCTCCCACATCAGTCGGTGCAGTGTGACCAGGAATACCCAGGAAAAGTTGTTCCGGGTCTTTTTTGCCACGACTCCCTTGTGCTTCAAACTGCCAGTCTGACCTCAGCCCATGAGTAGCTTTAGGGGAACCTGTAAAGCTTGTGTACAGCAGCTGTTCAGAGGCTCTTCATACATCAACCACAAATGCGTGTTTACCATTAGCACAGTGAAGACCAATCTCCAACCCTCCAACTGTCTGTGCCTGTGAAACACATACTTTGAAAACACATTTGTCATACAAGGTGCTAGAATGTTCCAGAGCGGTCCTCACAAGCTTTATCCCATTTTCATTTGGCTATTTCTCTAGACGTATCAGTGACAATGATGAGTCATGCACGGAAGGTTGTTACAGCTGCTGGGGGACCGTCCTTTGTTAAGCTCATTGCTTGATAATAGTCAGGGATGATCAGTTGATGTTTCCTGAATGGGAGCTAATGACTTGAAATCTCTCTCCCTGGCCTTTGGAAGGTGACACTCTTTGGGTAGTGGGAGAGGCAGAAAAAATGGTTTTGTTGCAATTTGAATGGGGAGACAGAAGGCCAAACTAGATAAGATTGCTGTGGGGGTGGGGAGAGGAAAAAACCCTCTTCCAACAGGTTGTTTGTTTAAAAAAAAACAAAACCCAAAATGAAGCTTGGCATGAAGGGATCTGAATATAACCACAGGGAGCAGCAGTCAACTCTTTCTCCTCTTTCTCCTCTGATGTAGAAATAGCAGTTTTTTCTGTCCTCTGATAGCCCTACACAGGGCAAATGTTAAGGGGCCCCTATGCAGTGTTCCCTCTAAGCTGAGCGAGTTTGAGCTAGCTCACAGTTTTTTAGCCTCTGGCTCACACATTTTTGTCTTCGCTCAGGAAGGATGGCTCCAGAACACACTAATTTATGCAGTAGCCAAATTGCTGACTCACAACTTTAATGTCAGTAGCTCACAAAGTAGAATTTTTGCTCACAAGACTCGACAGCTTAGAGGAAGCATTGCCCCATGTCCATCCCCCCACCCCGACACACTGGGGCAACTGATACTGAAAATGGTTCAAAGGGAAAGGGCTGAATCTCTCTGTCTATGATCTGGTCAGATTTGTATACTTGTAGCCATGACCTGGATAGCCCAGACTAGCCTGATCTTCTCAGATCTTGGAAGGTAAGCAGGGTCAACACTGGTAACTATTTGGTTGAGAGACCATCAAAAAAGTCCAGGGTCAAGCGCTTCTGCTAACGAAAGAAAACTAAATCCTGGCCTGAATTTTTCACCACTTGGGCCATTTTTCACCACTTGCACCATCAGGGAATGCTTAGCAAGAGTGCAGTCTTGGTAATTTTTTTTACATTGATTTTAGCTACCAGGAGGAGACTAGTCAACAACTGATTAGCAGTTTCAAAGAAAAGCCAGAAGTGCTTTCCCTTTTGAGAGCACAAAGGTCTTCATGGTTTCCCAAGTGCTCTGTTATTCAAGAGGGAGATCTTAAAAGCCTCCAGGTTTCCTAGGCATATACACCCCATCAACTTTTAATGGTGTGTACTCCTAAAGCACTTAGGCACTTTCAAAAATCTCTTGCTAGCTCATTTATATGGAGAAGGCAGAATTTCCTTTCTCATTGCTGCTTGGCAGTATATTCTTTTCCTCCTCCTATCTTCCATAATGTTAGACAACTTTTTTACCCAGGAAATTGGATTCTGCCACAGTTGGAGGAAACCCACCTGATGGCAGAAGAGGGAGACTTCCATCATACTTCTCTATAGTCCATGAGCTAATAGCAGTCCATCTACATCCCTCTCTTCACCAACTCTGCTAGATGGGCTGTGGCTCATGGGAAGAGCAAGACAGACTGGGAGCGCTGTAACCGATTGTTATCCGATAAAAATTGGATTATTACTGAATCTGTGGCTAAATTTTAGACAGTATGCTATCGCATTAGAAATGTACAGCTAAATTTATAAAACTGTTTTTGCCCTTTTATATTTCTTACAGGATTTGTCATACATTTTTATGGTCTTATATATATTTATTACATTTTACCCAGATATTTTATAATTATTAACATGTCTTGGTTTATAATTTATTAACATGTCTTGGTTACTGTTTGGCGCAATGCCATAATAAACATACTACTGTCACATTCAGAGCAAAGCCTGCCACTGTTACTCTACCTGGGGTTTCCAGGATACAATAACAACAAGAAAAGCAAGATGCAGGGGTAAGGTCTCCAAACCAGACTAGAATCAAAGATCCAAAGGTCCGGTTCAGGGGAAGGTGGGTCCAGGACAGGGGAACCAGTGCAGGATTCAAGGTCTGGGTCCCAAGCAGTAAGAGCAAGCAAGGTTAACAAGGACAGAGTACAAGGCAGCAAGTCAGGGTAGAGCGCTGTTCACTAATCCAGTCAGCTCACAGAGAGGTCTGCCATACAATGCTACTTCCACACCAATCCTTGCTTGGTGTGTCCCTTTTATCTGCCTCCTTTTGCTGACTCATCCCTGAGGCCCAGGTGTCGCTTTTTACAGCTGCATTCATCGTCCTCCAAGTGTAATTCTATACTGCTTCCCTATCAGCCTATCAATCCTGGTCCTGTAAAGACTCCACTCCAGGAATTAACTCTGATCACTGCTGGGTGATCAGGCAAGCACTTCATCTTCTCTCCAGAGTTGATAAGCACTCCCTCCTCCTTCTCTGCTCTGCTGGTTCAGGAGAACCCAGCAGCAACTGAGGCTCCAGCCTCTGTGTTGTCTCTCTCTACTCCTGCCAGAATGAGCATTCTCACTTCCCAATGCTTTCCCCATTGGGTCTACTTCTCAACCCAGCTGCTCAAGTGGGTATTCCACTGATCCAAACTCTTCTGATTCCTCCAAGGAGGAGGAACTGGTGGCTGGCCGGCCCATGACAGAGCCTCTGCTTTGCATGCAGAAGGTCCGAGGTTCAATGCCTTGTATGTCCAGTTACGAAGGACAGGGCAATCAGTGATTTGAAAGCCCTCTACCTGAGACCCCAGAAAGCTGATGAAGGTCTGAGTAGACAATACTGACCTTGAAGAACCAATGGTTTGATCCAGTATAAGGCAGCTTCAAAAACGAAACAAATAAATTCAGCCTGAAACCTTGCAGAGAAGTCAGATGCTGGATGGTCTACATGAGTGTTGCCCTTTTATGAAACCAGAATTTCTAGAAAAAGAGGAAAGGCTGAGAAAGGTAAGATTATTTATATGCAAGGCTTCATCAGGTGTTGAGACAGGTGTTGCTGCTATTGCAAGATGTTGCTTTCTTCCTAGCTATTTAAGCTTTGTCGGCTCATGCCAGTCTTCTCTGGGCTTCTGCTTTAACATTAACCTTTTCCTGACTGTGACCTGTTTTGACTGTTCTACCTTTAGTCCGGGCTGCATCTCCAGACAAATACCACCATTAGAAGAACGCACAAGAAGCTTAATGAGAACAGATTAATGAAAACAGATTCACTGTTGCCATCCTGCAGTGAACCTTTGTGTAGCTCATTGGACCCTTAAGGTGACCAGAGCCCTCAGAGCTGTGTATCAGTACCAAAGAAGTCGGGCTGCCAGGTTTTCTTCTATAGCGGGAGACCTTCCAATAGCAGCCGCTGACCCTGCAGTCCTGGTATGGAAATAAGCATTGCAGGGATGTGATGATATCACTTCTAGGTCAAACCTGGAAGTGAAATCATCAGGTCAATGTAATGCTCTGTAAACTCTATGGTAAAACCTTAGCATTTGCAGTGAATCCTAGAGCATCACACCAATGTGATGACATCACTTCCAGGCTCACCCCAGAGACACCACACCCCATGTCCTTAACCCCCCCACCCCCATCTCCTGCCATGTGCCCACTACCAGCTGGAAAACCTAAGTGCACAAAAGTCATATCATCCTCTCAGCAGCCCATCCTCTGATAGCCTTTAAATCTGCCCAGACCAGATGCCCCCCCCATGCTGCTATAATTTCTTTAGATATGGAGGGTTATAAAAGATTGACTGCCGGCAAGGCCAAACCCATAGAAAGGGATGGCAATAACATATATGATATAACCAATGTTCCCTCTAAGCTGTGGGAGTCTTGTGAACAAAAATTCTACTTTGTGAGCTACTGACATTAAAGTTGTGAGTGAACGATTTGGCTGCTGCATCAATTAGTTTGCTCTGGAGCCATCCCTTCCTGAGCTAAGACCAAAAATGTGTGAGCTGGAGGCTAAAAAACTGTGAGCTAGCTCACACTAACTTAGCTTAGAGGAAACACTGCATATAACCCAATCCCATTCCTAGGCCCTAAGTGAGAACTTCTATCTTTTCTCACAGCACTATCCTGTGTATCATTATATGCAGACTTCCCACTCAAGAGTTAGGATGTTCCTGAATGGCAATGGTTCTGCCAGTAGGACAAGCATCTGACTTCCAGTTTCATATACTATTTTATATGAAAGATACCAGCAGGTATCCTTTATATGAAATATGCCATTTTGTATTATATTATATTTTACCTAAAAGATACCATGATTTTCTTGCGTGTGATCTCAGAGTTCCAACAGCAGGACCAAGGAGCAACTTGAAGTGTGGCAGAACTACAACTTGAAGTGGTGGCGGCTACAAGCATGGACGGCTTCAAAAGGGAATTAGATAGGCATATGGAGCAGAGGTCCATCAGTGGCTATTAGCCACAAGGTATAGATAGGGACTCTCGGTCTGGGGCAAGTGATGCTCTGTCTTCTTGGTGATTGGGGGGGGGGGCAAAAGTGGGAGGGCTTCTAATGTCCTGGCCCCACTGGTGGACCTCCTGATGGCACCTGGTATTTTTGGCCACTGTGTGACAGAGTGTTGGACTAGATGGGCCTTTGGCCTGATCCAACATTGGCGTCTCTTATGTTATTATGTTATGTTCTAACTATGAACATAATAACCATCTCTAAGTGTTTGGAAGCAAGAGGTGCCCCTCACTAAGCACAATTGTCCCTTCATGTCTGCATACACACCCACCCGCTCCTTTCTGGAACTGGGAGCAGAGCACAATTTTTGCATGCTCCTTTAATGCCCATCAGCACCAGCAAGAGTGAAGGGAGCATCCAAGAGCATGTCCTGCTTCCCAGGCCTCTTTCCCAGCATGAAATGGGGGATTTCTAGAGAGGTTCCTATGACATCACTGGAGCCTCTGGGAAAGAGAGAGAGAGAGAGCTGGCATAGCACTGTAGTCAGAGTGTCGGACTAGGACCTGGGACAAGCAGGTGTGACTCTCCACTCTGCCATGGAAGCTCGCTGGGTGACCCTGGGTCTGTCACAATCTCTCAGACTAACCTCCCTCACAAGGCTGTTTCCCCCCAAGTTTTTGATTAGGTAACAATAACTTCCAAAAAACAATAGAACAAAGTTTTGAGTCCAGTAGCACCTTTAAGACCAACAAAGCTTAATTCTGGGTATAAGCTTTTGTGTGCCTACGCACTTCATCAAAACAAATGATCCTCAAATAACAATTTTCCATATCCAAAATACAGCTACCGAAATTAAACAATATCCATTTATACAATTCATATAAGATATATCACCTTCTTCATACAAAGCTTATGTTGTTGTAGGGTTAAAGTGGAAGAGGGGAAAGCAATTGGATAAGCCTCTTTGGATAAGCCTCTTAGGGAAAAAAGCAAAGTATAAACAAAATACTAAGAAGAAGAAGAAGATGATGAACCAAGCATCTCTGATCAGCGGTGGACTCTCTGCTGCCCTCTGAGCCATAGCAGATGCCTCCTCATGCTGATCTTTGATGCTGGTATCAGTCATAGTTCTCCCTGAGATGTGATAACTTCTAGACAGTGTTCCCTCTAAGCTGAGTTAGTGTGAGCTAGCTCACAGTTGTTTAGCCTCTGGCTCACACATTTTTGCCTCAGCTCAGGAAGGATGGCTCCAGAGCAAACTAATTTACACAGTAGCCAAATTGCTCACTTACAGCTTTAATGCCAGTAGCTCACAAAGGACAATTTTCGCTCACAAGACTCCATAGCTTAGAGGGAGCACTGCTTCTAGTAATACTTTCAAGCTATTCAGAGAAGAGCAATTAGCTGATACCTAAAAAGAAGAAGCAAAGATAAGGTCCGCTTGACAACCCGCTCAAACATTTCTCATAGACCACATTCTCTAAACATTATGTCCTCTGAATGGCACTTCCTTGGGAACAAGGGTTGCCAAATCCTTTAATTCAGCAGAATGTAAGAGCAGCAGCCTACAGGAAGGCTCTGCTTCTAATACCTTAGCATGTAGTCCCTTTCATTACACCCACAAGCCGCCCACCTCCTCTAAATTGCCATTCTTTCCAATGCTATTCTGCTTTATTTCCTGGGTATGAATATACAGAAGCACCCCAGGCCCTGGCTGCTAGATTCCAGCAACCTCTTGCAGCAATAAATATCGGAGGGGTTGATCAGGCAGTGGGATTTCTCCCCCCACCTTCGAATGACACATTTGAGTGTTGAAAGCAATGCATTCTGTTATCCTGCTACTAAGGCATAATAAAAATGTCGCTTTTGCCTTCTCAGCCTCTCTTCTTTGGAGTCTTGCACAGAAGAAACGATCTCTGGCTTGTAGGCTGTAGCATCCCACAGACCCTTTGAGAAAAGTGTCAGAAAACCTACAAACCTGCACAGCTAATTGGATGCGGAATTATTACTGACACTTTGGAAAGGCAGCCTGTCATTTTAAAAGAAACAGGGTGGAATTGTGTGGATACTGAAACTTGACATTGGAGGGTAGAAGGTGGAAGGTCCGATACCACTGCGCAAACACAGCCCTATAATTTTCTGCAGCAGAACCGCACTTGTGAGACCAAATCCTTTCTTGCCACCAATTACACCTTTCAGAACATGTACCAGAATCATTCAGCTATGTTAAGAATCACACTCTTTGCCCTCCATGTTTGTTTGTTTTTCAGATGCAGACCCAGGTACAGCTGACGTTTTCTGTTAAATGGTATTAAGGAGAGAGTACAGCTCAATGGCAGAATACACCATTTGCACACAGAGGGTTCCCTGGTTTAAGGCCTGACAAATTCCAGCTAAAAAAAGTAGCAGGGCTAAGAAGACCATGGAGAGCTAGAGACCCTGGAGAGTTGCTGACGCTTCCAGCCAGAACAGGTAGCAGCAGGCTAGATGGACTAGATCCTCCCTTCCCTGTTGAACTTTTAGATTTCAGCTCTTTGAGGAAAGGCTCTGTCAGGGCCTTTTTGCGTATGTTACTCAGAAAACTGCCAAGTACATGATATCCTCCCTCCCTCCCTTTCTTCTAAAGACTTCTTCCCTTTTCATCTCTTTTTGTAGCTGGATTGACTTCAGCCTTCATAACCTATCCAGTTTCCTAATCAAGTCCTATTGTTACCTTTAACAAAAAAATTTTTATTGTGTGTAGCACATTTGCACTTAGTTCTTCCTTCGAATGGCGGGAAATAACATACAAACAGCCACGACACCTCTGTGTGCACCAAGCTGATGAAAACTCCCCTGATTTGAGCACGTCATGAATGGACATGACATAACGCTTTGTACCACCTCGACTGAGGTCAAGGCCAAGCCTGCTCGGCCATTCAAGCCTTTTTTCCTGGATGCCTTTAAAAGGATCCTGGATGCCTTCATTATTTTTGTTTTGGTTCTTTCTGTTCTCCAAGATAACAAAAGCGCTCCTCTGCATTTGGGTACATCTGTATGTGGTCATCACAGAATGATCAGAACTTCAAAATCCTTAATAATAAAAGTACTAACAGCAGCAAAAGATACCATCAATTGCCCTGGAAAATTCCAGAGGGGCCCCCAACCATCCTCACTTGACCAGCCATGTGGGACACATTTGTTGTCAAAGGTTTACATGAGGAAAAAAACTCAAGAGAATATTCAGAGATTCTGAAATCTTCCTCTGCTACCTCCAGTGGTCTCTTGGTTGCCACAACACCTCCTGTCTACCCAGAAGACAGGAGGCCTCCCCAAGGGCCAATTTAGCACAGTGTCACATCTGCAGGTATATGGATCTGCCAAACCTTTTCTATGAAGAATTCCACAGAGACGCTCCTTTTCAAGAACAAAAAATCTGAAGACAACCAGGTATGTCATTTGCAAGAGAGGAAGAAAAAGAGAGAGAGAGAGAGAGAGAGAGAGAGAGAGAGAGAGAGAGAGAGAGAGAGAGAGAGACACACACACAGACACAATCTTTATTCACTCAGAGACCAGCTAAAACAGGATAAATGTTCTGTATACATCCTATTAATCAAAACACATTTTTTAAAAAAAGTTTATAATTCTGCTGGGCTTTTTTCCAAAGCTATATGAGGTGACCTGAGGAGATTTGGGAGGGGGGCAGAAAACTCTCAGTCCACCCATGGCCAACCTCCCATAGCCAACCAACTGCCTACCTGTCACCCTTGCTCAGGAGTCAGGGAGGACAAGCTTTCTTCATTCCTTCTCAGGCCTCTTTTAAAAACAGTGCAGCAAGCCATGCCTGCAGTTGTGGAGCTCTCCAAGGTTCCTTCCACTTACCAAAAGTTTGGCCACCATTTCTAGCTACCAGGGCAACCAAAATGGTGGCCAATCTCTCATGAGAAGAAAGAATCTTGTGCAAGTTCAGGAAGCCCAACTGGGTACATATGGCTTGACAAGCTGTTTTTAAAGGATCCTGCGGCAGGTAAGAAGGATTATCTTCTCTGGGGGCAGCAGCAATATGGTGGCTTGGCAAACTACAGAAAGGAGGGAAGCGAGGGCCACCGCCGCCTCCGGTGGCAAAAGATCTTGAGCTGCCTCTGCTCTTCTTATTTGTTTTTCTTCACCATGAGAAAGAGCAGCTGAAACTGATTATTGGGAAACATCTGCATGACCATAGCAAATCTCCGAAACTCCGAGGCCCTAAAAGAAGTCTGTTAAATAGTCTAGAAAACATCAAGGCAAGGTTGACCTTGTGGGACTCTGGTTACCAAAGGATATAGAGCAAAAGGTGTTTGCTCCGTTTGGGTGGCGGCAGACAGCGCCATCAAGTTATGGCTGACTTATGGCAACCCCATGGAGTTTTCAAGGCAAGAGATGTTCAGAGGTGGTTTCCCATTGCCTGCCTCTGTGCCACAACCCAGGTATTCCTTGGAGGTCTCCCATCCAAATACTAGCCAGGGCCAACCCTGCTTAGCTTCTGAGATCTGACTTTGACCTGGCCTGGGCTATCCAGGTCAGGGCTTATTCAGTTTATGGGGGTGCATCCCCCCCCCCTCAACTTCATTTTATTTCATTCTTGTTTTTAGCCCAATTTTAAAATTTATCTATCTTTCATTATTTCTGTCTTCTCCTTCCTCCACATACCGTGTGGGCTGAAGCTAGTGTAGGTGGTAGGGCCGAGGGAATAGTGCCTGGCCACGTCAGCGGGGAGCAGATGTGTGCTGCTGACACTCTCTCTCCTGCTTCTTCCAGGTTTTTGGCTACTCTTTCTGACATAGTCCTGTTGTTTTGCCTTGCTGCATCTTGAGAAATGTAGCCCCAGAGGGGTTAGTGATAAAGGCAGGCACCGGGTCTCCATTCTCAGGGCATGGAGACTCTGTTTTGAGAAGCAGATGCCTGACGCCTAGGATGTATCAGGAAGTGCAACAAGGAATAATAGCTGGTGTAAGTTTTATGTTTGGTTGTTTATATGCTTTAAGACTTTTAAGACTGGCATTATGGGTAATGGAGATGGCAGTTAGGGATGGCACTTAGCACACTTCGGTGCTGAAGAGATTTGGGTTCTGAAAGTGTTTTAGCTCATGTTTTGTATGCTCTTAAAAAACAAATAAAAAGCAGTGTTTTCTAGATATCCTGCCTTTTTCCAGATTGCAGGGTAAGGAAAGCAGAGAAGAGAGACCAGGAGGAGAGAGGTTCTTGGTCTAGCTTGGCTAGGCCAGAAATCCTAATGGCAGCAGTTCCAGTTCTGGCTCCAGCACTAGTCCCGACAGTGGGAGAGCCTGTGACTCAGTGGGAGAGCACCAGTTGTGCATGTAGAGGATGTCTACCGTCTTCTGTGGAAAAGGACAGGGTGATATGAAAGACCTCTTCCTGAGGCTGTGGAAAGCCCCTGCCAATCTAGGCAATAGTGAGCTTGACAGTCCAAAGGATTGATCCAGGTAGTCAGCCATAGAACAGATTTAGAGTCCCGTGGCACCTTTAAGACCAACAAAGGTTTATTCAAGGTATGAGCTTTTGAGTGCAAAGCTTTCAGGTCCAATGTATTTGAAAAGGTATGCTTTGCACGCAAAAGCTCATACCTTGAATAAACCTTTGTTGGTCCAATGGATTGTCTCAGAATAAAGCAAGTTCATGTATGAGGGAGAAGGCAAGTTTGAAAATTTGTAATATAATTCCCCTCCCTCAGACTGTCATCAATTCTGAAACAGAAGGGTACTAGAATAGGATGAGACCTTCCTGTTTAATAAATGCCAGCAATTAATTTTTTTGGATTTTATGTAGGTCATTTCTACACCACCACTCAGCCTCATCTAAGGATTGCCCGTTGTTACTCTACCCATCCTTGGAGGGTTTTCTAGACCACTGCAAAGGGCTGGAAGCCAGACTGCAAACAATGCCATGCATTAAGGAAAGGGAGGAAACTGATGCCGTTAAGAAGCCAAACGGCAGGAAAAGCCCCCCCAAAAAAATGTGGCCCAGCTCTAGAGGACTGCAGTTGCTCAGAAGGGGTTTGTGAAATGCTTTGCATGCCCTGGCTTCCCTGTCTGGTAGTTTTGTAAGGAATCAGTTTCTCCATGAGGAGAAAATACTGGTGCCTCTGTGGACTGCTTTAACGTTTATCCACAAATATCTACAAAAAAACAGGGAGATCAGGCAAGGCCCCAGCTGTGCAGTACTAGTTTAAAACAGCACCCACCCACCCCCTTCCTGCCACCGAAGCAACCGTGTTCCCCTCCTGGGACTCTGCAGAGCTGCCATTTGCCAGAGCTACTAAACTCAGAGGTCTTTCTCTGGCTAGACTTGAACAGCAAAATTGTTTATTTCCAGCTCCCGCCTACAAACATTCCAGTGGCTCCGAGTAGCCATGAGTCATCCAGTGCCATTAAGCAGAAGTACCTTCAGCTACACAGCTACACAGAAGGCCAGAAAGAAACTCATTTTGTATATTCAACACTATCCAAAATGCAACAATACCCCAAAGGCTGGGACGGAATATTGCCACAGGAAATGAGACAAATCCAAGCAGAGCTTCAGCCTTGTAAACAATGTGCTCTTGTAGCTTGGGAGAAAGACCTGAGAAAATCAAGGATGCATTCAGTTTGTTGACATCTTCCTCTGACCCAACCGAAGGAGCCTCAGGGTTGCAAATTCGCTTCCATGAGAAAAAACAAACTAGATTTCATACATGCCCTTTAAAACACTTTTGAGCCTTTCTTCTGTTGGTGGTGTGCCAATGTGAAGGACAAAAGTTCAGTTTTGAATGCACTTGTCTGAGTTTTTTAAATTGACTGATGGGCAGGTGGGAAAGTGAATTTACAATTGCATTACAACCTCTTTGTTACCTGTGAACAGATGTGTTCTATCAGAAGTGCTTTGTCAGTCCTTGAACTGACTCCCCCTCCCCCAATAGAGTTGTACCATTTTGGAATACCTCCAGATTTTAAGCTCTCCTCCCAGAACAGAAATGTCAGTTTTCCCAGACGAGTTTTCCTTTAAGATGTCCTTTCTCATATGAAACTGACAAGGTAGGAGAAAAGTCTTGCCAGTTTCACTTGAGGGACCGCCTTTCCCAGTATGTTCCCCCAAGAGCACTACGGTCTGGGGCCCAAAATCTTCTAACTGTACCGGGCCCCAAAGATGCTAAATTGGCCATCACGAGGGCTAGGGCTTTCTCGGTGGCGGCCCCCACCTGGTGGAACGAGCTCCCGGAGGAGATCCGGGCCCTGCGGGACCTGATGCAGTTCCGCAGGGCCTGTAAGATGGAGCTCTTCCACCAGGCCTTCGACTAGGGGCCACCGCCGCCGCCCCCCGGTTATACTACCATCATTGGGGGGGGGGAAGGGCCCTAGGAGGGCAGGAAGTAACATCTGTTTAACACTTATTATGGAATGCCTACCGGGGATGTCTGGTTTGTGGATGTGGTTGTCCTCTCTTAGATTCCGGAATGGATGATTTGTAGTTCGAGTACTTTAATGTTTGAGAGGGTTTTAAACTGTATACTATTTTTTAAATGTTACTAAATTATTTGATGTTTTTATCAGCAAGATTCTTTGCCATGTAAGCCGCCCTGAGCCCTACGGGGGAGGGCGGAATATAAATTTAATAATAAATAAATAAATAAATATATTTCCTCCCCCCCCCTTACTGAAACTGACAATTCCTTCCTCTAACATTATCAGTTTTTACTGGACAGGAAATGAGGGGCAGTGAAGTAAATATAGGTGGATAGCTCTGGGACTGCACCTGTGCTGAGCTCCAGGGTAATATGGGCTGGTGTCTTTTCTTGCACTCACTATATAGGTATGATGGCATTTAAAGCAAAAACAATATAACTCGTGAATGGTCTTAATGTACATTTACTGAAGTGGGGGGAGATTCCCAGGTGCTTTAAAATGTGCTTCTATAAGTTTGGCCTTAAAGTTGCACTATTGCCATTCTCTTCCAAAAGTAAGAGGATCTTCACAGTTCCAGATTATGAAATGTGCTGCCCTTACCTCTGGCCAGCCACTCTCAGTGTGATGACTGTAAGTTACTGAAAGGCAATGCTACTATATGCTACCAAATGGTGCCAAGACATTAAGATATTGAACAAACAGTGTCATTCTGAGCAGAATTACAGCCTTCTAAGCTCACTGATTCCAATGGCTTTAGAAGGGTATAACTCTGCTTAATTGCAGTAATGGATATGGAGATACACACACACACACACACACATATATATATACACATATTTTTGTTGTTGTTGTTCAGTTGCACATACACATACATACATACAAACATACATACAGGTACTTTTTGAGCAAGCTCTCCTCTTTATAGGTAAAGGTAAAGGTTCCCTTGCTCAAAAGCCAGTCGAATCCGACTCTAGGGTTGCGGTGCTCATCTCCGTTTCAAAGCCGAAGACTGGTCATGTGGCCAGCATGACTAAATACCAAGGCGCACGGAACACTGTTACCTTCCCACCAACGTGGTACCTATTTATCTACTTGCAATTTCTTGCTTTCGAACTGCTAGGTTGGCAGGAGCTGGAACAAGAGATGGGAGCTCACTCCATCATGCAGCACTCGGGTCTCGAACTGCTGAACTACCGACCTTCCACAGCCTGCAGTTCAGCGTTGTTCGTTACAGACCACATCTTTCTAGATCTCGTTGTATCGGTTTCACAACGGGCTTTTCTGCTAGTAGAGGTATGATGGCATTTAAAGCAAAAACAATATAACTCGTGAATGGTCTTAATGTACATTTACTGAAGTGGGGGGAGATTCCCAGGTGCTTTAAAATGTGCTTCTATAAGTTTGGCCTTAAAGTTGCACTATTGCCATTCTCTTCCAAAAGTAAGAGGATCTTCACAGTTCCAGATTATGAAATGTGCTGCCCTTACCTCTGGCCAGCCACTCTCAGTGTGATGACTGTAAGTTACTGAAAGGCAATGCTACTATATGCTACCAAATGGTGCCAAGACATTAAGATATTGAACAAACAGTGCCATTCTGAGCAGAATTACAGCCTTCTAAGCTCACTGATTCCAATGGCTTTAGAAGGGTATAACTCTGCTTAATTGCAGTAATGGATATGGAGATACCCACACACACACACACGTATATATACACATATTTTTGTTGTTGTTGTTCAGTTGCACATACACATACATACATACAAACATACATACAGGTACTTTTTGAGCAAGCTCTCCTCTTTATAGGTAAAGGTAAAGGTTCCCTTGCTCAAAAGCCAGTCGAATCCGACTCTAGGGTTGCGGTGCTCATCTCCGTTTCAAAGCCGAAGACTGGTCATGTGGCCAGCATGACTAAATACCAAGGCGCACGGAACACTGTTACCTTCCCACCAACGTGGTACCTATTTATCTACTTGCAATTTCTTGCTTTCGAACTGCTAGGTTGGCAGGAGCTGGAACAAGAGATGGGAGCTCACTCCATCATGCAGCACTCGGGTCTCGAACTGCTGAACTACCGACCTTCCACAGCCTGCAGTTCAGCGTCTTAACCACTTGAGCCACCGCAGCTCCTCTTTATAGTGTCATGCATGTATGGTTGCCAACTCTGGTGTCAGAAATTCCTGGATATTTGGAGATAGGGCATGGAGAGGGTCAGGTCTGGCAAGGGAAGGGATCTCAGCATAGTATAACACCCTACAGTCCACCCTCCAAAAGAGCCATTTTCTCCAAGGGAACCGATCTCTCTAGTGTGGAGGTCAGTTGCAATTCCAGGAGATCTCCAGGCCCCACCTGGAGGCTGGTGCCCCTGGATCCACTAGTGTGCCAGGAATCAGGTTGGAGTAAGATAACTTCTAACACACCCTCGAGACCGTTTCTTTAGCCCTGACCACCTGATGATGGAATGAAGCTGCACCCTAGCAAGACTCAAGGACAGAGCCCACTCCATACACGAGGTCTCACACCCAGCAGGTTAAGGCCCATCTGAACCTGGGCTGGGCTGAAAGCACTGCACTGGCTGCCAATAGCATACCGGATCCACTTCAAAGTGCTGGTTCTTACCTTTAAAGCCCTATATGGCCAGGGTCCGACCTACCTGAGGGACCGCCTTTCCCCATACATACCCCCAAGAGCACTTTGGTCGGGGACGCAACATCGCCTGGTGATTCCAGGCCCCCGAGAGGTAAAGCTTGCTGCCACCAGGGCCAGATCCTTCTCAGTGGCGGCCCCCACCTGGTGGAACGAGCTCCCGGAGGAGATCAGGACCCTGCGGGACCTTATGCAGTTCCGCAGGGCCTGCAAGACGGAGCTCTTTCTCCAGGCTTTTATATAGGGGCCGCCACTTCTACTACTACCACCACTGAAACAACAGGGTTGGGAGTGGTCCCCGGAAGAACTGCCATAAATTTACATGGCACTGATGCTGCTGGACTGGCTTGGATCATTGACAGGACAATTTAACCTAAGGAAATGATTGTTACCATCCTCAGAGACCATCTTGTCTGTATGGAGCACTTTATCTGTTTGTTGTGATTTAAATGGAGCACTTTATCTGTTTGTTGTGATTTAATGGTTTTTACTGTTTTATATTGTTTTATGTATGGTCTTATGCCCCTGTGTAAGCCGCCCTGAGCCCGTTCACGGGGAGGGCGGGGTAAAAATGCAAATAAATAAATAAATAAATAAACCCTCAGACCTGCGCCAGACCTGCGTCATCTACGCTGAAGCCTATAGCATGACTGCTTCTCATCACAGGGTCACCCAAAGCAAGAGGTTCATCTCTCCACTTGCTGTGGTCCTATTTTTTTTAACTATTATAATTTCCATTATTATACCATTAAACCCATTCCAAATTGCTGCCATTTCTACCATTAGGCTTTATTGTTGTGTTTAGTGACGTCTGTCTTGATGGCACAAGGAGGATTTGTATTTCCTTGACGTTTGGGGAGACAAGGAAATTCGGTAGTGGAGTAGTGACGCGGTGTCGTGGTGTAGTAGTGCTAATCAGCTGACATAGGAGAAAAGATGATGAAGGCATACTTCTGCCATGATGGTGAATAAAAAAGAAAGTGGATTCATTATCATAACATAACAAACCACCTTATACGGAGGGAAAACATGGGACGTGTATAATTTCAGTGGCTCTACATCCTTTAATGTGTGGATCCACCATTCTCATTCTGGTGCACTGTTTATTTGATTGTGGAGAATAGATTGTTCATTCCTCATTTAATGTGGCCCACTAATGCAAGTAGAGCCCTGGAACATTTTCCCTCTGTCTCCAAATGGAGTTTAGGTTCCAGTAACTAAGCTCAGAAACCCCTGTAGGAAACCTAAACTGGGCCCAGCTGCCTGTGACCTCAGCCTGACTTTCATAGTTATCAGAAAAGCAACCTTTCTCTGTGTAAGTTGGTTGTTTCATGTATTTCAAAAGTAGCCAACTTTAACTACACTGGCCACTCCTAGTTATGAGATTTTGTAGTCATGGTTAAAGTGGCCCCAAAGCATACGGCTTCACACAAGCTACTTCCTACACTGTCTTTTGGCATAGCGGTTAAGAGCAGCATACTGTAATCTGGAGAACCAGGTTTGATTCCCCACTCCTCCACATGCAGCCAGCTGGGTGACCTTGGGTCAGTCACAGTGCTCTCAGATCTGTTCTCTCAAGAGCAGTTCCCTCAGAGCTCTCTCAGCCCCACCTACTTCACAGGGTGTCTGTTGTGGGGAGGGGGAGGGAAGGAGATTGTAAACTGTTCGGAGACTCCGAGTGAAGGCGGGATATAAATCCAACCCTTTTTCTTCTTCTTCTCGGCAGATATTTTGTTTCCAGAATAATCTGTGAAGTATTGACAACGAAATTATAAATTTTAGCTGGGTTCAAAGAAGGGGTCCAGATCACTACTAACAACTGGAGTATAAACTCTTTTCTTTATTGATTGACCATGATCAAGGAAAGCATCTATTCCTAAAACAGTTCAAGATGCCAACAACGTTACAGACAAAAGCATATGTTAATGGATGGCCAGCTGGACTCAGCCCCAGATATTTTGGACAGGGCCTTGGAGGCTGTGGCGGGTTGGTTGCAGCAGAGACAGCTGAAGTTGAATTCAAGAAGAAGAAGAAGAAGAAGAGATTGGATTTATACCCCGCCCTTCACTACCCAAAGAACAGTTCAAGATGCCAACAACGTTACAGACAAAAGCATATGTTAATGGATGGCCAGCTGGACTCAGCCCCAGATATTTTGGACAGGGCCTTGGAGGCTGTGGTGGGTTGGTTGCAGCAGAGACGGCTGAAGTTGAATTCAACTGAGACCGAGGTCCTGTATCTGAGCCATGGAGGATCGGCTGTGGAAATACGGCTCCCAGCCCTGGGTGGGGTGTTATTGATGGCAGCACCGAGAGTGAGGAGCCTTGGGGTGATACTCGATGCCTCATTATCTATGGAGGCTCAGGCCACTGCGGTTGCCAAATCAGTTTTTTTCTATCTACGGCAGGGGCTGCAGCGACTTAGCTACAGTGATCCAGGCAATGGTCACTTCCAGACTGGACTACTGCAACTCGCTCTGTGCAGTCCTACCCTTGTATCTGATCCAGAAATGGAAGTTGGTGCAGAATGTGGCAGTGTGTGTGCTGATAGTGACATCTTCGGGGGTGCACATTCGGCCTGCACTCCGTGAACTGCACTGGCTGCCAATAGAATTCCGAGTCCGTTTCAAGGTGTTGCTACTTACCTTTAAGGCCTTAAGCGACCAGGGACCAACATACTTACAGGACGGCCTCTCATCATATGTGCCCCATCGAGCCTTGCACTCATTAGATCAACACCTACTGGTGATCCCCGGCCCAAAAGATTCCCATCTGGCCTCAACCAGGGCCAGGGGATTTTTGGCCCTGGCCCCAACCTGGTGGAATGAGCTCCCGCTAGAGATCAGGGCCCTGCGGGACCTTTTACAGTTCCACACAGTAGTAAGATGGAGCTCTTCCACCAAGCTTTTGGGTGAGGCAGCACATGTGAAATATCATCTGTCATCACTTGTTACCTTTCTGTTACCATCTGTACTGTGGTCTTCAATTTTTGAGGATACAGAATGACAACCACCTTGGTTTACCCACTTATAATCTGGAATCCCTTATGGGCACCATTGTAATAGCTGTGATGTAGTTTGATCGCCATCGTTTAAGGGTTAAGTTTATGGTTTTAATCTTGATTTTATTGCTTTATACTAATGTTGCAACCGCCCTGAGCCAGCTCACAGGAAGGGCAGGGTGGAAACTGAATTAATTAAATAAATAAACTATATAGGCAAACTGACATCAGGATCTTGCAGAATTTTTACACCAGTTTACACAATGTCAACTCAATACTGCACCAAATGTAAAGCAATAGGAAAGTGATCTATACTTCCTTCGTAGCATACTTTTAAGAATACTACTGCCTTATCTATTGTATGCTACAAGTGCAACATGAACTGCTGCTGACTACTATAGTTTAAGAAAACAGGATATGTGTTAAAGGGTAGTTTGCCCTCTGAGGCAAGGAATGGAGGCTTTTGGAAACTTCTACTGAAAACACAGATAACAGTGCTGGCTCATCACTGGGTCAAACGTTCCCCTCAATTTTTTATTTGACCTTCACAGATATGGCTACACTATCGCTCATTCACATTTAGCCTTTCCCCCTCCTTCAGTATGCCACAGATGTACAGGGATCTAGACAAAAAGATGTCTTGTTCTACCACTCCCAGTGGAATTGCTAGCAGCAGATGTAGGTTATATCAATCTTGAGGCAAAAGCAAATCTCTTGCTAGGCTTGAAGATGTATTTATCTGTCTGTTAGGACAGGGACAGAGATTTTCATTCACCAAGGGAAGGACTGTATTAAATGTATTAAAGACCGTCAGAGGACAACATGGGACCACATATTTTTTGTTCCTTAGATGAAATTTTGAAATTGAAACCTTAAGAAGTATTTGCAGGTATACAGTGCCATTGCAGAGTTCATGCAGATTTAGCTGGACTTAAAATTAACAAATGATTGTGACTGGAGGAGTCTGACTTTTTCTCAGTTTGAGAATAGCAACCATAAATAATGTTTCCTGCACACATTTCCATATGAATCATAGAATCACAGAGTTGGAAGGGGCCATACAGGTCATCTAGTCCAACCGCTGCTCAAAATGCCTTTGAGAATATGTTAGTTTTTGATTAATATATTGGAACATGATCCCCCACTGTGACTTTTCTGAGTAACACCTTATGTAATGACAGCCAGCGTGGTATAGTGCTAAGAGTGGTTGACTCTAATCTGGAGAACTGGGTTTGATTCCCCACTCCTCCTCCACATGAAGTCTGCTGGGTGACCTTGGGCCAGTTACAGTTCTCTCAGAACTCTCTCAGCCCCACATACCTCACAAGGTGCCTGTTGTGGGGAGAGGAAGGGAAGGAGATTGTAACCGCTTTGAGACTCCTTGAGTCAGAGAAACGTGGGGTATTAAAACCAACTTTTCTTCCTCATGAGACCTCAACAAAGACATTATGTGGTTAAAAACTTGTAGGTGTTAATGCTGCTACTCCAGGGCAAGTGGTTTGGGAACTGTGGTGAAGCCACTTCCTATTTGGATCATAGGGACCTAATCACTACAGTTCTGGTCCATCTATAAGTGGTTTGTTTTTGGGCCCAATTCAAGATTCCACTGCTGAACTTTACAGCTGTATATGGCTTGGAACTATCATACCTTTAGAACTGCCCAGGCCTCGGTTCCTGCCTTAATGCACCGGAGCACCACTCCGCCAGTCAGGAGCCCCGCCCCCTGCTCCCACCAGCCATCGGTTGGGACACGGTGGGGGGGCGAAACGTTCCCCCCACCTCCCTGAGCCCCGGGGTGGTGGCCTTGGACTCGTAGGGGCAAATTCCACCTCTCGTGCAAGAGGTCACTCTGGCTCCCACAGCTCTCCTTCCCGGCTCCTTAAAAAGTTATGGCAGCAGCTGCAACGCCCGCGCGGGGGGGAGGGGCGGGGTGAAATGTTCCCTTGCCTCCCTGAGCCCCGGGGTGGTGGCCTTGGACACGTAGGGGCAAATTCCACCTCTCGTGTGTGGACTTTTCACCTCTCACATGTGACACGGGAGAGGTCATTCATTCTGGCTCCCCCAGCTCTCGGGAGGGGCTCTTAACAGTTATGGCCGCCGGCGCTGTTCTCGGCAGCAGCTGCGATACCTGCGCGAGGGGGAGGGGTGGGGCGAAACGTTCCTGTCCTGAGGACGGAACTTCAAACCCCCCCCAGGCCGGAAAAGCCCCGACCCCCCCACAGAGCCGGGACAACAGACCACGGCTCCCTCCATACTCATACCTCTCTCGTGTGATGAGGTCATGAGGTCACACGTGAGACGTCATTCTGGCTCCCCCAGCTCTCGGGAGGGGCTCTTTAAAAAGTTATGGCCGTCTTTTTCAGGCTTCACGCCGGAGCACCGGGCCTGAAAATCTTTTTCCCCCACCATAGAGAACAATGGAGGGGATGGGGCAACCTGTTTGGGGGGCTGTAGAATTGGACCCCCTGGTTCAATGTTCCTGAACCATGGAGGGTATCTTGGGGAGAGGCTCCAGCAGCTACCCTGCAATTTTGGAGCCTCTTCCTCAAATCCCCTCCCCTCCAGCCCCCAGAATATACCCTATGTTGTTGCCATTGACTTCAATGGCCCATAGGATATAATGGGGCACAACTGCGGGAAGCCGATTCAGATCAGAGAATCTGATTCGGCCCACAGCAGCCTGAAAGGGGCCCGAATGGGCCATTCCCTCCAGCAGCTGGCTTGCTCGGGCTCTCTGCAGCCACGGGGATCCTGAGCAACCCAAGGGAAGGGAAGGTGATTTA
>NW_015162476.1:1844824-1888800 GCF_001447785.1 Gekko japonicus | reverse complement strand
CTTAGGAGTCTTGATCCTGGTTGTGTGGTGGGCTAGTTGTGGCAAATGGTAGGGAAGCTCAGTATTTCTGTATACAGTTGTAGGGGCTTTATTGCAATGTGCTATGGCCTGATATTATGTTCTTATTCCAGTGTGGGGTGTGTGGGGGGCAATGGAAGCTGAGTGATAGGGTCTCTCCAAGTGATTGCCAGAAGTGAGATGCGTCCTGGTCTTGTGTCTTACAGATAATCTTACAAATAGTCCTTTGCATTTATATCATGCTTTCAACTTCAAAAGGATCATAATGCTGATTGTGTGAATTTAGGCAAATCACGAGAGGTAGAGCAGGAAGGGTTGCATCAGTGCTTAGTTCTTGTGGCCCTTTCTTACACACCCAGGGAAATGCTGATCGCCACTTTGGGGCCAGGAAGCAATTTTTCTCCAGGCCAGTTTGGCCCCCTGTGATCCTGGAGGTTTTTTTTTTATCATATTCTGGGTGTGGAACAGGGGTCACTGGGGTGTGTGGGTGGTATTGGTGAATTTCCTGCATTGTGCAGGGGGTTGGACTAGATGACCCTGGAGGTACCTTCCCACTCTATGAGTCTATGATTCTATAATTCACCCAGGCTGGCTGTGGGCACGCCAGCACCTCTGTCAGGCAGAAGCGCCTAAGATCCTCTCCCTCCCCTTTTCCTTCGCCGAACTTGGAGGCGAAGGGAAGGGAGAGGGGGGAAAGAATGGATCCCAGGTGCTTCTGCCTGTCAGAGGGACTGGTGCACACTTCCAGTTGATATGCCTACTCCCATATCAACCTACTTGACCGCTACAGTAATCTTCTGAGGGCTTGCATTGGATGCCCTGTCTTCTTAGGTTAGATGACTGACAACCCGAGAGAGGGCCTTCTCAGTCCTTGGCACTGAAATTATGGATTCCCTCCCCAGGGATATTCATCAGTCCCTTTTGTTACTGTCTTCTGCAAGCAGGCGAAGATTTTTTTGATATTCCCTCAACGACCTCTCTTTCACGGTTTATGTTTTAATTGCTGGCTGTTTTTATGTATGTATTTTACTTGTGGTTGTAAATTGGTTTTATGATTGTTCTATTGGGTTCTCCTGTTAAATTTAAGGTGCCTTGGTGGTCCTTATTGAGCAAAACAGGAGAATATAAATTCTGTGAATGAGCACATATTTTTTATTTTTTATTTTGAACAGTTTTCATAGCACAACAGACAACACAGCCATATATCTGAGCTACATAATTACAAATGTTAAACAAATCAAAGCAACAACAAAAGCCTTGTGGAATTTGCCTCTACTATGCAAGAAGTAGGTAACAAATTTAAATTAACAACATTTTCCCAACGATTATGCCCACCAGATGTCCAATTGAGTTCAATATGCCTTCTTTCTGTACTCCTTATGTATCACCCTCTAAGCATTTGAAGGTCCCCAGCGTGAGATTGCCCTAGCTGGATCAGTTAAGTAGATTTAATTCAAAAGTATATTAAATTATGATAATGTGGATTTTTAGGTAATATCGCATTTTCTGAGAGATATTGTATTATGGGGAACCACAATTTCATAATTTTTTCATAATTCTTATGTGATGAGACTGAGAACCACACTGTCATTTTCCCTAGAATGAAGTAGTTCCATGAACTTATTCTCCAGGATTGTAATGTAGGCACTGTCTTATTTTTCCAATGCATCGCTACAGCTAGTCGTGCTACCCCCAATAATAAAGAGATTGTTTCTGTTTTTGTTCTATTAACTAGATCCTCTGACCACCAATTCAGCAATACTGTCTCTGGGAGGCAGGGTAAGTTACAACTAGTTATTATTTGCATCTCCTTCAAAATATGCACATATGACCAGCAACTGTTGGGAGAGACTGAAGCCCAGTTATAAAGGAAGAAATTCACAAATTCAGTCACTGGCATTTCAGTAAAGCAGGAGTCTACAGCCTTGTCCAATCTTTGGGCATTTCTGGAATTTTAAAAACAGGTAACTGGGTTCTAAAATAAAATGGGTGCCGGGGGGGGGGGCAATCACAGAATGGTTTGTTTTGTGGGAGTAGTATTAGGAGATTCCAGACCATACATCCTCCTATGATGTAGGAAGCTATTTTCTTAATGAATAGAAGAACATAAGAGAATATAGAAAAGCCATGTTGGATCAGGCCAATGGCCCATCCAGTCCAACACTCTGTGTCACATAGTATCTAAAACTCAGGTGCCATCAGGAGGTCCACCAGTGGGGCCAGAACTCCAGAAGCCCTCCCACTGTTGCCCCCCCAAGCACCAAGAATACAGAGCATCACTGCCACAGACGTAGCGTTCCCTCTATACCATGTGGCTCATAGCCATTGATGGACCTCTGCTCCATATGTTTATCCAATCCCCTCTTGAAGCTAGGGTGCTCCCAGCAGACACAAAGGGGATGCCTCTTGGGCTCTTCTGAGTAGGGAACCTTTGATATGGAGAAGAGAAGTTTTGTGGAAGAAGCTAGAGGATGCCAGGAAACGTACTGGCAAGCACTGGAGCACCTGTGGGCATCACTCTGGGGACCACTGCAGTGAAGGGTCTCAGAAAGCAGGTGACTCTTCTCTGCCTGAGCATCTGGACAGTCACAGTACTGCCAGTCAGAGCAGACAGTGCTGGATGTCTCTTAGATGGATCAGTGCTCTGGCTCAGACTATGGCAGTTTCATGCGCACAAGCAACAGCTGAGTGTTGGATAGAAATGCTTAAAATAAACAACATGATCAAATGATTTTTGTATATTTCCTGCATTCTGGGTGATTAAACTGAAAGAAATTCACATTTCATCAAACCATATTAACAACCAAAAACTGCCGCTCGTTTCTAAAGGAAACACCATCATTCTTTCCAGGTCCTAATTCAGTAACCAACCAGATCCAAAATAGCTTCTGAAAATAAACAGGTGTGCCCTTTACGTGCAGACTAACCTGTAAAAATTTGCCTGCACTGATTGCAACTGGCCCCAATGATTAATCAACTTCAGTTGAGCCCACTGATTGAGTTAATTAAACCTGCAGTCTAACAATGCAATCTTAAACAGAGTTACACCCTGCTACGCCCACTGATTTCAATGGACTTAGAAGGTTATAACTGTGTTTAGGATTGCACTGCAGGTATCTGTTATGCACACTTTGTATGATGCACTTCATAAGGCATCTTATTGGTTTCTGTCCAGAGACCAATGGACAAGATGTCCAACTCATTCCATTCCATAAGAACATAAGAACATAACATAAGAACATAAGAGACGCCAATGATGGATCAGGCCAAAGGCCCATCCAGTCCAACACTCTGTGTCACACAGTGGCCAAAAATACCAGTGCCATCAGGAGGTCCACCAGTGGGGCCAGGACATTAGAAGCCCTCCCACTGTTGACCCCCCAAGCACCAAGATGACAGAGCATCACTTGCCCCAAAGCCCCTATCTATACCTTGTGGCTAATAGCCACTGATGGACCTCTGCTCCATATGCTTATCTAATTCCCTTTTGAAGCTGTCCATGCTTGTAGCCGCCACCACCTCCTGTGGCAGTGAATTCCATGTGTTAATCACTCTTTGGGTGAAGAAGTACTTCCTTTTATCGGTTCTAACCCGACCGCTCAGCAATTTCATTGAGTGCCCACGAGTTCTTGTATTGTGAGAAAGGGAGAAAAGTACCTCTTTCTCTACCTGCTCTACCGGGAGAAACTGGGATGAAAAACTCCCCATTATACTGATGGCCATTTGAGGTACCACGGCATCACACGGGTACTCCCCGCACATGGTGATGACCGGAAGAAAGATGCGCCTACCAGAAGCTTTCTGGTTGGACACTGAAGTACCCAGTGATTTGGAACCTAGAATGGTAAATGATGGGTGGCTGAGCAAGCTACTCACCAACATCCTGACAATTCATGTACAGGTGGCCAAGGAAATTGGCCGCAGCACTCTTGTTGTGGACAAAAAACTTGGGTGAGTGTGCAACCCACGAATCTGGGAGCCAGGGCAAAAGGTAATGTATCGCAAATTTTCCAGGAAACAACATGCCCTCATGGCAAAATGGGCAGGACCGGTTCCCATTATGTCCCGTGTCAGCCCCACAGTATACAAGGTGGCCATTCCATGCAAAAGGGGACAGATCTGGCATAAATTTTTCCACTCCTCCAAGCTCAAGGAGTGGAAGGGAGAAGCTTCCAAACCAAGGGGGGGTGGCCAGCAGCCACCCCTGCCACAGTCGGAGCTTCCAGTTGCTGCATTCAGAGAAAAGCATTGGAGCCACGCTCATACAGCACCAAACTGGAACGCAGAGAGTAATTGCCTATGCTTCCAGGAACCTCAATTCTGTGGAGCAAAAATACACCCCTTGCGAGAACATCTGTCTAGCTCTGGTCTGGAGTCTTACACATTGGAAATTCATAATAGGGGGAGCCAAAGTGATAGTTCAAACCTCACACACACCCCTAAAATACATTCTATCTGGAAAAGTCCAAAATGGACAGGTGTCTAACACTAGAATTGCACAGTGGACATTTGCACTGGTCAACAAAGGCATTGAGTATAAGAAGGAACAGCAAGATCCGCTAGCTCCTTATGGGCTCATGGTCACAGGGGAACAGCATGAATGCCCCCTACCTGAAGTGCAACACCAACCATGGCCCGCTACATGGGGAGTGCCCCTGGAAGAAGCCAAGCAGAACGGGTTCGCCTGCTGGTTCTGTGATGGGTCCTCCTACCATTTAAACGGCCATCTGTACACTGGCTATGGAGCTATAAGGGTCCAGGACGAATACACATTGCAAGCACCTGTCCGCCCCCATTCTAGTCAAGCAGCTGAAGTAGCCGCTCTGAAAGCAGTACTGGAATTTGAACCCTTAGATCGCTCTCTTGCCATATACACAGATTCTGACTGGACAGCGAAGGCAGCCACAGTCTGGCTACAGCACTGGGAAATGCAAGAGTGGCGAAACACTGAGGGAAAAACAATTGTACACCTAAATTTGTGGACGGAAGTGGCCGACTGCCTCCATCAACGCAAGGCTCCCACTCAGATTTCACATGTTAAGGGTCATCAACGAAAGGATACAGAGACAGCATACTGGAATGACCAGGCAGACTGTTTGGCTAAAGCAGCCGCTGGCATGGATCTACCTCCAGATCCACCAGAATACACGGCGACTCAGCCTCTGCTCGCGGTCGTTACCAGGAGCAAAACAGTAGCGCACAACCGCTCACCCCTTCCACCAGTTTTTGTGGACCTAGCTGAACTACAGAGAAACGATTCAGATGTAAGGGACCTTTTCTCCAAAGGAAAGGACCCCACAGGCAAGTATGAGATCCAGGAACATGAAGGAGTAATTTGGGCTATAGACGCCTCGGGAGACCGCCACTGGGTGGTCCCTGTTGAAGTGCGGGGAGACCTGATCCAGTTTGTTCATGAGCAGGGTCACAGAGGTAAAGAGTTAACACTAGAGAGAGTCAAGGAAGTTGGTTGGTGGCCAGGAATGTGCCGGGAGGTTGACCAGTGGGTAAACAACTGTCTAGCCTTCACCATGGTGAATGCAGATTCCTCCGGGCCGAAAGCCCCCATCCAGCATCAGGGAATCGAAGGACCCTGGGCTCGAGTGCAGATTGATTTCATAGGTCCCCTACCCCGAACACGTAATGGGAACAAACATTGCCTAACTGTCATAGACCCATTCTCCAAATGGATTGAAGCATTTCCCTGCCGGAAAAATGATGCCATTACAATGGCAAAGTTACTGTTTAATCGCCTATTTTCCACTTGGGGCATTCCTAAAGTCATTGATTCCAATTTAGGATCACATTTCACTGGCCAAGTCACCCAGGAACTTTGCAAAATAATGGGTATTGAGCAGAGATACCACATAGCCGGACGGCCGCAGTCGGCCGGAGCTATCGAGCGTACCAATAGGACACTCAAGGAAGCTCACCTGCCTTAGTGCGGATGCAACAGTGCGATCTTGGACCTTGTCCTGGCTACCAGCTTCTGGTCCTTGCTCCTGAAAACTCTGACTGATTTCCCGACATTCTGACCCTCGACTCTGTTTCTAGGCTTGCGTTTGGACTGTGTACCCAGCTTTCATTGACGTGTATCCATGGCGACCGGCCAAGACCCAGCACACCTAGCAGTATGCTGCAATTTGTTGTGTTATTTGTTTTCCTTTTAATTTCATGGCTGCAGTCACCATCTGCCGTGATCTTGGACCCCAGGAACGTGAAGTCTGTCACTACTTCCATGACTTCCCCTTCTATTTGCCAAGGAGTGATGAGGCCAGATGCCATAATCATGTGGTTATTTCATAAAGCTGGGATATGGAATGGTAGTGTATATCCTGATCTCATCAGATTTTGAAAGCTAAGCAAGATGGGTTCTTGGATGGAGGACCACCAAGGAAGATGCTACAAGGAAATGAATGGCAAACCACCTTCTCTTCTCACTTGAAAGGTCATTGCTGGGGTCACCATAACTTGGTTACAACTTGACAGCCCATATGTACATATCAATTAAAATTATATATTCAGAATAATTATGTGCAGCTGTGTTGCTAGGAATATACCATTTCCAGGCTGAAAGTAAGGGATCATAGGTTTAAATGGCACCTATGTAAATGAAACCTGCATTGAGAAAATCTGGCATAACAGGGAGAAAAGTTTCTAGGCTAGCCTTAATGCAATGCTGTTCAACATTACAGCAGGCTGTTTCTGTGTGTCTTTTGTTTTAATGTAGGGAATCGCCCACATTCAGTGGAGTGGGTCAGTCCCAACAGGGCAGAACAGTGTGATTATTCTGAATGGGCATCTTGAAACTAAGCATCATTTCCCCCTGTAAACTTGAAACCATGGGTTGTTCAGAAGCAAATGCAATAATGGCCTGCTAAAAGATATGACGCCGGAAGATGAGCCCCTCAGGTCGGAAGGTGTCCAATATGCTACTGAGGAAGAGCAGAGGGCAAGTACAAGTAACCCCAGAAAGAGTGAAGCGGCTGGGCCAAAGCCGAAAGGACCCTCAGTTGTGGATGTGTCTGATGGTGAAAGGAAAGTCCGATGCTGCAAAGAACAATACTACATAGGAACCTGGAATGTAAGATCTATGAATCAAGGTAAGCTTGACGTGGTCAAAAATGAGATGGCAAGACTGAACATCGATATCCTAGGAATCAGTGAACTAAAGTGGACAGGAATGGGCGAATTTAACTCAGAAGACCATTATATCTACTACTGTGGCCAGGAATCTCGTAGAAAAAATGGTGTGGCCTTTATAGTCAACAAGAGAGTGCAAAAGGCAGTACTGGGATACAATCTCAAAAATGACAGAATGATTTCTGTCCGATTCCAAGGCAAACCATTCAACATCACAGTAATTCAAGTGTATGCCCCAACCACTGATGCAGAAGAGGCTGAAGTGGACCGGTTCTATGAAGACCTACAACACCTCCTAGAACTAACACCAAAAAATGATGTCCTCATCATCATAGGGGACTGGAATGCTAAAGTAGGAAGTCAAAAGGTAACTGGAATAACAGACAAGTTTGGCCTTGGAAAGCAAAATGAAGCAGGGCAAAGGTTAACAGAGTTTTGTCAAGAGAACACACTGGTCATAGCGAACACCCTTTTCCAACAACCTAAGAGGCGACTCTACACATGGACATCACCAGATGGGCAACACCGAAATCAGATTGACTATATAATTTGCAGTCAAAGATGGAGAAGCTCTATCCAGTCAGTAAAAACAAGACCTGGAGCTGACTGTGGTTCAGATCATGAGCTACTCATTGCAAAATTCAGACTTAAACTGAAGAAAATCGGGAAAACCACGAGGCCATTCAGGTTTGACCTAGATCACATCCCTGATGAATATACAGTAGAGGTGAAGAATAGATTCAAGGGTCTGGATTTGATAGATAGAGTGCCTGAAGAACTATGGACGGAGGTTCGTGACATTGTACAGGAGGCAGCAATCACCACCATCCCAAAGAAAAAGAAATGTAAGAAAGCAAAGTGGCTTTCTGATGAGGCTTTACAAATAGCAGAGGAAAGAAGGAAAGCGAAAGGCAAAGGCGAAAAGGAAAGATTTACCCAACTGAACGCAGATTTCCAGAGAACAGCAAGGAGAGATAAGGAGGCCTTCCTGAATGAACAGTGCAAAGTAATAGAAGAAAACAATAGAATGGGAAGGACTAGAGATCTCTTCAAGAAAGTTGGAGAAATCAAGGGAGCGTTCCATGCAAAGCTGGCCATGATAAAGGACAAAAACGGTAGGGACCTAACAGAAGCAGAAGAGATTAGGAAAAGATGGCAAGAATACACAGAAGAACTATACAAGAAAGACCTCGATGTCCTTGACAACCACGACGGTATAATCACTGACCTCGAGCCAGACATCCTGGAATGTGAAGTTAAATGGGCCTTAGAAAGCATTGCTAACAACAAAGCTAGTGGAGGTGATGGTATTCCAGCTGAGCTATTCAAAGTCTTAGAAGATGATGCTGTTAAAGTGCTGCACTCCATTTGCCAGCAAATTTGGAAAACGCAACAGTGGCCACAGGATTGGAAAAGATCAGTATACATTCCAATCCCAAAGAAGGGCAATGCCAAGGAATGTTCAAACTATCGCACAATTGCACTCATATCACACGCTAGCAAGGTCATGCTCAAGATCCTACAAGCTAGGCTTCAACAGTACGTGGATAGAGAACTACCAGAAGTACAAGCTGGGTTTCGAAGAGGTAGAGGAACTAGAGATCAAATTGCCAACATTCGCTGGATTATGGAGAAAGCAAGAGAGTACCAGAAAAATATCTACTTCTGCTTCATTGACTATGCTAAAGCTTTTGACTGTGTGGATCACAACAAACTATGGCAGGTCCTTAAAGAGATGGGAGTACCAGACCACCTCACATGTCTCTTGAGAAACCTGTATAAGGGCCAAGAAGCGACAGTTAGAACCGGATATGGAACAACTGATTGGTTCAGCATAGGAAAAGGAGTACGACAAGGATGTATATTGTCGCCTTGCTTATTTAATATATATGCAGAGTACATCATGCGAAATGCTGGCCTGGATGAATCACAAGCGGGAATTAAGATTGCTGGGGAAAAGATCAACAACCTCAGATATGCAGATGATACCACTCTAATGGCTGAAAGTGAAAAGGATCTAAAGAGCCTCTTGCTCAGAGTAAAAGAGGAGAGCGCAAAAGTGGGCTTGAAGCTCAACATCAAAAAAACTAAGATCATGGCATCCGGCCCCATCACTCCTTGGCAAATAGAAGGGGAAGTCGTGGAAGTAGTGACAGACTTCACGTTCCTGGGATCTCAGATCACCACAGACTGTGACTGCAGCCATGAAATTAAAAGACGCCTGCTCCTTGGGAGGAAAGCGATGGCGAACCTAAACAGCATGATAAAAAGTAGAGACATCACCCTGCCAACAAAAGTCCGCATGGTCAAAGCAATGGTATTCCCAGTAGTCATGTATGGCTGTGAGAGTTGGACTATAAGGAAGGCCGAGCGCCGAAGAATAGATTCTTTTGAACTATGGTGCTGGAGAAGACTCTTGAGAGTCCCTTGGACTGCAAGAAGAACAAATCAGTCAATCCTCAAAGAAATCAACCCTGACTGTTCCCTGGAAGGCCAGATAATGAAACTGAAGCTCAAATACTTTGGCCACCAAATGAGAAGGGAGCACTCACTGGAAAAGACCCTGATGCTGGGAAAGATTGAAGGTCAAAGAAGACGGGGACGGCAAAGGATGAGATGGTTAGACAGTGTCAGCGATGCAACGAACATGAAATTGAGCCAACTTCGGAGGACGGCGGAAGACAGGAGAGCCTGGCGGGAGATTGTCCATGGGGTCGCGAAGAGTCGGACTCGACTGTGCGACTGAACAACAACAAAGACTTTGCAACTTAGAAATAGCATACTAGGATTAGCAAGAGTGCTAAAATTTAATGAATAATGTTTTCCACATTGGATACTGAGTGCTGATTTGTTCTGCAATATCAAGTCATGTTAAAACAAAAGGTCTTTTACTAATACAGGACTAAATGATCTTTTAAAATTTATTATTGGAACATGTTGGTTTTAGGTTTGGGTTTTGCTTGCAGTTCCAGGAGTCCATCATGTGAGCTTGGCATTGGGGAGTATGCAGGCTATTGGGTAGAAAGTATCACAGTCCAAAATCTCATGCTAATTGCTTATTCCTCGGTGGGGAAGGGTGGCCACTTGGTGTTATCGCAGAAAATCGAGCTGATAATGAGAGAGCTTCTCAATTATATTCATGAGTATGATGGCTTTGGAAAAGCTGTTTTAGTGAGTACAAGGTAATATTAAAGGGGCTGGGGGGGAATGGTCTGGAGTTCCTCATCAAAAACCTTCCTTTAGAAAAGAGGCTAATCGGGTATGTCAAACAGGTCTTTGAACTAGACTTCATTAGCAGACATTGAGCCAGACTCGGGCTTTATTCTGAGCCATGATTTATGACAGGGACAGGTCACTTTTGGGGCCCAAGAGCTCCCAAACTCTGCAGTGTCTGCTTACAAAAAGGTTGGTGTGCTGGCAAGCAAAAAGACTGGGAACTAGCTGAGGACTGTATTGGGCCAGACACACTGGGAGCAAACTGAGCCACAGGAGAGCTGCCCGCTCCTTAGGGACTCATCTAGGTCACTTGATTGGAGAACATGTTCTGCACACTGAGAAAAAAATGGTCTGGGGTGCCACCGTTCAGCATGCATGCAGAGAGTTGCCTGCCTCTGATTTACAAGGAGCCGAGCCCTGGCATCTGCTCCCAGTTAAGAGGAGCCACTGTAGAACATGGGGCACTAATCACAGATAGCTTCTGACCTGGATAGCTAGATTCAGATCCAGTAGCACCTTAGAGACCAACAAGATTTCCGGAGTATAAACGTTCAAGAGTCAAAGCTCCCTTTGTCAGATACAAGTTGGAAATACTGACCCATAGGGCTATTTCTGGGCAGGAACGCACAGGAACGGAGTTCCGGCTGGCTCCCAAGTTGGCCACACCCAGCAGGAACTCATTAGCATAATAGGCCACACCCAACAGCAGAAACTCATTAGGATTGGCTACATTAGGGGTGTGTGGCCTAACATGCAAAGGAGTCCCTGCTACAAAAAAGCCCTGGGTTTTGACAACAAACAAGGTAAACAGAATAACAAGCAAAAGGTGGGTGTGGCTGGATAACCACACTTCTGGTAACATGGGGGTGTGGCCTAATGTGCTAATGAGCTGTGCTGTCAGGGGTGTGGCCCAATATGCTAATGAGTTTCTGCTGTTGGGTGTGGCCTATTATGCTAATGAGTTCCTGCTAGGCTTTTTCTACAAAAAGAGCCCTGCGTGACCCAGATATTTGAACTAACCTGGATAGGCTAGCTTGATCTTGTCAAACCTTTGAAGCTAAACAGCATCAGATCTGGTTAGTATACAGATGGGAGACCACCAAGGAAGCCCAGGGATGCTGCATAGAGGCAGGCAATGGCAAACCACTTCTGAACATCTCTTGCCTTGAAAGCCCTATGGGGTTGCTATAAGTTGGCTATGACTTGATGGCAAAAAGTGTGTGTGTGCCCCGAGCATTTAAAAAATGTTTTCTCCAATACACAACGAGAATGCAGAGCTTGCATACATAGTAAAGTCGGGCTTCCAGACAACATGGCACCTAAGCCCCTCTTTATCTTCGAAATGTTTTGGTAAATTTTTACAGAAGATTAAAAATGCCAGTATTAAAATCAACAAGAGTGTGGTGTGGTGGCTGGTACTGGGGAGAGCTGGGTTCGAATCCCAAGTCAGCCCTGAGACTCCCTGGGTGATCACAGGGCTGTTGCAAAGATAAAATAGAGGGGGGGGGGACACACCAAGCATGCCTCTCTGAGGACCTTGCAGGAAATGTAACAGATACATACCTAAAAGAAGACTATCATTTTTGTCTTTCTGAATGTTAATTTTAGAAATGTTTAGAAATTCACAAAACCAATACATTTTTAACCAGAGCAAATAGGCCTTCCTATTTAATTTGTAAATTAGATGCTGTCTTGGGGAATTGAGAAAGTGTGTGTGGGGGGGTGTCAAGAAAAGGGTGTTTGTTCAAACTCTTACAAACCCTGTTGTGTTTCCAACCAGCCACGGACTTTGCAGGGGCTGGGACTCCCCTTTTCCCCTCCTGCTGCACTCCACCCTCTCTTCTGCAAATGGGAATGCAGGTCCAGAAAAGGAATGGGCTAGCTGGATGCATGTCACCTTCATTTAAAAATATGGACTTTGGTGCTTCATCTACAAATTAAACTGAATTCTTTATGTTGGCAAGTTTTTTTTTTTTTTTTAAACATATTTGCTTTTGAGTGGCTGGAATCTGACAAAGTGGAAAGAATAAAGAAAATAAGGAGTACAGCTTTTTCTCCCGAAAGGAAAGTGGTTGTGGACTTCCTTTTGAAAAAAAATCATGCATAAGTCTTTGCCCAAAAGCAAACTGAAATATTAATGGGGGGGGGGAGGCAGGAGACTGCAGTAAGGGAAAGACAATCTGTGCATGCTCAGAAATACTTTTTCTTACAGCACTCACCCACGGAGTTGAAAACAAACACCACACTAGTTTGTTGTAGCAAAACCAAATAAAAAATAATAATTTTGTGTGTCCTTAAAGACAAATAGATTAATTGTAGCACAGGTTTTATGACTACTTCATCAGATACATGGGGGTTACCCACTTTGGGCTGGAAAATAACTGGATATTTTGGGGGTGGTACCTGAGGAGGGCAGGGTTTGGGGAGGGGAGGGATTTCAGTGGGGTGTAATACCATAGAGTCCCACCTTCCAAAGCACCCATTGTCTCCGCGTGAATTGATCTCTGTCACCTGGAGACCAGTTGTAGTCTCAGAAGATCTCCAGCCACAACCTGAAGGTTGGCAACCCTAATGGAGTGACTTTTCAGTCAGCAAGAACAACTACACACATGGGTAGGAGAGGACTCTTAATGCCAATGGTGTGTTGAAAATTCCATGAAATGCAAGAGGTACCACTTGTAACATTTCTGAGAAAAGTAAAAGCTAAACACAATGGCTATTCACGGAGCTGGAAGAGTTTCTATTTCAGTCTTGGCTAATACAAATAAATATATAATTAAATTATATTTATTTATTTATTCAACAGTAAATCTGTTACTCTTTAAGCTACCACAGAACTCTTGTTTATCAAGGATGAGAGCTATTGTGATACCCATCAAAATGCTTTTGATCATGGAACCATCAGCCCTTTCAATTAATGATGATTAAATATTTACTTTTAAAGAAATCAAAAAAAGAAATAAAATGATACCCAGGAAACACAAGGTTATTGTCCATGAGCCCATATGGGGCAGTTTAGGAACTAATTGGAGCAAAGGCAAAATTGTCCCTTGCTTGTGGATGACAAAATACATTGACCCAGCCCAGAAAATAGTATATTGAAAGGTTACAGGAGTCAGCAATTAATGTTACAGATAAGGAAGTCTACCTGTTGGCAGGAGAGGGAACAGCCCAATTTGCAATCCAGCTCAGCTTCACAAATTGCTTGGTCAGGAAAAAATATTTCTACTCCAAGCTCTCTGGCCAACTCCCATCTTGTCTCCAAGAAAATAATTTATCACAGCTAAGCTGACAAACAGTCTGCATATTATCATTCTAATGCCCATCTTATAAGTCTGAACTGAACAGCACACGGACTCTGTAAAGAGCTAAGTGTTAGGAATATATATATGGTTCTTGAAATTTTATCTCGGTCTGCTTAGTGTCAAAATGTACTTAAATACCATTTGGAAACCACTGGTGAATCAGTGGGATACAACTTGTGCCTAGATCAATAAAGAAATGGTTCTATCAAACCCAGGCCCTAAATATGCTGGTGCTGTATGGATTAGGCAGCTGGCAAATGCAGCTGCAGAGAGCACCAAAGGCACCTGGTAAAGGAAGCCACATCTCCCAATAGTTTTGTTTATGTTCATTTTCCAGATTTTGAATTTCTTCTAATAAACCTTTTTTCATTTTTTCTTTTCTACAGTGAGCTAGTAATGCTATGCATCTACCTCGGATAAATGCCTTAGAGGCCTCCCAAATCGTGTGGGCTGATACTTCTGAAGTTGTATTTATTTTAAAAAATTCCTCAAGTTCCTCTTGTATTTGATTCTTAGCTGCAGCATCGAACAATAAAACTTTATCAAATTTCCGTGCACTTAACTACTACACCAAACACAAACACACATCTTAGCTGATGTGTTTATGTATTTAGGAAAATTGTATGCCGCCTCTCCAGACCTGCAAAGGCAGCTCACAATAAAACAAAAGCAAGCAACAGACAGGAATAAAAACAACTGGTGCTAATAAAAACGTAGCAATGGAACATATCAGTGTAAGCCAAGCATGTGGGTAATAGACAGTGATGACAAGATCATCCCCTGATGCTGCCCGCTAGCACTGGCATTCAGAGGCTGACTGCCTCTGCATGTGGAGGTTCCTCTCAGTCACTAGAGGTACTAGCCACTGATAGGCCTATTCTCCATGAACCTATCTAATTCCTTCTAAAGCTGTCCGTTCCCTGTGGCCATCACCATATCCTCTGGCAGCGAACTCCACATTTTCATCACTGTCTGCATAAAAAAGTATTTCCTTTTGGCTGTCCTGAATCTACTGCTCATGAGTTTCATTGGATGCCCTTGAATTCTAGTATTTGGGGAGAGGGAGAAAAATGTATCTTTGTCAACTCTCTCCACCCCATGTATAATTTTATAAACCTCTATCATGTCCCACATTACCCGTCTTTTTTCTAAACTATAAGTCCCAGACTCTTCAGCCTTTTTTCATAGGGAAGGTGCTCCAACCCCTCAATCATCTTGGTTGCCCTCTTCTGTACTTTTTCCATCATGAGGCATTATAATATCGGCCATTTCATGTTCAATCACTTGCCTAATAATCTTTAATATAGAGTTTGCTTTTTTTCACTGCTGCAGCACACTGGGTTGACACTTTCATTGAGCTATTCACTATGACCCCAAGATCTTTTCCCCTCTCAGTCTCAGCAAGTCTATTTTATTTATTTATTATATTCAATTTTTATACCACCCATTTCCTGCAACAGGGCTCAGGATGGTGTACAACAGCATATTAAAACAAATGTACCATATAATCAAAAACATTTCAAATTATGATAAATTGAAATAATTCAATTGAGACAGATGGCAGTCAAAATTTCCAAGAGTGCTACCACCTTGGGGGGGGGGGAGATTCGGAGTGCCGGCCAGATCAGAGCCCATTAGCCTATATTTGAAGCTGGGATTTTTTGGCCCAGTGTGCATCACCTTACATCACCTTTCTGTTGTCCAGAAAGTCAAGTTATTTATCTACTTCATTTATATCCAGCCTTTCTAATTGAGACTCAAGTTAGGTTTCAAGATATAAAAACAATGCAATGAGACAGCATTAGACAGCCAATGAACAATGTCATAAGACTAGGATTACAAAATTAGAAGATAATCCAGACCAAAACAAAAACAACCCCCATTAACCCATGATGTACCATAAACAATGCAGAAAATGGATTACAGAAGAAGATAGGAGGACAGCAAAACCAAGATAATACAGTCATTAAATGGAATAGAATCTCTAATCTATCTAATTATTAATCTGGCCCCATGCAGACAGAAAAAAAACAGTAGAATGAAGCCAGGTCCAGATAAGGGGTACCCTTCTGGGAGACCCCCCCAAGTTTGCAGAAAAATGTGAAAAGTAAAACCAATGGAGGGGGATATGGAATCCCCCAAAGAGAGGAACATTGTCTGCACTTGCTAGAGAGGGGAGCTGGAGCAGTTGGAGTCATCACTGCCCGTCTCCCATAACATGAGCCAGACAATGGTTGGAGTTGGTACAGCAGGTAGGCAGGCTGGAAGCAAGAGTATCTTCTGACTCTAAAGGGCTGATGCAAGTAGGAAAAGGTCAAGCCTAACCTGAGGGAAGGAGACATCCTGCTGAGAGAGACAGATGCATCCAGAAATTCGTGGCCCATGGGACTTGTAGCTCGGGTCGTGTCCAGTGAGGATGGACTGGTCCTCAAGATTGAAGTCCATGTTGTCACACACAGCAGCCGCAAGGACTGCCCCTGGCCGTCCAAAACTATTACCAGGCTGATCACTGATGTGGTCCTGCTTTGTACCAAAGAAGAAATCAAAGACTGAAGCTCAAGTTTTACATGCCTTATTTCTACCTAGACATTTAATTATCAGTGTAGCATGCCATGGATGTGTAGTCACAGCTGTAGTGTTCCACTGGCAAAGCATGTTCGTGGTGGAATCCACAGAATTCCAGGTGGGGAGTGTGCTGCTGAGAGAGGGCTACCCCCTTGGGGGGGGGGGAGATTCGGAGTGCCGGCCAGATCAGAGCCCATTAGCCTATATTTGAAGCTGGGATTTTTTGGCCCAGTGTGCATCACCTTACATCACCTTTCTGTTGTCCAGAAAGTCAAGTTATTTATCTACTTCATTTATATCCAGCCTTTCTAATTGAGACTCAAGTTAGGTTTCAAGATATAAAAACAATGCAATGAGACAGCATTAGACAGCCAATGAACAATGTCATAAGACTAGGATTACAAAATTAGAAGATAATCCAGACCAAAACAAAAACAGCCCCCATTAACCCATGATGTACCATAAACAATGCAGAAAAGATAGGAGGACAGCAAAACCAAGATAATACAGTCATTAAATGGAATAGAATCTCTAATCTATCTAATTATTAATCTGGCCCCATGCAGACAGAAAAAAAACAGTAGAATGAAGCCAGGTCCAGATAAGGGGTACCCTTCTGGGAGACCCCCCCAAGTTTGCAGAAAAATGTGAAAAGTAAAACCAATGGAGGGGGATATGGAATCCCCCAAAGAGAGGAACATTGTCTGCACTTGCTAGAGAGGGGAGCTGGAGCAGTTGGAGTCATCACTGCCCGTCTCCCATAACATGAGCCAGACAATGGTTGGAGTTGGTATACCAGGTAGGCAGGCTGGAAGCAAGAGTATCCTCTGACTCTACAGGGCTGATGCAAGTGGGAAAAGGTCAAGCCTAACCTGAGGGAAGGAGACATCCTGCTGAGAGAGAAAGATGTGCCCAGAAACCCGTGGCCCATAGGAATTGTAGACTAGACCTTGCCTGGCGAGGATGAATTGGTCCGCAAGACTGAAGTCTGTGTCATTACATGTGATGGCCCAAAGGACTGCCCCTGGCCAACCATAACTTTCACCAGGCGGATCACTGACATGGAGGACTTTGTACAAAGGAAGAACTTGAAGACTGAAGCGCAGGTTATGCATGCCTTAGTTTCTGCCTAGACATTCAGCTTAGCAGTGTAGCATGCCATGCATGTGTAGTCATAGTTATAGTGTTCCACTAGCAAAGCATACTGATGATGGAATCCATAGAATTCCAGGTGGGGAGTGTGCTTCCCCTAGCAGATTCTAGTGAGACAGTCAGTAATAGATCAGTAAATAGTTCTGTATCTTTAAATCCTTTGCGTGCTGTATCTTTAAATCCTTTGCATGTAGTTGTAGGTATCTTTGTAGGTCACGTGTTTCTATGTTAGCTCACTTGATTGGCTCAAGTTTAGAAGCCCGCAAAAACAGGGTTTATTGCCCTCTTCCTGTGTCTTTGTTCTAATCTCTTTATTGGCAAGGAGATGCATGGAGGCAATCTCTTTCCACCGCAGGATCTGACAAAATAGACTACCCTCATGCAAGTGCTGATGGAACGTGAGTACTAACGTCTGAACCTTTCTGCAGTAGAATAAAATCACTTTTTTCTATGAGTGACTTTCTTGGATTTGTGTGTTGGCCACTTATCTGGCAAATAGACCTGATCTGCTTTGGTCTTGAAACCAGAATAAGTCTGTTGAGTTGCCCACTCGTAACCTTATAAAAACACCCTCCTGAGCAGTGTTTCCTCTAAGCTGAGTTAGTGTGAGCTAGCTCACAGTTTTTTAGCCTCTGACTCACACATTTTTGTCTTAGCTCAGGAAGGATGGCTCTAAAGCAAACTGATTTATGCAGTAGCCAAATAGCTCGCTCACAACTTCAGTAGCTCACAAAGTTGAATTTTTGCTCACAAGACTCCACAGCTTAGAGGGAACATTGCTCCTGAGCCATTCCATTATACTTCAGCCTTCTTAATTCTCCCCTTAATATTTCTGTTTTACACATGCTGTGGAATGATAGAAGTGTAGGAGCCATCTTGACCTCCTCAAGCAGGCCATTCCACAGGATGGGGCCACAGAACAAGCTCAGGTATGCGTTGCTGTTGTTTGTACCCATTTGCAGAGTGACACCTGCAGAAAGCTTCCCTCAAATGACCAAAGCTGGAGTATAGCAAGAGAAAAGGTCCTTCTGATATGTGTGTCCAAGGCCAAGAAAGGCTTTGTATGTGATAACCAGTACTTTGAATTGAAGCTGGCAACTGACGGATACTCTACCTAGCTCCTACTAATAACCAAGCTTGTCTTGCAGGGGAGATGCATATAGAGTGTAGTGTATTACAGTTGTCTAGTCTCCAAGTGACTTAGCATGGATCCACATAAAAGCTATTTATTATAAGAGGTAAATCAGAAATGTACATGTTGTTAAAAAAAAAAGTGAGAAGCAGAAAGCTTATAAAATGGCCCAAAGGATAGCAATAGAAAATGTGTCTGGTGTTAGATGCACCTCCAAGCAAGGTTCCAATTTTATTTGCAAACAGTTCTTTGTTCCAATTTCTGGTTGAACCTATGGCCTCTCCAACTTAGAGAAAGGTTAGAGATTCATCCATATAGGCTGCATTTCTAGAAAACTTCCAGTATTTTGTTTGTAACAAATATCTCTAATATGAACCCTAGCAAGCAGTTTACTCCCCACACACACACATCAAGAGAGTATAATTCATACATTTCAGGTGGGTTGAAATTATATAGTTTGGATGAGCCAGTAAGGATGCCATTTTTAGCCAACAAAAGTAAGACAACCAATGAAAGATAAGTCACCAGGAGAGGGCATAAGTCTAATGAAACATCTGTGCATAACAGAAACAACAGTCTGATGAACTTGAGTTAATAGTCCATTTGCACCTAAAAAGGCTCTTTCCAGCAAACCATCAACTAGGTTTAGGAAGGATTTCCAGGTGCACACAGGAAATTAACATTCATAGATAAATACTTTTCTGATCTAAAAAGAGAGAGGCTTGTTGGGCTTAAATGACTTTTGAAACACCTTAATCACACCTAAATGGGCAATTAATGAACCCAATACAAAATAAAAACAAACATTCCTACAGCTGAAGATGGCTGTTTGTGGCAGTGGGATGGATCCAACCAGCTTTCCCACTCAGTAGTGCCCAGTCTTATTTATAGCCCCTGTTCACATTGCTCTTGTCCATGCAGGTCCCATGACTTTTTGAGGGTAGTCCTTTCTCATAAGTGGAAAAGCTGGTTAACTCTACCCCATTGCACCTAAAAGAAATAGGAACATTCAGGTGATGCTCATGGGATGAGGAGAATTGTGGGCTCTAACCAGAAGCCCAAAGCCCTTTAGATTGTGACAAATTCTGATAGCAAGTGGAGCAATTTGGTGCCCATTTTCCCAGTACAGAATGTCACATAAGCTGTAATGGTGTGTAGAATATTATGTAGAGAGAGAGAGACAGTATAGTGTAGTGGTTAGAATGTTGGACTAAGAACTGGGTGACCCAGGTTTGAATCTCTGCGCTGCCATGGAGACTTGCTGGGAAGACCAGGAACATACTGTCAGTCAAACCTCCCTCACAGGGTTGTTGTGAAGATAAAATGGACGAGAGGAGAATAATGTAAGTTGCTTTGGGCCCCCATTGGGGAGAAAGGCGGGGTATAAATGAAGTGAATAAATAAAAATATGTATCCACTAGAACTGAAGACATATTAGTGGCTGAAGGTATGCAGGGAACTGATAAAAAAGAAGTGCAGCACAGTAGGGAGGCAAAACAAACTATAAAGTAGAAAAAACCCTCAAAGATTTGGTAATAGATTCTGTATAGCCTAGTAGTGTCCACAAAAGGGGAGCTTTTAAATGAACAATGCCAGCTGTAAATTGTTGTAATGATCCTATTTATTTCTAATCATACCTCCCTGGATGGTTTGGCCTTTTTTAATTTCTAATTTGCCTTGGAAACATTGGTCCTATTGCCTTTTCTTTTTTCTTTTGCTCTTTGCTGACAGTTCTTGAACACATTTTCTTTCTTTTCTATGGATTAGCTATCATGCATCCATGTTAGCTCTCAGCAAAAAAAAATCCTTTTGTTCTTTTGTTAATTAATTAATGCTTAATGCAAAATGGGTACCTCAGAGGAGAAAGATTTTTCGATCCTCCGGCAAATCGAAATTCATTATCATAGCATTCTTCTTACCTAGTCCTTCAAAATGTGTATTCTTTTAAAGGCTAGTTGGGTCCTCTAACAAGCGGCAGAAAAGATTTCCGTTTCTCATCGTTCTAGCCAGCTGGCATATATAACGACATATGTGTGCATCAGGAAAGCATCATACAACCCCATGCTTGGAAGATAAGAAGATTTCCAACATCCTATTCTTTTATTGTTCTGTGGCTTTGGTGTGCCCTATAATTCACTCCTCGACAGATAGCAAAGTGTATCGCTTAGCAGTGCTCCCTCTAGACTGTGCGCATGAGTGGCCACTCATTTACACAGGAAGCCCCACTCAGCAGCAATCTGATGCCGTGCAGGGTCTTGCACTGCCCAATGCCCATTTGAAGATTACAGCAGTTATATTCTGCTCAGGATATGAACTGCTCCGCTCAGAAGGGGGGAAAGTGACTGTATCCCCACTAACTCTTCCACACGTGCAAGACAGGGCACAAGGCATGTCTTCTGATGCAATTAGAAAACCAAATTAAATGAAATTGTGCAATCCATCTGTTGTACATTCCAGTATGCAACTGTTATTTACCTAAAAAAAATGATATTAAACAGATGTACATTGCAGCTGTCACGCTACTGCTTGCACAAGTGCAACTGTGCTAAATACATTTTTCTTTCTGCTCATGTGTTGTTGGATCCAACTCAGCATGCCTGTCTTGTGGAGGTGACTCTAGCTGTAATCGATGTATCTTTCACATTGGAAAAGACAATAATGCTAAGAAAAGTTGAAGGTGGCAGGAAAAGACCCGGCATGAGGTGGTGTGATTCAGTGAAGGAAGCCATGTCCCTCCAGGACATTTTGGAGATCATTAATCATTAAAACGATAGGATGTTTTGGAGTTCATTCATTCATAGGGTCGCCCTAAGTTGGAAGCGACGATGGCACATAACACACATCCAATCAGCCATCAACAACTCTGAACTACTAAGCTTTGAGTGTTTTCTGTTTCACTTCCTGTGCTGGTGCTCTGAGTGCTGCAGGAACTTCCATACAGAAGTTCCTGGGTACCGACGGGCATCACAGAAGAAATTCAGCACCCTTCATTAACTCTAGCATTTAAGCACTATAATAAATACAATTAGTTGGATGCTAAGCAGTTTACTGTAAAGTGAAAATAAAATATACATATTAGCATAGTATGCAGCAGCCCTCTGTGCTGAAAAAGATGCAAGTACAGCTGCTTTGGAGCACATAATCACCACCTTCCTTGTATTTTGTTTCTTCAGATAATATCTACATTAGCAGTCCAAAGGATCCCAGACTGACTCTTCACAAACGGCCATGGCAGGAAGTGCAAATTGCTCATAGAACCAGCTCAAAATGTCCAGCACCACGACTCTCACTGGTGTCCTTTTATTCATTCCAGAAAGAGAACCCACTGTGTTCTTGTTTCCCTTGGAATACTGGCCAACCTGTTCATCTGTGGAAGGACCTGCACACAACAGGCTCTGCAGATGCCCCAAAACATTCTCATTTGTGAATTGCCTGTGGTAAACTCCTCGCTAGCAGCTCCTACTTCTTTGCAATGCTTTCCTGAGGCACCCTGAGCTTGCAGATGTGCTTAATTCATTATTATTTCTTAATTGTTCACAGCAGCCTACAAGTTTTCAGAGTCACCCTCAGGGCAGTAGACAGACACCATATCATCTGCCACCCTTCCTGAAATGACAGAAAAATCACCAAAGAGGCGATGATCAAATCCTGAGCATCTCTTGGGTTTTTGCAGCCAAATATCCTAATTTACATTCTTACATTTGTTGGACAAAAATCTTGCCAGTTAGTACATTTGTGCAGGTTTCTCAGCACTGCTTCTTCCCTGGAAGCTGGTCTGTATTCCAAGAATGGATAGTTTTTCCTACACCAAGATCTTGAAAGTATCAAGAAATGTGAACCTGTACTTCTATGCAGTCTCTTAGAACAGTGGTAACTCATAGTCTCATACTGGGCATTTTCTTTGTGACATTGGGGCTGCTTTTGATTAGAGGTAATCTAGATGTCAAAGGCCCAGCCAAAGAGACTTCCCTGTCTACACTTCGAGCCTTATTTGACATTGTCTCCTTCACTGTCCCTTCCACCTTCAACCCTGTCATCTATAGTTTGAGAAATTATGATATTAGAACATGTCTGATTAAGTCCCTGAGGATGCAACACCTGCTAGGTACCTCATTTTTTCTTGTTAAAAAGAGGTCAAAGATCCAGCTTAGTCCAATGCAAGCAACCCATGCAACAACAGATGGGAAATCTTTGAGAATATATTCGAGGCTTCTGCAGATGGAGCCAACAAGCAAGAGATTTTAAAATGAAACTATGATTTATGCAACTGAGACCAATGAGATAACTGATCCATAGAATGATTTACCACTGAAACAGAGACATGCCTGCACTGCCAAAATGTTCTTGGAGGCATAGAAGTTTTGATGCACGACCAAGTATTCACACATACAACAGTGTTGTCATCTACTTCAATGGGGGGGGGGGGGGGAACAGGGTGGGTGGAGGGGAATCAAAGCTCCCTTTGATGGAATAGGAAGATGCATCTCTTCTTAGAAGAAGAATTTCCTGCTGTGTTCAGTCATGTTCTGTGTCAGACAGTATTGAATGACTGACTAGTCATATTAATCAGTTTATTTTCTGGAAAAGCAAACAAGGTGGGAAGGAAGCCTTGAGCCTTGAAAACATCTGTTTGGAGACTTGTAATCCCCTTGGAAAGTTTTGGATTCTGTCTTAAAGAAACGTAACTCAGAACACTATAGTCCGTTGAGAAAACCTTGGTGTAGTTCTTGTGTGAAATTAATAATTACATAAACATTTGGGCTATAAAAGATAAATTCCCTTCCTTCTCTGTTCCCCGATTCTCCTTATTAGTCATAGTGTGAAAATGCAGTTTTTTGTAAGACTGCTGGTAGGACGTTTGCCAAATGAACCTGGAAGAGAAGATGCCCACTATATTAAGAGCAATTAAATAAAGCATTTTCAGATTTTGACTAATGGCAGAGAAACCTGTTTGAGAAGGAGTTTGATGGCGTTATACTGAGAATGACATAAATATCCTCTAAAGCTCTTTTAGCTACTGCAGAGCAAAGTACTAACCGCACAATCTTAGATAATATTTTGACCTAGTATGCCACAGAAGGAATAGAGAATATGGCACATTGTACATGTAGTCATGCCGGCCACATGACCATGGAAACGTCTTCGGACAGCGCTGGCTCTTCGGCTTTGAAACGGAGATGAGCACTGCAACCCTAGAGTCGGATTCGACTGGCTTTCGAGCAAGGGAACCTTTACCTTTACTTTACATGTATACTTGCAGATAGTACTGTAATTTTCGGTCTATCATTTAAGCCCTTTGGATTCTTTGCAGATGTAGGTGCTTAGGGCACTCATGTGACCATCTCTTGATGTATTTTTGTTTAGAAAGACCTATATTTGTACAGCCCTGACCTGATAGCCTTGTCAGATCACAGAAGCTAAGCAAGGTTGGCCCTGGTCAGTATTTTGATGGGAGAACACTGTGGAATATCAGGGGTCACAACGCAGAGCCAGGCAGTGGCAAACCACTTCTGAACATCATTTGCCTAGAAAACCCTACAGGGTTGTTGTAAGTCAGCTGTGACTTGACAGCAAAAAAAAATCATATAGGAAGAGAATGGGCTGTTGTATATGTGACATGCTGTAGGTTGGCTGCTAGAGCCCATGTTAATGTAAAATATTTACATTAAAATGTTAGACTATTAAAATACATGACTGCTCCCATGCCACTAACAAAAACAAACCAGACATGTGGATTACATTCCAAAGGCCAACCTAAACAGTTTGCTCATCTCTCAGTTTAGATTACTTTACAGGGCTGGTCTACGGGTGAAAATTAGCTTTGACTCAGAACATTGACATTTTGACCATTATCATTGTGCTTTTCCCATCCTTTTTATACTCAGAACAACAACCCTGTAAGGTACCTTAGGCTGAGTGAGTAGACCAAGGTCACCCACTCAGTTTCCATGGCAGAGTGGAGATTCAAATGTGAGTCTTCTGGATCCTAATACAACACTATACCCTGATGGCTCCCTTCCTGGACTATTTCATTACAGGATAACAGCGGAAAGGAATAAAGCTCCTTTGCCCTCTGAGGTGGAGGCCATCTTGTGGGTGATTCCCATCTGTCACTCAGGGAGGCAGGAACAAATCAAACTTCCTGTTTCCTGTGGTGGGAGTCACCCTGGCTCAGTTTCTTTCCTGCCTCAGAAGGGAGAGCAGCTTGTTAGGGTTTCTCTACCAATCTTGCTATTTATACTTGTCTTACTGAATTTCTACTACTATTGTCCTTATAACTTCTTTCCTTATAACTTTTATTACCTCACCAAAAAAAAAAATAAAAAAATTTCTGACTGACTTCCCCCCCCCCCTCCCCACTCTCCCTCCCTCTTCAAATTCCGGGACTGAGGGGAGAAAATTTGTGAAGCAGCGACTCTCCACTAAAAGCTGCATAGCCTTGTTGTGCCTTATCCTTATAATGGAGCTGGCACAGATAGACGACTTGGATCCAGCCAGCTTTTCCATTCAGTCTTCCCTACAGCCCCTGACCCCCATGGCTTTTGTCTACACAGGTCCCATGCTCCCCAGCATGTCCTGATCCTAAATAAAGTATTCCACTTTTGTGTTCTGTCTTACTGGCTACTGCTCACTTGTACTAATATATAGAGGTCAATTCAATGACCTGAAAGCTCACTGGGTGACCTTGGGCCAGTCACCCTCTCTCAGCCTTAACCTACTTCACCAGGGTTTTATGAGGATACAGTGGAGGAGAGGAGAATGATGTAAGCCACTCCGGGTCCCCATTGGGGAGAAAAGTGGGATATAAATAAACTAAATAAAATACAGAGGCCAATTCTAAAATTACTCTCCTTTTTTGTTGGAAAAGGCATGCATATTGTAACACGACTGATCATACAATTGTACGGGCTGAATCCAGGGGGTGAAATTCTGCTAACGGAAGGCTCTTCTATCAGCAGAACAGACCTTTCATGCCCCTCTGCCTCCCTCTGAAGTCCATGATCTCCCTGCTTGGGGAAATAGGTCCGTCAAGAATGGCATGAGAGGCCAATTGGGGTCTAGAGCAGGAAGGAGCAACTGGCAGAAATTAAAGCTGTCCTTCCATTAGCAGAAAATTTAGTCTGGATCCAGATCCATAAGATTATTGGGCACCCACTTCCTGACCCATGAACTAGGGTCAAACTTATATAGCACATGAACTAGGGTAAAATATATAGTACAGAAATTGTATACCTGCTTTCTTTTACAGATGGGTATGAAATTCTGAGTGCACAATACAGTGAGAATCAATTCCACATTTTATGTATGATTTCCAAATGTTTTTAGATCCTAAGGCTGGGGAAGGCCTGAAAGCACTAGTTCAGCTGTTTATTGCCATAAATATTTCAGGTTATAGTTCACCAGCAAATGGGAACTCCAGCACAAAGTAGATGAATAATGAATTTTGGCTTAACGTGCATGAATTTCCAAGAATGCTGCCTGTGTAGTTTGATGTTCTCTAAGGCAAGCTAATTCACTTAAATTGTTGGACCAATGTACTATGGACCAGCTGAGTAAGAGATTTCTAGTGCAGGGTTATTATTTCTAGTGTACTTGTTAATTAATTAATGCTATCATTTTGTTTTATTTGAACTGGGTACGTTTCTAACATAACTCGTGTACTAAAATATAAATTGGTTTTGATTAAAAAATATTTTATCATAACTGATTATCTATTTATTTTTATTATTGTTTCCATGTGTGCAGTGTGCCCAACCAAAAGTTCTAGCTCTTTAGGTTATCCGAGGTGCACCACGAGGAGGCAAGCTAGAATTGCACCCCATCTTACCAATGTAGTAGTGAAAATACGCATGTGAAACAACATCCTCCAAGAAGTATGTGGTACATCTTGGAGTGTGTCTGCTACAACACTTAGATGTTCAGCTTTGGGGTTGGTGTATAGTACTGTGGAATATGGTGTTTCAGTGTGGCTCAACGGCCCCCATGTCTACAAACGTGATGTCCAACTCAACACAACAATGAGAACGATCAGTAGATGTAGTAAACCCACTCCAACCTATTGGCTACCAACGCTGTGCCACATTGCTCCTCTGCATCTCCAAATACAAGATGCTCTTCTTCGTGAATATAGAAAGATCACTGAAAACAGAGAGCTTCCCATTCACAAAGAGATGGCTGACATGGGTCTATCCAGACCAAGGTCCTCCTGACACCCAGCAATGAAATCTGCACAAATCCTGCAATCACAAAATTTCAATCTAAGGAATGAATGGTCATGAAAATGGATGCAATCAGTTCCACCTGATGTCCATAATCTTAAACACCAATGAGAGGCCCACATCCAAATACTGACCAAAGCTGACTCCGCCTATATTCCAAGATCTGCCAAGATCAGGCTATCCTGGTCCATCCAGGTCAGGGCCCATAATATAGTAGAAACCAGTTATTCATTTCTAGGGAATATAAATACTGTCCCTTTTAAAACCACCATCAGCTTTCATCTACTCTTTATCATTATGTTCTCTTTCAAACTTGAGCCAGCATGACCTCTGTAGCCAGATGTGCTTCCCTCTTCATGCAGAGAAGTCAATGGCTCCAGTGTTGATCTTGGCATGCTGCACAGAGACTCCTGCCAGGGGCTCAGTCAGAAGGATTTCCCCAATGGCCTTCTTTAAGCCCCACAGCAGCACCTCTCCCTCTTTTCTTTCCCAAAATTACCTGGCTTCATTTCTAATGTTCCTACTAGCTGCTCTCCAGACTGGTTTCCCTTATTTTCCTGCCTTTCATACCGGGATTTATTAAGTGTAATATTTTATTAGTGTCTCATAGATCAGCTTTATTCTCCCCCCTTTCCTGCTCTTTTGTTCCAGACATCATCCCTCAAATACGAAGTATCACATTAATTCGAACCAACAGGAGTTGTAAACTTGGAGGGTCTGACTCACGGCAACCTGGCTTCTGTGTGCCTCCAAGGAGTACAGCTTGTTCTCCATTTGTCTTTGTTAAACAAAGAAGTTATTTCCCATTTCCATCATATCTCCATGCCTACATTCTCATAAACATCCAGAAACAAGAGCTGCACCAATTCACAAAACAAAACAAAACCGAGGAGTGGGAGCCAGAAAGAACCCCCCCCCCCCGAAGACATTGGAGAAAACAGATTTCTACCCAAAAAAGGCTCTTGCCCTTAGACTTTATTAGTTCTATAAAAAGAACCACAAAACAGTATATCCACATTGTTCACACTGGCAAGATTTTTAAAGAGACTTCAGCCCTGCCACAAAGTTATACGCTGGTCTAGATCTCCTCCCTAATCCCAGGTTGTGAGACCTAAAAGCGTATGCACATACTCTGAAGTGCACAGACATTGAACTAAGGTCTTGCTCAATGTGTTTGGATTCTTTAGTATTGCTACAGCACGTTTAGGTTCATTATTCAGTTTGGTAGTCCCCACTGCAAGGTAGCAGGCCCCACTCCAGTAAAGAAGTGTCCCAACTCCAGTGACAAAGTATTTGGAACAAGGGAATAAACAGGCAAATTTAGCAGATGTGCAAGAAAAGGGTAAGTAGCATGTACACACACATAGACAAGTTTTAATATACAATTCTATCAAGCTACACTAAGTGAAAAGGGTTAAATAGTAAGGAGGACAAATAGTTAAAAATACATTTAGGTACATTTTGTAACTTCTCAGTGTTGTAGCTGCTCAAACCACTTAGGTGTAGCTAATTTTAGTTATCTTCTAATTTTCTGGTCTAGTTCTAATTTTAGTCCAGTTGCAGCTGTTCAAACTACTCAGGTGTGGTTAATTTTAGTTCTAAATAGGCTCAGAGGTTCTTGGCTAGTTTGACTGCAGTACGGGAAGGGTTAAACAGAGGGTTAAATAAAGGACAAAGATTAAAACTGGGGGCAGAGGGCTAGCTTAACCTCTAGTATTATTTTGAAACTTCATTACACCTATATGTTACAATGAATGCCAGAGACTAGGGATAGTGAGTTTATAGATAAGGCTAAACTGTAGGCAAGTTTTTGTAATAGAAAAAGGAAAACAAATAATGCAACAAATTACAGCATACTGCTAGGTGTGCTGGGTCTTGGCCGGTCACCATGAATACACGTCAATGAAAGCTGGGTACACAGTCCAAACGCAAGCCTAGAAACAGAGTCGAGGGTCAGAATGCCGGGAAATCAGTTAGAGTTTTTAGGAGCAAGGACCAGAGGCTGGTAGCCAGGACAAGGTCTGAGATCACACTGTTGCATCCACACTGAGGCAGGTGAGCGTGGCTGCTTATGATGGAGCCTCCCTTCCCTGGGAGGCAATCTGCAAAGACTCACAGCCCCTCACGTTGCCTTTGCAACAGCTGAAGTCTGGCACTCCTCCTTCTCTCTTGCACATTCAGATGCTGGCGTGCCCTGCGTCTGGGACATTCAGGTGAGCTAGGTGGGGATTCTGGCCTTGAGGTGTCTCCAACTGGGGGTGCTGGGCCAGGCTCTGGACCAGAATCTCCCTCTGACTGCACCTCAGTCTCTTCACCTTGCTAGCTCTCCTGCGCAGATGCGGGGGCCTCTTCTCCCTCAGGTGCTGGTAAAGGTTCCTCTTCTGGGCTGACTCCAGAGGAGGCTGGGTTGCTCCATGCCTCTGCCTCATCTGAGGAATAGTCAGCCTCAGCGGAGCCAGGACCCATGGAACTAGGGCTTAAAAAACACATGCCCAGCTTTAGAATAAATCTAAAAAATTTAAGCTAATTCTCACAGTTTTTAAAGAAGGGGCTTTTTCCTACAAGAAAACAAGCAGTTACATACCTCCTGTAACTGCTGAGGTTATTCAGCTAGAGTGTTCTTTAATCCAAGCCTAGAATGAGTAAATTAACATTTGAAATTAAATTAGCATTCAAAGTAATAGGCAGCTTGAGGAGGAGAGGCACTCTTGCCTGAGCAGTTCCCTTTCAGCAATACCTATGTTAATCAACCAGAGGCTGACTCATTTATCCTCCTTTATTGGCTAGCTCCCAATCAGTGTGATTGGCTCAAGTGGGGTGTGGAGGTTTGGCCTAAGCTATTTATTTAAGATTGCTGGGGGGGGGGGGAATTAACAACCTCAGATATGCAGGTGATACCACTCTAATGGCAGAAAGTGAAGAGGACCTAAAGAGCCTCTTGTTGAAAGTAAAAGAGGAGAGTGCAAAGGTTGGCTTGAAACTCAACATCAAAAAAACTAAGATCATGGCATCTGGCCTCATCACTCCTTGGCAAATAGAAGGAGAAGTCGTGGAACCAGTGACAGAATTCACGTTCCTGGGATCCAAGATCACTGCAGAAGGTGACTGTAGCCATGAAATTAAAGGACACCTGCTCCTTGGGAGGAAAGTAATGGAAAACCTAGACAGCATGATAAAAAGTAGAGACATCACCCTGCCAACAAAAGTCCATAGCGAGGGTTTAAATACAGCTAGGGCTTCAAAAACTAAATTTAAAATTTAAGCAAATTCTCACATTCTTTAAAGAAGGTTTCCCCCCCCCCCCTACAAAAAACAAGTCATTAGATGCCTCCTGTAACTGCTGAGGCTATTCAGCTAGAGTCCCCTTTAATCCAAACCTAAAAGGGCTAAATTAACATTTGAAGTTAAATTAGAATTAAATTAGTGTTTGAAGTAGAAAGGCAGCCTGGGGAAGAGAGGAGCTCTTATCTGAGCAGCTCCCTTTCTGCAATACCTACTGTTAATCAACCAGACGCTGACTCAGTCATCCGCCTTTATTGGTTAGCTCCCAATCAGTGTGATTGGCTCTAGTAGGATGGCCTAAGCTATTTATTTAGTACTCCTACGAGCAGGCCCCAGCTCTGTGAGGTAGCAGGCCCCAATTCAGTAACAAAGTGTCCCAGCTCCAGTGACAGGGTGCCTGGAACAAGGAAATAAATAGGCAAGTTTAGTAACAGGGCAGGAAGACAGGGCACTAGCCTTTTCACATCCCTAAAAGGGTAAGCAGACTTTCCACAAGCAAATCTACATAAATAGGAAATGTACTTAAAAGGGGATAAAAAATAAATTTTGAAGGCAGAAGGCCAGCAGGGAATTGGGGGCTATCCAGTGTATTGCACTGAGTGCAACATGTATGACTATCTGCCAGCTGGACAGAAGACATGGGTGTGTGCTTGGTGTGCTCGGTGCAAGGAGCTCCTGGTTCTCAGAAAACGAGTTTGCACCCTCAAGGCCAAGGTGGCTGACCTGGAGAAGCATAGGCAATATGTTAGGTGCACAGATAAGACAGGGACTTGTTAGAGGTGTCCCACTCTGAGAATGGCAGTACCAAAGGTGTCAGGGGGCATGAGGGTCTAGGGGAAACAGCATCATGCTGAAGAAAAGGGAAATGTTTCCTCAGAAGGGACCCTTTCTACAATTGGTGAACAGGTATCCCTTTGCACCAAGGAACCATCCCTGAGCAGGGAGGGAAGGGGGCTCTTGGTGGTTGGTGATTCCATCCTTAATGTAGATAGATGGGTTGCAAACCCATGTACTGACCACATGGTTACTTGCCTGCTTGGTGCAGGTAGAGGACATAATGTGTGGTCTAGATAGGCTAGCAGACAGTGCTGGGGAGGAGCCAGTGGTCATGGTACATGAACATGTTGATACCAGTAATGTGGGGAAATGTAGTCATGTGATCCTGGAGGAAAAAATTTAGACTAGAGGACTCAAGGGCAGAACCTCCAAGGTAGCCTTCTCAGAAATGTTGCCTGTTTTTTACACACAGGGCCAGCTAGAAACAAATTAGGAGTGTCAGGGTATGGATGAAATGATGGTGTAGGGAGGAAGGGTTTAAGTTTATTAGGCACTGGAACAAGCAGGACCTGTACAAAAGACTGGGGAAACCCCAAGAAGTTCATGAATGCACCACAGTGATTTTTGGGGTGGGGGTAATGCTTCCCAACAGCATAGAACCCAGGGGGGGAAAACCTGTGTTGAAACACTTCCTCATCTATAAGTTCTCCACAATTTGGCTGAAATAGTGGGAACTGAATCCTTCATCGGAGACAGCCTCCCTCCTAAATTTCAGCTAGATAAGTGAAAAACTTCCCACAGAAAAGAAGAACCATACTTTATGCCGCCTCAATTCAAGTATCAATTATCAAGAATTGTAGCTTTTTCTTTCACCTCCATTTTCACAGAGTCATCCCAAGGGATGAAGGCTGTGGGAAGGGTCAAATCCATGTGAGGTGCTGCTGAGAGACTTTTCAGACTTTTTTGCCCATTCTTGGAGGTTGGGGCTTTCACTTAATTTATGAAATGTAAAGGAGAAAATTAATTCAGATCCAGATCCAGGGTCTCTCTTTCTCCCCTGGGAGTGCAAGGATCTATCAGGGGTAAGCCAACACTTTAAGCCACTCCAGCTCTCAAGGTAATTGTAGAAGAGAGATTGTTAGGAGTCAGGTGCAATCATCCTAAGGTCACTTTCCAGGGAGTAAGCAACATTAATTAAATGGGACTTATTGCTGAGTAGATTTGCGGAGGATTTCTCTCAAAGTTAGCTGCCATAACATGTAGCCAAGCTGCCTCTATGAGTGGAAAAGATTTTGAGCAGGTACCACTATGTTCGTTGCATCGATGACATTGTCTAACCATCTCATCCTTTGCCATCTCCGTCTTCTTTGACCTTCAATCTTTCCCAGCATCAGGGTCTTTTCCAGTGAGTGCTCCCTTCTCATTTGGTGGCCAAAGTATTTGAGCTTCAGTTTCATTATCTGGCCTTCCAGGGAACAGTCAGGGTTGATTTCTTTGAGGATTGACTGATTTGTTCTTCTTGCAGTCCAAGGGACTCTCAAGAGTCTCCTCCAGCACCATAGTTCAAAAGAATCTATTCTTCGGCGCTCGGCCTTTCTTATAGTCCAACTTTCGCAGCCATACATGACTACTGGGAATACCATTGCTTTGACCATGCGGACTTTTGTTGGCAGGGTGATGTCTCTACTTTTTATCATGCTGTTTAGGTTCGCCAACGCTTTCCTCCCAAGGAGCAGGCATATTTTAATTTCATGGCTGCATGGGACTTATTGCTGAGTAGATTTACGGAGGATTTCTTTCAAAGTTAGCTGCCATAACATGTAGCCAAGCTGCCTCTATGAGTGGAAAAGATTTTGAGCAGGTACCACTTGGGAATCTTGATGATGCTAATGTTAGGGTTTGGATCTATTCTATCATGGTGGTTAGTGCTGCTCCTTGTGGTTAAATTCTTCCTCACCGGCAGCACAGTCCAGCTTGGGGCTGGCACTTAAAGAGCCTGGTCTCTTCCAGTGCCTGCTCCAAGCCCTGCATAGGGTAAAAGGAAGGGTATTTAAAGAGACACAAGGAGGGCTGGGAGTCATCCGTGGATGGACACCACCCCCAACAGTGCCCCTCTGGTGGCTTTCCCTTCTCCCCACTCATTTGGCACACGTGGGAGTAGCTCCAGGTCTTCCTTCCTCTCTCCTCCTTCTCTAGCACTTACAAGAGTATCTACTACTCTCTCTCATCTACCTGACTTAGGCAAGCACAGATAACATCTTTCTCACAGGGGGGGGGACTAACTCCCCCTTAGTTTGGGTGGGTTCACATTTTTCTGCAAACCCGAGGGGTTCCAGGTCTACAGAAGAATGCCTCTTACTTGAACCTGGCCCCATTCTCTATGGATTCACATGGGGGTCAGTCGCAGAATTAAATTAAGTACAAGTCGGAGCCCATGAGACTTGTGGGGGGGGATCCCATGTCCCCCCCCACTTTCTCACTGAGCCCGGAGCAGCCTCCAGGCTCTCTGGCAGCCATTGCCAGGGCCAGTGTGGAATCCTGGGCTCTTCAGCACCTGCCAACAGGCCTGGCGTGGCCCCCAGACTCTCCCTGGGCTGTGCCTCTACCGGGCCCAGTGCAGCTCCCAGGTTGTGTGGCCACTGCCACTGAGCTCAGCATGGAGCCCTAGGGTGTGCTGCTGCTTCTGCTGGACCCAGCATGGCTCCCAGCCTCCTCCAACTGCTGAGGTAGGTGTGTTCTCTACACTTGGACAGAGAACGCTGTTTTACTTTGGGGGAAAACCCCCCCCCCCGGTATTTATTTGAAGATTTAAGATTTTTTCTGCCAACCTAGGGGGTCCTCAAAGCTTGCAGGAAAATCTCTTTAGCATCCATGTGCCTCCAATTCGTGGATTTAGATATCTGTAGATGGGGGCCAGAGGTCACTAATAGTATATAGATTTTGTCCATTCAAGGTCTTTGGAATGAGGCAGTGTAGAATATGAGCTAAAGGTATAGGGACGAACAGAGAGATACATACTATAGGATTGCTAACCTTCTGATATATTAACTGCAGCCCAGTGATTCTGCCATAGTTTTCTTCCCAGTCTCCATCCTGGCTCTGCATCTAGGCTCTGTTCCCGAAGAAGAAGGTTTAGCTCAGGTTCTATGTCCTGGCCTCCCCTAGCCGACCTGTAATCAAGAGTTAGCACTCCTAATTCAATCTCTGGACAACAGTTCAATACATGTACATCATGTATATTCAATACATGTACTATTCTCTTATAGTTCACATAAATGGTTAATACCAGCAATGCGATTTTGGACATGACTGCCACATTTAGAATGCTCTAGTGTCACCATGGTAACTGGCTTTGCTTTAACATAGTTGAACATCTAAGAATGGTCTCAATGAACTGAAGAAAAACATAATCTTGGAAAGGTAAAACCATTCAGATCATGATGATTTAATGGGGGGGGTGCTTTTCACTGTGGACTATGATTTCTGACAACATCACAACTGATTTTGCCACCAAACAATGCCATTTTGTTCTCACCCATAACCACTTTAAATTTGGTGACAACTTGTCCTCCCCTCTTCAGACTCTGCCCTCCACAGGCACTTCCCCCCCCCACATTTTCAGGAATTTCCCAAGATGGAGGTGGCAATCCTAATGTCACTCATTTTTTGTCATAGTTTGACAGCATGTGTGTCATTTTGCAGGGGTCGTTTCGTAGAAAAAGAGCTAGGGGAACTCATTAGCATAACTCATTAGCATATGCCACACACCCTGACATCACCGGAAGTGTGTCATAATGCCACACACCCCGCCCCCAACGGTCCCGGCCGCTGCTGCCGGCCTTGCAGCTCCACTGCCGAGCCCCATGAGGGGCCCGGCGGTGGACCCGCAAGGCTGGCGGGAGTGCAAGGAAGCCCCGCGAAGGCCCTCCCTGGCCCCAGGCAGGCAGGGGTGGGGAGAGGCAGGGAGGACTTCTCCTGCCTCCTCCTGGCTGAATGAGGGCTGGAAGCGGGGCGGCCGGAAGCAGGGAGCGGGGCTTTGTCATGTGCCCCGCCCCCGTACCTCACCCGGGGGAACTGCAATCCCCACGATCCCCCCGAAATGACCTCTGCATTTGGGGTGAATTGCTTGGTCCATTCCAAGCCTCCAGTCAATACATCTTGTACACAGAATGCCAGCCAATCAGGGCAGTTTTCAGAAGAGGACATCTCTGGGACATTCACAAGCAGACGGACTGAATGCTGGGAAGTGTGTCCCAATCAAAGCTTACTGGAATGATTCAAATAGCTCTTTTTTCTTGCAAACGATATCCTGGCTTTCTTAGGAGGGTCTAAAGGGGATGGTCTGTGGCTCAGTGACAGAGTGTCTGCTTAGCATGCAGAAGGTCCCAGGTTCAATCCCTGCATCTTCGGTTAAAAAGGAACAAGTAGCAGGTGATGTGCAAGGGCTCTGCCCAAAAATCTGGAGAGTAGACAAAGACAATATTGACCTCAATGGACCAATGCTCTGATTCTATAAAAGGCAGCTTCATGTGTGTTGATGTGTGTCTAAGAGGAGCTGATAGATTGTTTCTTTTGGGGGAGTTGCTATGACAAAAATATAAGTAGTTGTTGTGGATTTTCCGGGCTGCATGGCCATGGGCTTGGCATTGGAGTACCTGACGTTTCACCAGCAGCTGCGACTGGCATCCTCAGAGGTATAACACAGAAAGATGGAGTACTCTCTGTGTTAATGTGTTTTAAGAGTGCTTGGATTCCATTGCAGTATGCCACTAGAAAATGGCATGTATCCTGTAACTTAATTTTGTTCCATAACAGCAGCTTTACTAGTAGGCTGACTGGCCATGAGCTTAGGAGACTCAAAAGTTGTTTGTTTGTTTTACTTTATGCTTGCACAGCTAAAATTACTGTAGGCTGTGGTTGGTGCCAGGAAATGTGGCTTTCACTTGGCTTTAAAAGAAATGTAATCTGGAAAATTATATTACTATTTTTGTTTCTGTTGTAAAATGCCTGAACTTAGCACAACATTTTAAGTGTACAAGCTGCCTCTTTGTCAGACCCATGGGGGTGAGAAGGGACCAGGGAAGGGGAAATCTTCATAGATGAAAACAGGGCTTTTTTTGTAGAAAAAGCCCAGCAGGAACTCAATAGCATAACAGGCCACACCCAACAGCAGAAAAACATTAGCATATTAGGCCACACCCTTGACAGTACAGATAATTAGTATATTAGGCCACACCCCATGCCTTCCCTTGGCTTGCCTGGGCGCCCCGCAGCCGTGGAGTGCCCAGACAAGCTGGCCCTTGGACAGGCTGGGGAAGGCATGGGGAGGCATTTAAATGCCTCCCCGATCCTTCCAGGCCTCCCAGCCCCCCCCATCTCGGAGTCACCCCGGGGGGTTGCTCTCCAGGCCTTCCCTCTGTAGCCACACACACAGGGATTTTGCCTGTAGTGGGCGTGGCCAACTCTGAAGCCAGCCGGAACTCCGTTCCTGTGCGGAGTTACAGGTAAGTACAACCCTGTTTTCATCATCATGACTTCTGTGCAGTCCCACATTGGGAGATGAGCAGGCTAACTTAGTGAAGGAGGTGGGTGTGAAAATCTCAAAGGAAAAGACCATGGAGCATCACGTTCTCAGCAGTTGGTTAGTGTGTCATTTTGACCTTCACTCAGAACTGCCTTATAAAGCTCCTGTACAAGTGTCCCAACTGAAATACACACAGGAACGTGGCAAAGAAAAACAGCACTCTTCTGGAGACAGCCATGATATGTAAAGTGGCTTTGAGCAGCCATGCACTCAAGACAGAGTGTGACAGCCTCTACCAACCCACAAGGATGGGTTATGTGAGGACACTGACCAATCCTTCTTGGAGCCAAAGAGACCAATATAAAGTAGTGTTGAGGTCCTAGCAGACCAAAAGCTTAGAAAAGAGCTGTTTTGGATCAGAGGCTGTGTCAGGCAATGCCTCCAGGTTTCTCCTCTCAGAGCAGACAAAGCCAAGGAGGGGGGACATGCCTTTATTCAGGCTGACACACAGCCAAAACCTTTGAAAAGAGCCAGTGAGTCCGAGGTCTGTCACACCACACACCTCACCAGGGAGGGGGAAGGTGCCTTGTTTCAGGCTGGCATGCAGTTTGTTGTTCAGACGCACAGTCGAGTCCGACTCTTCGTGACCCAATGGACCAGATCACGCCAGGCCTTCCAGTCTTCCGCCGTCCTCGGACGTTGGCTCAATTTCATATTCGTTGCATCTATGACACTGTCTAACCATCTCATCCTTTGCCGTCCCCATCTTCTTTGACCTTCGGTCTTTCCCAGCATCAGGGTCTTCTCCAGTGAGTGCTCCCTTCTCATTTGGTGGCCAAAGTATTTGAGCTTCAGTTTCATTATCTGGCCTTCCAGGGAACAGTCAGGGTTGATTTCTTTTAGGATTGACTGATTTGATCTCCTTGCAGTCCAGGGACTCTCAAGAGTCTTCTCCAGCACCATAATTCAAAAGCATCTATTCTTCGGTGCTCGGCCCTCCTTATAGTCCAACTCTTGCAGCCATACAGTACTACTGGGAATACCATTGCTTTGACTGTCATGCAGTTGTCATCCCCTAAAAATATCCAGTAGGAACAGATGTATGTGCTTAAAGTTGCAACTGATTTATAGCAACCCCAGCAAAAGGCAAGTGAGAAGCAGAGATGGTTTGCCACTGCTCTCCTTTGCAGAGTTGTTCTTGGTGGTCTCCCATCCCATTCAAGTACCCACCCTGCTTAGCTTCCTAGATCTGATGAGATTGGACTATACCCTGCTGCCTTCCATCCAACTGGTACCCTAGGAAGCAAAAAATTGTAATCGTTACTTTGAGGTATGGAATATGGGATATACAGGTTGGGTGTGAGTTGTATCTTTGGTAGAGAACAACGTGCCAAATGGTTTCACAACTGTAAATGTCTTTAATTTGTCATGCAGGCAAGATCTAATTCTAGGAAGTCAGTGTAGGAGAGAGTCTATGAGCAGTCCACCAGCTTTTGCTATAATTATGGTAGGAGGTTATTTGCAATATGTAGAAAGGCCTCTGCTGCCAAGACAAGGGAACCTGATTCTTTATTTGCTTGCAAATCATTTGTCTGTATAAATAAATGCATAAAACTTTGAAAGCACAAAGTCAAACAATATTCATAGGGATGTTTGTTTAACTATCTAAAGCTTCTCCAGACTCCATTGTATACATATCCACCTCTGCAGCCTCATACTAAGATCGAAAGGTAGCAAGCATTACTAAATTACTGGGAAAACAAAAATGAGTGTAGTGGTATTGTAAAAAAATGATAGACTTATTATGGCCAGATCTTGATGCATGAAGAGAATCCGCAGACTCAAAGTACATAGCTGTACAAAGTGTGCAGAAGGAAATGGAATTGTGCTTGCTGGCATTATTCCTGGAAATCCACATGTGTACCTTAAAACCTACAGTGAACCCTATACGCATAATAGTGTGCAATGTTGACTTTGTATGCATGTCTGAGTGCTGGATCCCAATTGTTTATACAGAGCCTACATGCATGGACTTGTACATGCACAGGGCTTGCTGAAGATGTTTGTATGAACAAATAATTGGTGTGTTTTAAATGCCTGAAAAGGGCTATAGTTATTCTAGTTGTGTTTGACTCATTTAATGCCTATAGTGTGTAACAAATGCTTTGACGCTATTTAAAGTTTTGGTTAATAGAATTAAACCTGTGTCAACAAGGAAAGGGTTACACCTCAGTGTCTGTGTAAGGGAATTATAATTGTTTAGGATGGACTGGAGATAACTAGGGGTGGTCACAAACTGGGAACTTGTGGTTTGTTTCAGTTTGTGGCATGCCTGGTTCATGAGCCATGAACCATCATGAATTTCTAGTGCCAAATAAACCGGTAAAGTTCATGAGGTTCATGATGTGGTAGAATGCCCTCCGGCATGCTAGAGACACCAAACTCACGGGAAATCTCCAACTGACTGTCCTAGTGAGGATTTGATTTATGGGGTCCAAGTTATGCCCCCCCAAAGAAGGTGCCCCCAGGAAAATGCTTTCTGGGGACCTGACAGGTGCAGGTTTCCAAGGTGTTTCTAAGGCTGGAGAATTATCCCCCCCATTGCTTTGAAATTTGATAAACATTTTGATTGAGGGGAGGAAATGTATCCATTCATGAACTACCACAATCCACTTGAAAATTCATGGAAAGTTCATGCTGGTTGACCTGCAACGAACTTCAGTTTACAAAGCATGAACTGCCCAAAATTTATCATGAACTTTAGTTCATGAGCCAGTTTGTGCCCATCCCTAGAGATAACTGATGACATAATTGGAGACATTTTAGCTGGAAGCTATAGGTGATGACAAGCAGGGTTCAGTTTCATTCACATATGGAACCCAACACTGGACATGCATACAAAGTCTACAATGTAAACTATTATGTGTGTAGGGCTCACTGCAAATGTTAAGTGTAATCTACCTCAAAGGGTTGCTCTGAGGATGAAAGAGAAGGGGAGGACAATACTGTAAGCCACTTTGGGTCCCCATCCTAATAAAGTAAAAGAATGCCTGATCATAGAAGTCTATTTTTCTTTCTTTTGACCAAATAGCTTCCCAGTGCTTTTCCTACTAATATTCCTCATCATGAAGAGTTAAATATCTATGCCAACCGGAGAAACTTTGGGATTTACTACACCAACACAAAACTGGCTCACATGGGCATAGTATAGTTTAATTTTTAACCTTCTGCAGAGTGTATTTTTCATCACTCTGGATCTGCAGTGAGGAGATAAATTATGTATTTAGGCATTTGACAATTTTATTAAAGCTTCGTTCCCATCTGATTTCTTTCAAACGATCCATATTTCAGGGATATCATCCTTAATTAATCTTGGCAATAGCAAGGAAAATTGGAAGATTGCTTTATAACTTGTATTAAAAGTGTTCTCCCCATTTCCTCCAGATTAGTTTAACTCTTGGAACAATGTCCTGCAGGGTGTTTTTTCTTTCCTACACAGAAACTGTGCATGAGCCTATGTGCACAGTTAGGTTTGATGCTAGTGCAAATACTTATTTTGCTCTGATTAAATATGTAAAGCCACATGACTGTTTTTGTTGGAATATATAGAGTTGGTCTGGGTCTGCCTCTTTCAAACTAAACAATTCCCTAAACCAAACATTTCTCTGTGGTCACTTGTCCTTTGGTCCCTGGCATGGAACAGCCTTGCTGACATGCAAGCCCAGTTCTGTTTTGGTTCTCTGAGGCATCTAGGCACTCAACAGTTGTCTCAAGTCTCTGCCCAATGACATGATGCTCTCCTGAGTCCACCCAATTCTCAGAGGGGTTTTCTCAATTATCTCTGGTATTTCTTCTGCCACCAGGTGATCAACTAGAAAATTACCTGCTAAGATTGCCTGGTACCTAATGGTTACCACAGGGACAGTTTACTGCACTTGTGCTGTCCCAGGGAATTAGTGATCTAGGGACAAGCCTCCTCCCTTCCTCAGTACCTGTTTTAGACAGCATGCTTGAACTGTGAAAGTCTATGTGGTAAAGAGAGCAACTAACAGCATTTAAAGTAGAAATTGATTTATTGAAAAAAGGAAATACCACACACACTCTGCACAGCAATGAATTGAGCAAGAAATACAAGGAAATGTGATAGCATGCAGTCCTACATCCCTCAGCCCTATGCCTGCCCTAGCTGGTTTTGTTCTAAGGCACACTCTTTAAACCTATAAAAACCTATTTAAAAAGCTTCCCATTAGCTTGGAGTCTTTATCTGGGCTGCCTGCCCATTGTTAGCTCCACATGGTAATGGTGGTCATTACTCCTCCCTCCTGATGAAATCAGCCAAAATGGATCTTCAGGAATGGACTCTATTCCTCCTGTGACCAGTGATTATATCTTATTTGTTTGCCAAACCCCCTGTGGGCCAGTCTTTCTCTTCCTGTCCTTCTCAAGAAGACACAATATGGAATTTTTCATCCCCACATCTTTGTCCCCTCCTAGTGTTAAATTTCTGCCAGGGTCCTTTGTTTGTTCTCTGCTAGCTAGAAGCATTTGTGTTTATAGAGCTTAGATATATGGATACTCATCAGAACCATTAACTTCTGCTTCCTGTCCTTGAATCGAAACGGAAATCTCATTAAATGAATGTGGGAGTTCTGTAGCCCAAGAGAAAGTGCATTTCTCCACATCACTATTATTTGTTTGTTTGCTTACTTCACTAGCCTGCCTTTTTCACTCAGACTCAAGGTGGTTTACTAAGCATAAGAACAGTTCAACCAGACAGCATAAGGAATCCAACAAACAATGCAATAGGACTAGGATTACAGATTACTTTAGAGATTCCACCAGAATCTAAGGAGGGGAAAAAAGTCTGGCAGGATATTATTGGGCACACGCAGATGGACTCGGGGAATAACTGCTGGAAATGAGCCCCACTTACAGTATGGTGCTATGCTCAAGACAAGGTTTGCCAGAGAACATTGAGACCATCTAATCCAACACATGCTTCATGTTTAATCAAGGGGGCAAAAAAAAAAAAGGTAAATTTGCCTGGTGATTGAGTCAAAGTTCTCAGGATATCTAAATGGCATCAAAATCTGCATTGGAGATGGTGGACAAGTGGGCACAGTTTCAATGGCTCGCATCAAAATCTGCATTGGAATATCTATACCAGACCTTGCCCAAGAGGTGGACAAGTGGGCACAGTTTCAATGGCCATACTCTTATTTCAAGCAAGTGGTGGTAGTAGTAATGATGACTGAGACTTACTATGTCTAGATTTGGTGGCAACACAGGTTAATATCATTATAAACCTACCTAATAGGACAAGCCTGGTTGTCACAGGAAGGATAATGATGATTTTGCACCAGACGTTATCAATGTTCCCTCTAAGCTGTAGAGTCCTGTGAGCAAAAATTCTACTCTGTGAGCTACTGGCATTAAAGTTGTGAGCAGGTGATTTGGCTACTGCATCAGTTTAGTCTGCTCTGGAGCCCTCCTTCCTGAGCCGAGACAAAAATGTGTGAGCCGGAGGCTTAAAAACTGTGAGCTAGCTCACACTAACTCAGCTTAGAGGGAACACTGGACGTTATCACACTGGGGCAAAGGAAGTGTCATCACATTGAGGCAACACTCTAGGATTCACCCAAAATGCTATGGTTTTGCACCAGAAGTGATGTTGCACTCTGGCACAAAGCTAGCATATCCAGTTTCTCCCACAAGGAAATCAGTACAGGGGATCAATACAAGAGGATCAATAAATAATAAAATAAAAGCAGGCCTGCCTCCAATCCCTGCTGTTACAACAGGAAATGCTCTGATTTGGCAACTGGCTAGAAGAGGGAAGGCCTGGACATGCAAGTGGAAAGTGGGCCAGTGAGCATTCAAGGAGAATGAGGAGGCAGAAACCTGAAGTGGTAAAATGAATTGCAGCACTTGATATCACAGATGGTATAATCCAGCTTTAATGTTTCCCTTGCTTAGATCTCTATATGAATGGAAAGTTAGCAAAGCGGAGGGAAAGACTCTCCCTCCTCTCTTTGCTTGTTGTGTTGGTTTTCTGCATAGCAAGTCTTCCAAAATGCATTCCTCCATGTTCCTCTGACATGCAGTCTACAGTGTGGCAGTCCATTCTCTCACTGAGCTGCACATTTTTATCCCATACTTCTTCCATGAAACCCATGATAGCATCCATGGCTCCTCTGTATTTTGTCTTCACAACGAGAATGGTGAAGTGTTACTAGCCAAGAGTTATCCAGTAAGTTCAGGTTTGTTACCTTATTTTTCTGCATGTGTGAACCAGGCCTTAGATCTGCCCCACCCCAGTGCTCCCCCACTACACAAGATGAGGTAACTGTTTTGCACAAGAGAGGGACTTTGAACTTTTCTGTATCATAACTAAATAGCGTTTTCTGTAAATCCAGAAAACAACAACACAGTATGTTAGGATTATTTTCAGACCAGAAATGACAGGCTTCACACATGTATAATTTCCTCCCCCTTATCTCTAGTTTACATCACACCAGCCAGTCACTCCAACAACATTTTTATACACTTTCCCTTCTCAGCTCCAAAAATGGTTGTGGTGGATTCCTATGACCAATTAACTTTAAGTACAGAATTCAAAATTCCATTTTAAGACTAGGCCCCCAAGCATTCTCTTTTCTTTGTCTGAAACCTTAGTGATAAGTGAACTTTGAATTTTCTGTCTTAGTGATACCCTTCAAGGATCCTGTGAGACAAGCCTTTGATGAGAATGGACCACAATCTCTCTACTTAACAAACTAATTTTCTGTCACAGTTTTACGCCTTGTGATTGACTGTTTGATTCTCGCATTGGCTAAAAACACTTACTTACCAGCCAATCAAGATGTCAGTCGTTAATTCATCCTAAGTTAAAGCAAAGTTAGAAGTTAGTTTTTGATTACAAGAGATATAGACAACATAACTAAACCCCTGTTCCTCCAGGTTGGAGAAGACCCATGACTAGAGAATTATCTGTAAACTTTCAACCCCGCTTGGAGATACATTCTGGTATTAGGTAGTGTAGAGATTGTATTCTCTATTTTTATCCAGTTTTGTGGGATGGTTTTTTCTGCTTTCTGTTTATTTTTTAAAGATGCATGGAAGTCTCTGAGTTGCATTTATTTATTTATTTATTTATTTGGAGATACATTCTGGTATTAGGTAGTGTAGAGATTGTATTCTCTATTTTTATCCAGTTTTGTGGGATGGTTTTTTCTGCTTTCTGTTTATTTTTTAAAGATGCATGGAAGTCTCTGAGTTGCTTTTATTTATTTATTTATTTATTTATTTATTTATTTTTCATGGGCTCAGGGCGGCATAATAAAAACATAGTATACATAATAAATTTAAAGCATAGTACATCTTAAAATTCCTATATAAACAAAGTGCTCAGTGATACAATAATCCAAAGATGGCGGATTGAATGTCCGGGTGCCAAGTAGACGGTTTAGGGTTTCTTCCATGTTCAGATGTTTCCTCAGGGCTTCATCCCACCCACAACGATGGTAGTATAGTGGGGGGGGGCTCCTACTCAAAAGCCTGGCGGAAGAGCTCTTGCAGGCCCTGCGGAACTGCATAAGATCCCGCAGGGCCCGGATCTCCCCTGGGAGCTCATTACACCAGGTAGG
>NW_015162476.1:1844428-1844809 GCF_001447785.1 Gekko japonicus | reverse complement strand
TCTCCTGGGGGCCTGGAATAGCTAGCAAATTTTGGGCCCCTGACCGTAGTGCTCTTGGGGGAACATACGGGGAAATGCGGTCCCTCAGGTAGGTTGGACCCTGGCCATGTAGGGCTTTATAGGTAAGAACCAGCACTTTGAAGCGAATCTGGTACGCTATAGGCAACCAGTGCAGCGCTTTCAGCACAGGCTGAATGTGGTCCCTTCTAGAGAGACCCATTAACAGCCTGGCCGCAGCATTCTGCACCAGTTGCAGCTTCCGGATTTGCGACAAAGGCAGCCCCATGTAGAGAGCATTGCAGTAGTCTAGCCTCGAGGTGACCGTCGCATGGATCACTGTGGCCAGGTCATCGCGGTCAAGGTAGGGGACCAACTGCTGTG
>NW_015162476.1:1829591-1844152 GCF_001447785.1 Gekko japonicus | reverse complement strand
GCCACTGCCCTCTCTATAAGTTTGCCCAAATAGGGCAAATTGGACACCGGCCAGTAGTTAGCCAATTCGGCCGGGTCCAGCGATGATTTTTTAAAGAGAGGGCGGACCATTGCTTCCTTGAGCGCAGTTGGGAATCGTCCCTCCAAGAGGGACGTGTTGATAATGTCCTGCACTGCGCCTCGTAACCCCCCGGAGCCGGCTTTAATAAGCCAAGAGGGGCACGGGTCAAGGTCGCATGTAGTTGGGCGTACAGAAACGAGCAATCTGTCCACTTCGTCCAAGCTGAGCAGATTGAAACACTCTAAACCCGGTACCGAAGACGTGCAAGGGGCCTCAAGTTTGCTCACTGTCTCAATTGTGGTGGAGAGGTCACGGCGAAGCTCCAAGACTTTATCTGCGAAATAGCTTGCAAAGGCCTCACAGCCGATATCCAGTTCCCTAATGTTTTGCTTACCCTGAGGCAAGGATGTCAAACTCCAAATTATAATAAATAATTGGGCTGGGCATGAGCTCGCAGACACAATCTCAGCCTCATAGAAATCCTTCTTAGCGGCCTTAACTGCCACCTCATAGGATCTCATAAACGTCACCACCGTCTCTCTAGTCGTCTCAGTTCTCGCTTCAGCAACCGCAACTCTTGGGTATAACAAGGAGCGCGCCTGACACAAGTGCAGAGAGGACGCCTGGGAGCGATCTCATCGATGGCCGTGGAGAGCCGAACATGCCAGTCCTCCACTAGCTCATCCAACGAACCGCCAGGGGGCCTAGGATCCCGCAGAGCCCTCTGGAACCGCTCCGGGTCCATCATGCTCCGCGGGCGAGCAAAAATCCGCTCGCCACCTATACAGGGTTCTTGTCTTGAACAAGTGCAGCTAATATAGAGCCCTGACTACATGCTAAGGATGCCAGCCTCCAGAAGGGACTGCAGCTCAGTTCCAGACTACAGAGACTAATTCCCTTGGAGAAAAATGGAGGCTTTGGAAGATGGACTGTATGGCATTTTACCCCGCTGAGGTCCCTGTCTCCTCAGGCTCCTCCCACAAATCTCTAGGAGTTTCCCAGCTTGGGATCTGGCAACCCTACGGACCCACTAGTGGCCAAAAGGGACCAGGCAACCCTACTACCTGCTACTTTCCCCTATAGGGAAGAGTCAGGATTTTACTGAGAGAATTCGGAAGGCAGCCTCTGGGCAGTCACCTCCGGAAAGAAAGCTCGGAGGTATTTGCCTTGATATCGTGCTGAGAGAGAAAGAACTGCAGCTGCCTGAAGGGCTTTTATGTCTTCTTATCTCTCCCAGGTAATTTCCCCTAGCAATTGAGAATGGGGGGGGGGAATTAGCTGAGTGAGATAACAAGAGATAAGAGCCTGCTGGGCCAGCAGCATCCTCTTTCTGAACATGATGTCAGGGCAAATGCCGCCAAGCTTTCCTGGAGCATGTATGGCATTTTACCCCGCTGAGGTCCCTGTCTCCTCAGGCTCCTCCCACAAATCTCTAGGAGTTTCCCAGCTTGGGATCTGGCAACCCTATGGACCCACCAGTGGCCAGGAGGGACCAGGCAACCCTACTACCTGCTACTTTCCCCTATAGGGAAGAGTCAGGATTTTACTGAGAGAATTCGGAAGGCAGCCTCTGGGCAGTCACCTCCGGAAAGAAAGCTCAGAGGTATTTGCCTTGATATCATGCTGAGAGAGAAAGAACTGCAGCTGCCTGAAGGGCTTTTATGTCTTCTTATCTCTCCCAGGTAATTTCCCCTAGCAATTGAGAATGGGGGGGGGAATTAGCTGAGTGAGATAACGAGAGATAAGAGTCTGCTGGGCCAGCAGCATCCTCTTTCTGAGCATGATGTCAAGGCAAATGCCGCCAAGCTTTCCTGGAGCATCAGCTGTGCCTTCAGAATTCTCAGCAGCCAAACTGGCTACTTCTCACACAGTGAACAGAAGAGTTTCCGGTTCTACGCTAGTGAGGATGTGAGCTGACATTGCATCATATTACTCTCATGGCCAGTGACACGGATACACAGAACACAGAAGGGGTCCCTCTTCAAACTGTTCCAGCAGAGAGGGGATAGATAAATCAACGTATTTATTAAAATATTCATACCTCACCTTTTCTCTTGGCCTACAACATTACAAATGTAAACGAAGTAAATTTTAAAACCCAAGTACCTTCCGAAGTGCCTTCTCCCAAAAAGTTGCCTGTTGTACATACCCCTCAAAAGCCCTGGCAAATAAACAAGCCTAGCAGCATCTACTGAAGATCCCCGACAAGGGGGCTTCCATCCCGCCACCTCTTCAAGGAGCGCATTCCACAGAGTGGGGGTTGTGAACAAAAAAGCCCGGGGTCTAGTCAATGCCACACAGTCCAGCTTAACAGGGAGAACCACCTGCAAATGGCAGTCTGAATGTTGTATCTGAGGCACAGGAACATATGGGAGGAGAGGGTCCTTCAGATATGTGGGTTGTGAAGGTCATAAGCAACACCTGGAATTGGAAACAATCTAGCAAACAATCTCGCTGTTCCAAAATTTATTCTGTTTGTTTAGTTCATTTATACCCCTCATTTCTCCCCAGTGGGGACCCAAAGTGGCTTATATCATCATTCTCTTTCTCTCCATTTTATCCTCACAACAGTCTTGTGAGGTAGGTCAGGCCAAGATATGTTCCCATCAGCTAGTCCCTGACAATAATTGGACTGATGCATTCTGGACTAGCTGTGATTTCTGACTAGTCTTCAAATGCAACCCATTGTAGAGTGCATTACAGTAATCCAACTGTGAAGTTATTAAAGCATGGATCAGTGTGACCAGATTGGCTGAGTCTAAGAAAATAGAGAGTTGGCAAACCAAATGCACCTGATAGAAGGTGCTCTTAGCTGGTGTGCCAAGGCAACTCTTTTTCAAATGGTAAGTCTGGGCCAGGAGCACCCTCAAGTTCTTAACCTGTTCTGCAAAAGCTAGTTCCACCTCATCCAGGTACAAGTGGATCAAACCACTGTAGAACATCATCCTTCTCGACCAGCATTACCTCTGCTTTGGCTGTATTCACCTTCAGTGTAATCTGTTTTAGCCACCTTACCACAGAGATGTCATAAATTTAGGGATCTTTTAGGTGAAAAATGTGTGAGTGGGCCACATGATTTTAAATTTACTTCATCATGCATGTTAACATTTATTATGGATTAGTAAAGGACAAATGAGAGGAACAGAAGAACACAGATGCATACATACACTGAAACCATCATGCTAACCTACTCATGCTGGAGTTGGGCAGATCTCCACTTGAGTTCCTGGAAAAATGCTTGTTCCATTGCAGTTTCTGAGGAAAGTTGGTCCTGGAGAAAAGTGGTCTGTTGCCTCGTAGTCTCTGAAGAAGGTTGCTCTGGAGACTGTTTTGTAATCTGAAGACAGTCCGTTTGAAGAAAATCATTTGATTCCTTATGGGGCAGAGAGAAAGCCCAAAAGAAGACACTGGGTATCCAACTGGAGCAGAAGATACAGGAGGTAATTTACATACCAGTTGTGTCCTATAGCTCAACCCTGTTACCTGGTTGAGCTATAGGATAACATCACCCTGGAGAACCATCTGGAGACCATCTTGTTAAATTGAGTATAATTTTATTAATTGTCATTAATGTTTTATTGCTTTTATCTGTTTTATATGGGTTTTCCCCTTGTAAGCTGCCCTGAGCCCGCTCTGCGGGGAGGGCAGGGTATAAATCTTAATAAATAAAATCTACTTGCTTCATATACCATGAACCTTATATAGGGTTTTAAGGTTATAGGCCAACATGAGATGCTCTGCCTTAGAGGCCTTCCTCCTTTCAACTGGATTCAACCACCTTAATCTGGCTCAGCATCTCATGTTGGCCTATAACCCATTTAGCTCTACTCCTGTTTTTAACTTTCTGGTCTTCCATCATAACTTGGTCAACATTTATGCTTTTAGCCACCTGGCCATAGACTTCCATCTGCTCAACTGGCACATTTTTTTCTGTACGTCTTTGCACTTTATTTGACCCTCTTGCTGATTTTAGTCCATTTATTGTCACATCATTTGTAACTTCTCAGGAATTTCAGCCTTTCAACCTTATCTCCTTTCATACTTCACACATACTCCCTTCTGTTACAAATTATCCCTTACTGATGTCCCAATACAAACCCTGAATATATTTTAATCTGTATATCGTATATAATAACAGCAATAATTAATAAGTGTTTACCAGTTACACAGCCTCAAAGCACTGGTTCACAACCAAAGTAGATACACCTGGAGGCTTGGATAATGAAATATAAAGCTGGATGTCATCTGGAGACTGATGACATCCAACCCCAAAGCTCCAGCTGATCTCATTCAACAGCCTCTCATATACATAGGTACACATTTGTATTTAGAGAGCATGGGCTAGAGGCTTCTGTCGTACTTGGGAAGGAAGGAGCTATATTGGATTTGCCTTTTGTCTGCTTGCTGGATGGATTTTCCATTCTTTAGTAGCTCATTTTCTTTGGGAATTGGATGGGAGCACAGATAGGGGGCCAAGCACTGTGTGGGTGGATTGGGTAGCAACTGCTGCTGATACAAGATGGCAGCCAAGTCCCATGTGGGGCATGGAAAGAAGCACCCAGCTATCCAGTGAAGGAGGCCAACCAAATGCCATCCAGGGAGGGGAACAGGGGTGGGCCCAGGAGGCATTTTTCCATTTTCCCTCCAACTCAGACCCTGAAGATAAAAATAGAATGAAGCCCACCAATCAGTACCACCTTCCCTCTAACAAGAAGCTGTTCAGCCAAGGGCTTCTTCATGTCCAGGAGCACAGCAATGGGAAATGGGAACTTTGAACTTCTCTTGTGGTATATTTATTGTAGACGTTACAGTGGAATAGTCTGTTCCCCGCTCTGATATTTGTGTGTTGGTTTAGTCTCATGGGGGGGGGGGAGTCCCTGCTGGTTAGTCCAGTTCATTTATTAGAAGTGGAGACTGCAATCCTTCCTTTGTCCAGAATCCTATTGCTCTTGTTGCTGTATCTTCTTGCTGATAGATGGATGGTGTTTTGAACATGCCCATATCTGCTGTGTGAACCTAAGGGCAGGAACCTGGGTGAGTACCCTGTGGTGTTTTGATAACTTCGTTCCTTTAATCCAGGCTAGTGTTTTAGATTGCCATACTCCACTCCGGGACTTGGTGTGGGCAGGAACAGGGAGAAGGTAAGTTGTTGTCACTGCAGCTCCACGAAGAGAAAGAACCAGACTTATTAAACTGTGCTCCTGTTTGAAACTATGCTGCCTCCTTATCTTGATGCCTAGCATTAAGGAGAAAACATACCCTATTCCTGATCTGTAAGCAAAAGGGAGTGTCACATAGCTGGCCTTCCTGTCTTGCAGGAACACTTTTCAATGTTCTACACAAGGATCTTTTCAATGTTCTACACAAGCAAAGCTCTTCCGGTGATGCATCGTGGCTCTTAGTTCTCAGATTGCTGCCCAGCGCTCCCACAATTCCAATACCAGCCATAAATGCATGCAAGACTGCTAGTGTGGAATCTTCGGATCTTTAAAATCCTAGAAAAATTCCAGTGGCCCTTGAATGCCAATTAAAAAATGGCTTTTCTTGGAATGCTGTATTGACAGTCTCTAGCTGCATACTCTAAGCCTTCACCATCAAAATGTTCCTCAGAGTGTGAGAAGGAAGGACATCTGCCATAGCTCTTGCCCCTTCTCACAGAAACTGCCAGCGTAATCTTTTTGCTGGATCCAAAAAGTGTGAAAGAATGATGGTGGATTAGCACATTCAGTACACTGTGGCAACAGATGCTCATCTGCAAAAATTTGTCTGTATAGCATTACTCCAAAAATATGGCAGAAGGAAAGTGCGGTATATTTGCGACACAGTGGCAGTAACTTCTACAGTGCGATCCCAGTCTGTTGAATTCAGAAATGAATTTTTCAGTGATAGTTAATTACCAATAGCTGTGGAAAACCCAGCACAAATGGAGTTTTCTGTCCCATTTCAATAGTCCTGTACTTTTAATATATAAGATTTAGTTAAATTGGTCCTTCATATCCACAGAAATTCAGTCATATGAAACCAAGTTTGCACTAGTATGAAGTGATAGTATGAAGAAGAAAGTCAGTAGCAAACAACAGATTTTCATTGTTTTGCTGAAAAAGATCTGCCACCCCGTTATAGAAAATTGTAAGCAAAAGCTTACATTGATTATTCTGATAACTTGGATGTGGAATGGGGGACTTAAGGGGAATTTAATGGCACTTTACACATCCACACTTTGCCAGACTACCCAATGGACTGTCGAACGAGAAAAAAGAGGGAACTATACTCCAGTATCGCCTTTGTATGAATATTCCAAAGGCCTGTTAGGTGGAGAATATATCTTACTTCAAATGCACAGGACCAACTAGAGATTTGAAACAGAAACACTGGCTACTAATTGTCCTCTGTGCAAGGAATTCCTTGACATGGTTTTATGGCTCTCCATTTTATATTTTTTTTTTCAGATTATTCAAAATAAGGTGGTAAATTGTGGGATAAGCAGCAGAAATCAGCTACTTGAACTTCAATGAAGCACAGACCTCATACAATTGGGGAATAACATGGTACACAATCACAAGCTACTATGCAACTCTTGGGGTAAACTCTAAAGAGCGCAAGAAGTTGTTTAATTGCTTTCTCTTTTTCTGAGTGCTTTCCAACAGGCAAAGAAGCTACTCCATGGAAAGGGCATCAAAAAAGTAAATGGAAGTAGAGATTGTAAGACCACCTCTCCATTGTGTACATCAGCTTGTTTTGTTCAAGATCATGTCAGATGAAAAGCTGGCACTAAGTAGCAAGGAGAAGGAAGGCAATTAGTTCCTGATTACCTGTGGACTCTGAAGCTCTTAAGGGTTGTATTCTTGTAGACAGATTTGAAATTCAGCCATCTACTAATTTAGTAGCCTGCAAGAAAATGGGATGTAGGCAAAGTGTGTAGCAAAGGCAGACTTGAAGCTGAAAGACATCCTTTTAACTTTGGCCAGTGCACATACCAGTGTTATTGTGCACCACCACATTTTTTAAAACGTTGGGCGCTTCCATCCTATTCACATATGTATTTGATAACTGCAATGCCCAGTGCTGACTTGCATGCATGAAGCTGCCACATATAATGTTAAATGCACTAACCACAGTGCTCTTTAATGGAGGCAGCTCACATATTTATTTATGAGATGCCAAATGAAAAGAAAGCGACTGAACTGGCCCTTACAGCAACTGATAATAGGATAAACAAATTTGTAGAAATTTGGTAGCAGATGAGGCAACAGGCCATCTGAAGGACAAGCAGCTCTTCAGGGATCTGATTCCAAAAAAACAAAAACAAAGAGAACCACCACAATCTAAAATGTTGACAAGTAGTGTCCGCCAGGGTTCCCTCTAAGCTGAGTTAGTGTGAGCTAGCTCACAGTTTTTTTAGCTTCCATCTCACAAATTGTTTTCTTAGCTCATGAAGGATGGCTCACAACTTTAATGCCAGTAGCTCACAGAGTAGAATTTTTTCTCACAAGACTCCACAGCTTAGAGGGAGCATTGGTGTCTGCTGATGTTTTTATTCCTTGTGTTGAAACTCTTTGGAGATGGAAGGTGATCCAGTCAAGTGCTCAAGCAGTCCCACCACCATCTCTTTCTGGAGCAAAAGCCTGAGGAGCTTACTTGGCAGCTATGTCCACATTTGACGCTTGAGAGAAAAGGGACTGAGTCTGAGTCTGGTTACTGTAAATGGTCTTTACTGGTCAGAAAGTTCTCGCTTGCACAAACCAACAACAAGAAAGATTTGTTAAATAACATACATTTGTAAAAAATAAAATTGGGATCTAGCCACCTCTGCACGAAACTAAACATGAAGGCCGAACTAGATGTGATGGCATCCTTATGGCCACTGCAAGGTCACAACTGCCATTTTAAAGTGCAGAGAGGGCTTCATCCTGATTGGTCCCACACAGTAGAACACTCTTGTTCCCTCCCCCATGTCTTTATGAGTGTCAGAACAGCTGGGGTTCCGCATTCAATAAGGTACACAAGGGGCGGGGGGATATCTCAGACCACCACACTGCAGGATCAGGCCCAAAGCATTTTAAAATCGCTTTAAAATGATGGTGCCATCCTTGCGGTGTCCACAAGGATGTTATCATATTTAGTTTGGTCCAGAGAATCTAGTTGTTGTTGTTTTTTGCTGACTGCGTTGAATGACACAGTAACATCTAACTATTGTCCTTGTGAAATATTTGGCACATTTTGTTACAGCCAATATTTAATTTGGATAGATCAGCTCTCAGAAAAACAGCAACATCTATTTATCTAGCAGAGACTATGCAAGGAGCCTTTGAAACGGGGCTGGATAATAGCAAGTTGAATTTGAAGCTTTCAGATGCGGAAGAAATTGAGCAACTATACCTCTGGCAGAATGGCCTATTTCTCGAGGAATTCCAACAACCAGGTTGCCATCCATCGGTTTATCTATAGAGCATGGTGTAGTGATTAAGAGTGGCGGACTCTGATCTGGAAAGCTCCATTTGATTCCCCACTCCTCCTCCACATGCAGTCTGCTGGATGACCTTGGGCTAGTTACACTTCTCTCAGAACTCTCTCAGTCACACCTACTTTACAAGGGCCCTATGGTGGGGAGAGGAAGGGAAGGAGATTGTAAACGCTTTGAGACTCCTTAGGGTGGAGAAAAGTAGAGTATAAAAGCCAGCTCTTCTTCTTCATAAGCTGGCATGTCATTTTTACTCAAAAAAGCCTGGCCCCAATTTCTTCTGCTTTAAGAAAGCATGCAGTGAAGACATGATGTAGATTAAACATAGCTGCAGTTAGGACACTGTATAGGATATTGTCTGTAATGCCATCACACTCAATAATACTGGGGACTTTCCATGGTACCGTATCAACAGGTGACTGCAGCCAATATTTGTGACTGCAGCCGTTATCCTATAGGTTTCCCCAGCCAAACTGCCATGGTGCAGTACAGGTTCAGGGACAGTCCTAATACAAGCCATATAAACTATTCTCTAACTTCCCCTTCAGTTCTCTTCATTATGGCTGATTTCGCACTAGAGCTGCCTCGATGTTGCACCACCGTTTGCCCCGATACTATTGGTCAATTTCACACCCGAAGCTGCGGGGCTGCATTTTGACTCGCGGCTTCACCCGATTTCCCCCGCAGTTTCGTGATCCTGTTTTTTGAGGATCACGAAACTGCAGAGGAAATGGGGCAAAGCCGCGGGTCAAATGCAGCCCCGCCACTTCGGGTGTGAAACTGACCAATAGTATCGGGGCAAACGGCGGCGCAACATCGAGGCAGCTCTAGTGCGGAATCAGCCCCTGTATGTAACGTGTTTCATTACTTAGCAATGTAAGTGGTATTTTACCACGTGATGTGGTATTTTACCACTTTTTGTTAGAGCCCTGAGAGCAGGAACGATATGGCACAGAACTACACCTTCTGCTTTGTAGTCCGTCTTGTCAACAGACTAGCAATGATCCTCCAACTCTTATCACCTAGTTCTTACAATTTTTCCATCCTGTTTCCGCCTTGTGCCTCTAAGCCAAGACACTCCCTTTCAAAAATAGAGAGATAAAGCCCCCCTTTCATCACTTCTTCACTTTCTGCCTGGCAAGTGGCAGACTTTCAGCAGAGAGGTTCATACCACAGAATGGGGAGAAGAGCAGACTTTAACACTGGAAGACCTCTATCACTCCCATTAGTAAAGTGAGTTTCCTACATGGGAACATAGCCAACACTGAAGCAGGCCAGTGGAACTAAAATAGCAGAAGGGGAACCAAGATATGCAGGAAGATCATTCTTTGAAATGAAAAAGGACCTACAGCTCCCACCAGATCTTCAAAACTGGCAGGCCAGAATGTTCTGTGTATGTGCTCTCTTCATGCTAATTCTGAGCACTGGCTCTCAGCCGGCTAGACTCTGAGGTAACCCGACATCCTTAAAGGACCATTTCAGGACCCACTAGGGAGAGGTGAAAGAAAATGTTTTTGAGGTGTCTGAACCCACTTGCCCATCCACATGCAGGCTTCAGGGCCTAAGAGGCAGGAATGAGCTGCCCTGTGTTCCCTTCCACTACTGAAATCAGTTACAGTTGCCACTGCAGCCTCCATTCTTGAACAAGGCCCTTCTGTCTGGAACAGAGAAATAAGTCTGAACAACAGCTATCAGTCGAGGTAGCTTGATGAAGAAGAGCGGCTCTGATTGCTGCAGCCAGGAGCCTTGAAAGCCACATATTTACACTTAAGTGTGATTAAATTCCCTCTCTTGGATGCACACCTCAATGTGGTGAGGGGGTCTGTGTGAGTCAGTGAAGTTGAGAACAGTACCATAAGGAGGAATCACTCAAGGCAGAAAAAGGTTGCAGCTGAGACACCACACTAAGATGCAGCCACTCCCTTCAGGGATGAACAGCCACAGCAGCATAAGAGAACAGACACTTCCAATGGTAATGGGGGCAGAGGAATTCTTGAAGGGTACCTACTGGACAGCCGCTGTAGTGGAAGGTGACAGTGGTGAAGGATCTATCATAGGCCTATTAGGCATGGGTGCTTTGCCTTGCTTTCACTGTGCATGCCTGTTGGGCTTTCTTTTTTGTTCTGCATTGATTTACCTCCCTTCAGCATTCAGTTTGCTTTCCGGTTGCTGTTTCCCCAGGTATTCTGAGAGTGGTTTTGTGCCGGTTTTCCCCTTGCTTCTCTTCCAAGCTTAAGTTAATTCAAAAGCATAGAGATTCCGTCGGATAATTCCCTGCCCTTTTCCCTCCCATCAAAAGCCACTGCATTGCCCACACTGAGGTCATTCCTCCCACTCTGCACCTTCATCAGTGTACAAAATGAAAGGGGGGGGGATTGTCAGCATGGAATAAAATTGACATGAGATGGAAAGAGACAGACACTGGGATGGTAAGCCTAAAACTTTGAAAACATCTTCCCCTTTCATGCTTTAGTGAACGAAGTTTTAAGGGGGCATTTTGGCAGTCTCTGGAAGCCTAACATTAAAATGGCAGTCTTGCTGCTGGATGGGCTGGCCCAGTGCTCCCAGGACTTCGGTGCATGCGTTTCATCCATGAGCACAGAGCACACAGCAGCATGCCAGACTTCCTTCTTGCAATGCCCAGACTCCCCTGCGCTCCTGGCTGCAAGAGCTCTGCCCCTGCTTGGCTGCTAAAATGCAGTTCACAATTTAACAATGATCTGTCATGATTCAAGCAAGGGAGATCTACATATGGATCCCCCTTAAAAACTATAGGTGCAAAGCAGCATGTTGTATGTGTGTATAGAAACCCTACGTCAGGTATTTGGCAATGGGGACCTGAGCAGAGGGGTCAAATGATCAGCTGTTGTGGAGAACATTCTTTCTTAAATTAAACTGCAAAGGGCAAGTACAGTACTGTTGAGTGAAAAACTTCCCCAGAGCGGCACCTAGGGATGCCAGCCTCAAGGTGGGACCAGGAGATCTTTGGAATCACACCTCATCTCCAGAATACAGAGATCAGTCCACCCTGAAGAAAATGGATGCTTTGGAGAAGGAGGAGGAGGAGGAAGAAGAGTTGGTTTTTATACCCTGCCCTTCACTACCTGTAGGAGTCTTAGAGTGGCTTACAATCACCTTCCTTTATTCTCCCCACAACAGACACCCTGTGAGGTAGGTGGGACAGAGAGTTCTGAGAGAACTGTGACTGACCCAAGGTCAGTCAACTGGCTTCATGTGGAGGAGTGGTGAATCAAACCCAGTTCTCCAGATTAGATTCCACTGCTCTTAACCACTACACCACTCTATGGCATTCAACCCCACTGAGGTTCTGTCCTCTCCAAGCTCTATCCAGAATCTCCAGGAGTTTCCCAGTTTGGATCTGGCAACCCTATCCCCCTGCCGCCAGGGGGCCTTGGCAACCCTAGTGGCACCTGTGTTTAAGATGCAAAACAGAGTGAAAGCCATTTTATTTCACCACAATGGAAATAACTGGCAATTTTTAATTAACTTGGTAATCAGTCTTTCTTTACTGAAAGATCATCTCCGTGATCAATAGGTCAGGAGAGCTGCAAAAAGAAAAAAGTATATAGAAGTCTTATTGAAGTAATGGTATGATATATCTATGAGTAGTTTGCTAGCCCAGGGTATCAAATTACTGGTGAGAGTTCTCCCAGTCCCCCCCCCATGCCTAAAGTGAGGATTAAGCAAATAGTAGCATGCTTCAAAACTTCAGTGAGAGGAGTCTTAATTTCATGCACATTTTTATTGAGTAGTAATATAAAATGCTTTTTTTCATTGTTACAAGTGCATGCTTTGATTGCCAACATTTCAGAAGTCAAATTACAAAGGCAAGGCTGTAGGCTGTAGTGAATTACTTGGGCACTTATACAATTGTTAAAAAATATCAGTGGACTGCTTTGTTTGTTTTTTTCCTCTTCCTTTAAGAATGAACCAGTTGTAACCCGTAACTGATATACAAAGGGAAAAAAGTGAAAAAATTACACGTTTTTGTGGCACATGACGGAACGTAACAAAATGACTAAACCATCATGACATTAACAGTTATCATGCATTTAGTTTCACATGTAACTACAAACTTATTTAAATTTCACAAGGTTTGCTAAACATGCTAACCATCCATATGTGCACTGACAAGCTTATATTAAAAACTTTTAAGAATACTCTCCCCCTTAGATTTTTCAAAGCTTTTTTTGATTACAAAATTTCAAAGGCATTAGCATTTTTTCTTTTTAGAGAATATAAAGTACGCCAGTATACATACATTTCCAGTATAAGTCAGACCACTAAGCGCATTACAGTCCCATACAGGCCTATACAGCCAATTTTTTTCTTAAAAAACATGCATAGGCAGATTTTTACAGAATATAGATGCTTTCACTGCACTTAATATGGTGTCTTGTTCACTATACTTAAAAATGCACCACTCATAAATATTTAAATTCAGCAAGCCACAACCAAGACTTGATTTACCAAAAAAAAAACCTAAATATAAACAGCAAAAAAGAAAAAAAAAGTATCGTTATTCCAGTTTTGTTTTTAAAAACTTAAAAGAAAAGGATTTCTCACTGCCAAATTAGTTAAGGTAAATGTTATATTTAAAGAAGGGCATTCAAGCACACTAAAGAAACCTGAGGTAAGCATAATCTGTACAAAATTAAATTGTCTTTTTTTGGCATTTTTAACAAATTTGCAACATTCTTTAATTTTTAAGAGTGCCTAATTTTTTTAAGATAGCCGTCGTCTGACAAGAGTAGCAAAACATTATCAATAAATAGTCTCCTTATTTAGTTTGTACATCACTTTGTTAAAAATGTTTGTTGTTGTCCATGTTTAGTGCTGCAACTGTAAACGTACAATAGTCAGTAAGAAATCAGACAAAGTTGTCATGTCCAGTAACATAATAGAAGGCCTTTCAGTTAACATATCTAGAAGTTTCCAATGCAGTAGGAAAACATGTTCATTCCCCTAACTTTGCAATATATACCAGCATTAGCTTTCATTTAGTTGTCTACAAGCATTTAAAGGCATATCCAAAGGAGGTGTTTAACCCCCACCCCCCACCCACCAAAATAAAGTTTACTATCTCTTCATAGATGATGATATTGTAAACTGAATCCAACACCTGGCCCCCAGAGCAAGTAAGCTATCATCAGAGGCAAGAACATCCAACTGCTGATGAGCAGCAATCCCATCATGCCCTGCAGCTCAAAAACAAAAACAAAAAAAATATTTCACAACTCAGAAACGGTCACTGAATATTGCTGCTATTACTGCCATTACTGTCGGTGCCATTAGTCTCTGAGGAGATTGCCTTGTTGATGGAGTTAAGGTTGGCGTCCGATGGCATGGCATCCCTGCGTGGAGGCATCCTCTCATTAATCCGATCCAAGCCTTTGGCTTCTTCGAAGCTCGTGATCTTATGCTGTGGTGAGAATCCTTTGATAGCTAAACAGAGGATTGGGGGGGAAACAAACAACAAAAACAAAAAATGAAAGGAAAGTCAGGAGAGGCAAAGGGCAGTCATTTTATCAGTTCTACTGAACAGTCAACTGAGTGAGAAATTCCTTCACGGTGAAGACAATAAAATGGCAATGCAAGTTAAGCTTCTGGATGTATTTGGAAACAGCTAGAAAGTAAACAGCCAATGTCTCTTGAAAAGATTAACATGCTTCCCAACAAAACTCAGTTCTTACATTTTATTCTGCAGCTTATTAATCCATAACTAGCAGTAAAGCCCGTTGTGGAAATAAATACAACGGGATCTAGAAAGAGGCTCTGGGGGAGTGCTCTGGCTTTGGGCAAACAGTGTCATTTTGCTGTGGTGACCTCAGCAGGGTATAATGGCAGAGTCCACTGTTTTCTCCAGAGGAACTGATCTCTGCTCCCTGAAGAGCAGTTGTAATTTTGAGTGATCTGTAGCCCTCACCTGGAAATTGGCAACAATTGTTACCCAGGACGAAATGGCTGGTTTGGAGAGTGGCGTCTATGGCATTCTACCTGTCTGAGGTCCCACCCCTCC
>NW_015162476.1:1795531-1829301 GCF_001447785.1 Gekko japonicus | reverse complement strand
CAAACTTAGTTGCCTACCAACAGGCACTGAGGGGAAAGTAGGGTTGCCAGCTATAAGGAGGGAAATACCTGGAGTTTTGGGGGGTGGATTCTGTAGAGGGCAGCATTGGGGGGGCGGGGGCGGAAGGACTCAGCAGGTATAATGTCATAGGGTCTACCCTCCAAAGCAGCCATTTTCTCCAGGGGAAACTGATCTCTGTCATCTGGAGATCAATTGTAGCAGTGGGAGATCTCCAGGTCCCACCTGGAGATTGGCAACCCTAGGGGAAAGTCAGCTGCACAGCATGGGGTTGAAGAGAATGGTTTGATGGGTGCTGGGCCAAGATTGGCAACAATAGTTCCCCAGGAGCAAATAGCTGGGTTGGAGGGTGGAGTCTATGCCACTGTAACCTGTCTGAGGTCCCCATCTCCCCAGGCAGCTTTTAAAACATGATCCTGGGACCTACACACCACCAGACATTCCAACTGCCTTGCGAGGGGGTGGAATGGAGGTGTGGAATGGAGTGAAGTCCAATCAGCTTCCATATGCAAAAGACCTTGAAGGTTCCATATGCAACTGACATTCCAACTGCCTTGCGGGGAGGGGGGTGAGTTTGAGGTGTGGAATGCAGTGAAGTCCAATCAGCTTCCATATGCAAAAGACCTTGAAACGCTGGGCGGGACTGCACAAAGCAGCCAGTCAACCCAGCCAGCGTCTTCTGAGAGGCAGTTCTTCTGGCCTAACACTAAAGGCGGGCATTTTAGAATGTTCATATAGAATGTTCTTACTCAATTATATATAAGGAGAGTTAGTGCTCATAGCAAAATAATGAGCAGCTAAAACCTGCTGTTGAAGGGCTGATTCACACCTTTTTTTTTTTAACTGCAATCGCAATGATAGCATCACCCTATCAACTTCATGTTGTGAATGTGACAGTTGGGGGCAGATGGTATTACGTGAGGGGGCTTGCTACTTCCCATGTGTTCACTTAGTCATGAATACTACTTTATCACGACATGTATATCTATGTGTTTGGGGGCATTTATAATAAATATTAACCATGTGGAACTGGGGAAGCCAAACCATTTTGTGATGACTAGCACATTCACACAAATGGTTTGAATTGTCCTTAAGTGAAAAAAGTTTAGGCTGATGTCCCGAGGGCGAGCCTCCCCAGGGCTGGGTAACAACTACCTTGTGAGATAGTGTCCCAAGAGCGAGCCTCTCCAGGGCTGGCCGCCACCACTCAGGACTCCGCCGCCGCCGCCGCCCACCCCAGCACCAATGACAAAGGAACCTACCGGAGGCAGGGGCCGACCTGATGCACCGTCGCCACAGCTCCTGGGACCCATCGAGATGGCTCCAAGGCACCCGGGCAGAGCCTCCATCGGGGACTGGCCAGCGCAGGAGGGGGGTGCCCTGAGAGCAGTGGAGACAACCGTGCCGGGCAAATAGCCCAGCGCGAGGTCCTGACCACAGCACAGAGCAGCATGGAGGGAGAGAGATGTGGGACGGGCAGGGAAGCTAGGGCCAGAAGGAAGCCACACCCCAGCCCAGCATCCCGGTACAAGAGGAGTGGGTGGGGCCATAACTGGGGTGGAGGGCGGACCACAGAAAGGAGCAGGTGACACAGGGTGGGAATAAAAGGGGGAACAGAAACGGAGGCCGGGGAGGAGAAAGCAACACTGACAGCACCGAAGGGAAAAGCGAGAGAGAGACGTGTCTGAGTGTGCCAAGGGAGTGTGGAGGGTGGTGACTTAACCTCCTCCCCTCCTGAACATCTGAGGCCTCTGTGGTTCCCCCTTCCCACTCCTCGGGAGGCAGGCCATGGTGGCGTATAGGTCGGAGCAGCAGGGGGGCAGTGACAGCGACGAGGGGTCGTCAAGCTCATGTGACAGCTGCCCTCAATGTTCCTCAAACCACTAATGTCCAAGGGAGATAATTTTTCTGCAGGATAGATTTAACTTCTCATGATGACATTTAAACAGCAAGGCTGTTTTCAAAGGCTTCACATAACTACAGCTTGGTCAACAACTCCCATTTTTTGACCTTTTATACCTATATTTCCAGGTGAGCCAAACTTGTTGCAGAAATAATTGCTGTCTTTTTAAAGAGAACTCCAGACAGATTGGAGGGGGGAGATGCAAAATCTCATGTGGATGGAGGTGGTGCTTCAGGACAAGGAATATTAAACAGGGGCAAGTATTCACATTACAGGGATGATCTGATAACCACAGTTAAGCTATTGGTACCAGGCCACATAATTGTGGATTATCTGTACTCATCCTCCCATTTGATCAATGTTCATGCTGATGTAACATTTTGTGGGTAAGACAGTTAACAGAATTCACATCAGGAAAAGGAAGGGATGGGGAAAGAAGATGCAGTCCTATCACCTGCTCCATCTTATTATTATCCACCCAAGTTAATACACATCTGTGTATTAAATTGGCTGGATAATAGGTAGATACAGTCACTGTAGGAGATTTGTAGGAGATTGATCAAACAAAGATAATTGTGCAATGTATTAGGCAGAAGTCCCCTAGTGTCTTCACTACAGCACAAATAATCCTGTGCTGCTCAGGAACAACACCCTTATCTGTCAGCCCGAGAGCACCTACAGAGTAATCTGGTTAAACTGCTGTGATTTAGTGTGACCAACTCTGAATACCATTCTTTTGGCATATTCACCCCTCCTAACTTTGAAAGTGTGAGAACATAGGAGCCAAGTAACTGAATTTAAAAGTCAATGAACCTGCCCTTCAGCAATGACCTGAGAAGTTCCACATTGATCTCACTAGGTATTTCCACACACTCAATGAAAAATATTCAGGGGGCTTGATGCAATTCCATTCTTACAGGGACTTATTCTAGAAAGTGACTCAGTTTAAAAAAACGAAAGCGGGAGAACTCTAGGCAACATTCTGCTGATAAGGCTTAAGTACCAATTGCTGTTACCCTTCAGTGTGCTTTTGGTTCTTATTCAATAAAAATAAGAATAAAAAATGTACTATATTTCAAGAACGTTGGTCACGTTTCTTTCTGCTACATTTATTAACATGCAAGATAGCCAAGATATTCCGCTAGTACCAATAACAGGAGAGAAAAATACACTGAGAAGGTTTGAGCAGAAAGGGATTAAGGGGGTTGGAACCTGAATTCATTCTTTGACTTATCTGTTGCAAAGTAATCAAATTTGTACTCCTTGAGAGAAAAAGGAATCATTGTCCTCTCTGAATCTTAACATTGCTTTTACATATCTCTTAGAGGTGGAGTCCCTGATACTAATTAAACCACTTGTGTTGAGTTGCGTGGTGAGTACAACATCTCTCATTGCTGACATTTTGCCAGCTGCTGCTGTGGAAATGTGTACCAGTGAGGGCAAATACAGAACACCAATTCCCTTCCCCCTGCTAAAAAATGTGACTTAGTGGGGGTGGGGGGGTGGGATCCATTGCAGGCCGAAATACACCATATCTGAAAGGGAGACTTTCTGGACACTTCAAACAATGTAGAAGTCAATTTGTTTAAATGTTGCATGTTGGACTACTTCATACAAAGGAATTGGTCTGTGGACTAAAAAAGAAGCCCTGATGCCTGATTACTACTCTTCTCCTCCTGTAAATCAAAATTAAGTTTTGCCCCAATGCCAAATTTGAGGTAAGGTGGAACAGAGACTAGTAGCAAAGCTTCCAGAACCTCCTTTAAATTCACCATGAATAGACTATTGCTAATTGTCACCCAGTGTACTTCCTTGGAGCGGGTGTACAATAAATGCTGATGTTTAAATGTGATGTGAATATACAGGAAGCTCTGCTGCAGTTGGAGATGGTCAACATTAGGCTCCGCCAAAGGCTCAGGCCCCTAGTAAAGCTTTTAATGTAAGCAGAATAATTTTTATTCAATCTTCAAGAAGAGGAACTAAAAAAAATCTTTGGTTATAATGAAGATGTAGTAATTAATAGAGGTTTAACTTGACAAACACATAATCCCAGAATGGGCTGCATATTCACATTAATTTCAGTCTCAAGCAGACATTTTATATATACACCTTAGTGCTAAAGAATGTGCTCTGCTGCAGTTGCTGGTCAGACAATGATTATTAGCAATTTACATTGAGAGTAATACTAAAAAAAACACAACACAGTCACAGAAATCACAGGAAAAAGAAAAAACAGCCAAACTGTCAACAAGAATGCACACTGCAGAGTAGAAGTTGCCAATAGGAATAGAGGATTCCAGCATAAATAGCAGCTCACTCACTGCTATTTAGAAAGCAGTTGTATTTTCTCTTACTTACTTCTAAGAATTTTGTTCACTGCTGTCACACAACAATAAAAAACCACCAGATACAAGGGGCCAAAATGGCGTTCTTATTCCATGCCAAAAGAACTAATGGCTAATAAAATTCTTTGGAAAAACCAAGACATTTTAGGGGGGCAAGAACAAAATACAACTGAATATTTTTTTGGTTTTGTTTTAAAGGGGAACTTTTGAGAGTCTTCTTGCAAAACATTTGAATTATTAATTCAGCATTATGCATATAGATATTTCAGTAAGTGGTTTGAAGATCTCTTAACAGTATAGCCAACAAAAATTGCTTAAGAGTTGAAGCATGAGTATCCTTGAGAAAAGGCAGTCTGAAGTTTTGCATACAAATATCTTTGACAGTAATTCATTTGTCTCTGTAGTTGGTAATATAGTGCTGCTATTAATGAATGCACTACAAAAAAATTCTCAAAGCTTCTTTGAAAAAAAATTCGTATCTTACCATTTCTCTTTTTAAAACTTTTTTTTTTAAAAAAGGAGACATCTTAAAAGAAATTGACTTACAGTGAAGACTCACTCAAAAATAACTTTCACTAGGGACCTCGGTGTAGGGAGAACCCTTAAGTTGCCACTTAATGTTCAGAAGAGGATGTGAAGAAATTACTGGTTCCCCCCAAAAGGGAGACTGCTTGTTTTCCAAATGGCTTTTACCAAAGAGCTGCCGTGCCCCCTTTGAACAGAGTTGCAAGCTTTCTTAGCCTTGTGCGACATTCATTCTGCACTTTGAGAACTTAATGGACACAGATCAGAACATTGTTGCAACTTTAAGAAACAACAACAACAATAAAAGAAACACTTTTCCCCTTTAAAGCAAGTAAACTTAGGTTAATACTGAGCCACAATTGTTAGCTCAACACCCACACACTCTATACAAGCTACAGCAAAATGAATACACCCAGCAGAGCCCTTGTCTGTTGCAGAAAACAACAGAAAGGGGTCTGGCCAATTTACCTTCATCAGCCTCAATAGCCTCAACAGTAGCTGAAGAGAAGAAAGGGGTAGCAAAACGAATGAGAAAAATGAGCAGAGGATTTAACTCTAAGAACAAGTCAGTGAATAGCAAAGGAGGTAGTACACTTAAAGGTTACTGTAAGTGCTGGATTTTGACACAGAAGACAACACAGAATGCTAACACACAAAACAGAAACAGGTATTATAGTTTGCAGGCAATAGATTTCTTTTACTGGGGGGTGTCAGTGAATTACTGTTTTTTATGTATTTAAAAAAAAACCTTTCCACACTGATTTTTTAAAATCCAAAGTAGACTATCTGTATATGCAACAATTAATGGGGCAAGTCAGATTTAAGAAGAGCCCATTAAGAGAAAATTGGCCTGAAGCCTAAGGAGCCACTGCTTAACGCTAATCTCCAAAATTATAGAGCATTTCCTGTGGTCAAGCATAGGGTCTAGAGTCTTACTTCAGAGAAGTGGGAGTTTGCAAAAACAGAGCAGACATTGCATACTCTGCTCTTCAAATTTTTATATACACATACACACAGAAAAAGAACTACTGACAGAGCTTTGGAATCACATACTAATCATAATTTAATTCTGTGTGTGTATGAGAAAGATGGAACATGTGTTTTTGTTTAGAGCTATGGATCTTTTCAGACCCTTCCCCCAAATCTGCTAAATGCCTTAAGAATTTTGCAAGAAAATGAAAAATAATATTTTATTTTTAACTTGAATTTCTTTGAAGAGCCAACATTTGAAGAAGTTGCTAGATGCAACCTAAATTATTATTGTTGTTGAATATGGCAGCAAAACCTGCCCAATCTTAAACATGAAATTAAAAGTTTTGGCCCATTTAGAATATTGTAGTTGCATTATTTAAAGTGGCTTGAGATCAGTGGATTCTCACAAAGTGTCATTCTACATCAAGGACAAGTTCCCCCCATGGAATCTATAGCCCGTAGGTGATTAAGGAAAAAGATGGAAAATAACAGGTAAAAATGCATAATAAAAATACATGAGAGAGATTACAGAAATTAAGATGAGAAACAGGATCCAAACCAGCACAGATACACTAGAAATAATGGCCACTAGAGATGTACACATTTCACAGAATATATCGCTCATATTTTCTGTTAATACATAGAATACTTGGCAAAATGTGCTTAACAGAAACTATGTAAATTTCAGTATATTTGGTGAATGGCGCAAGGTGTTAACTAATGGATTGAGGACGGTAATGTTTCACTAAGTCCTAATACTGCAGCATGAGTGGATTTATGGACCATCATTTTAAAACAAGGCTTTTCAACAATAAGCAACTAATTTTAATCGCCAGGATAAACACATTTTTGTTGAACATGTTTTCCTCATAAAGCCAAAAGTATTAATAAATACTGATAAGATGTTCTGTGTATATCCAGATTTCATGCCTGTGCCAAAAGCACATGGGTCATCATAGTGCAACATTTACAAAGTGGAACATTACCATTTGTGTATCACACAAGCCACCAAAAAGAGAGTTTAACCCAGAATACCTGAATCTTCTAGAAAAGAGAAAAAAGAGACAGAAAAAGGGAAAAATACAGGGAAGAAAACTCCAAGAAAGAAATGGGAAAGTTAGAGGCTGAGACTGAGTTATTGAAAAGGCGAATGTCCAAAGTCTCACAGTTACTGAAAGCTACATCATAGTTATGGTTGGACACTCATGGGTGCATGAAAATATATGTTACACAGTAATAAACACAGATAACAAAATGCAGTTAATACATTACATCCTTGAAACAGCTCCTTATTCCAAGAGAAATGTTCTACCAGGTATAACTATCTTAGTTTACTTATACAAATTATGACTGAAAGGGGCCAGTGGAATACAGTGCCTCAAATGTTTGCATGCACAGCAAACTCCACCATTAATATTCTTTTCCTCCATGTTCATTCAAGTAAATGGTGAATTTGCTCTATGTGCTTCATTTGTTCCTCATCAATTAAAATTATCCTCAGAAGCTGAGTTCCAATTGCAGACTGGAAGGGAGACTATAATGTGGTATTTATTATCTGGACAAAATCTGCTGAATTAAGGGGTGGACTGGCACATGGGCTTGCCACGGACAGCTCGGATACCACATTCTGAAAAGCAACCTGCCTCTACGCTGGGGGAAAGGCTCCCCATACAGTGAAGGATGAAATCCTTAAGAGAGCAGCAAATTTCTTCCCACTCTTACTCCTTAGTCACCAGAGACAAAGAGCTGGATAGGGCAGATGAATTTTGACACTGTACTGGCTTGGATTCTGAAGGGGGTGGAGAAACATTATGGTGTAGGAAATTTAAAAAATTATGTATGTTCTTATTTGAGTAAAGTTGTTGGTTTGTGATGGTAGCTTTTGTAGAGCTAATTCTACTGCAGATTGACATTGAGTTGGATACTATGAACAAGTTTCACACACACTAAGTCTTTGTCACAGAGTGTGCTTCTCCTACAAAAAGTTCTGTTTGCATACTAGCCCACTGAAAACCACTGCATAAGCAAACAGAAGTTGTAGAGGAAGAGGAATTGCACCCTGCAGTAGAGACTAACATGGATGGAACTTCTTCATAAGGTCTAAGCCACGTACCACTATGAGCTCCTATGCTGGCACAAGGCTCAGCTAAGCTCCTGGTGCTGATGCCATCAGTGTAGGCAGGGCGTTTCTGGTAGGTTCCTCCTTGCCCAAATGAACCCTACAGGCCTAAAACTTGATTGCGACACAGCCTCTGTGTCCATTTCTATGAGACCCCCCCCATTATTGAGATGGGCTTTTATTCATCTAAGGGGAAGCACCATCAAGGCTCATTTTTGTGCTAGTTATTAATTTTCTTCCCAAGTTTATTCTGTTCTCCACAGCAGCAGAAATCCCCTGTGTGAGTAGGATCATTCCCCCTCCCTCTAAATGGCATCAGCTATACCTAACAAGTTTTGAAAACCGCTGGACAAAATTTGGGTGTTAAATTGCTTTGTGGACTAGATTTGTTTTCTGTTTTTAAAGATAAAGTTTCATAATGGAACGGAGCATGAAAAATTAAGTAATTTAGCAGCTGAATTTATACACATCACAACACACGCAAACCCCCAAACATACTTACCGCTTTGCAGAGTTTGTTTTCCTCCGGAGAGCACCCCACTGGGCAACATTCCTGTTGGAGTCAGCCCTTTCAGTGTCAGCACACTCTCACTCTCTTCCCTAGCAGGAACAGGATAAGACAATGTAAGCTGCAGTAAGCAGATGAAATCTCCAGGGGGAAGGAGTTGCCAACACTATGCACCCTTCCACTCTTTCAGCTCTAACTGAGAAATGCCTTTACTTTAGCATCATAATCCTAGCTGTCTTTTGCTTCTATTTCTTTGGATTTTAATTGCTACGAGAGCCAATTTTTGGCTGAAAAGGAGGGGGGAAATATAATGCAAGAGGAAAATTTGCTTGACTCTTTTGCAGATAGCCTGGACAAGAGAGTTTCAAGGATCAGTATAACAACCAAGTTCACATATATATCCTAGTTTAAGTCATTGTGAATACATCTTTGAGGACTATTACAACCTTATTGTCAAGATATCACCTATCCAAATATATGCATTTTAATAAGCTTGACAGATACATAAATTTGAGTCACAGTGGGTTCACAGGGCCATGCAGTTCACATGAGAATTACTATCAGATGACAGCCAGGACATTTGAAGTTTCCACTGCATAGCCATCCTTAGTTGGCTCCCACCATCTTTCCTGCTCAATCTCACCCAGATTCCCTGCCCTGTGTGGCTTTTGCTCATGCAGATCCCATTCACTGCCTGTGCTGGTGGTCAAAAGGGATCCACCTTACTTTTTTCATCTGCCTAAAAGCTGACTGGATCCAACCTAGTAGAATTTCTTTGCTTTTTTGATATAGGCCAGACTGGACAGATATTTTGGAGTAAATACTGGTCTGGGGACCCTGATTGTGGACTGGTGTGTGTAGGAGTAGATATGCTTTGCCAGGAAGATGCATGCAAAAGGGAAACAGGGAGATACTTAAACTTGTTCCTGACCTCTGCTTGCTTTATAGTGGTAGAATTTCTTTGCTTTTTTGATATAGGCCAGACTGGACAGATATTTTGGAGTAAATACTGGTCTGGGGACCCTGATTGTGGACTGGTTGGTGCATGAAAGAAGGGTTAAACTACAGCCCCCATCCCACATGGCTCCATGCAGGTCCAGTGATCTCCAGCATACACTCTTTTTGTGCTCAAAGTGGACATCCCCTCCCTTTCTCACCAGTGGAAAATCTGGTTGGATGTAACCTTATGAACACAGAGGAGGAGAGTTTAAATCATAAGCAAATACCCTCCTTTGGTTTTCCTATAAAATAAATAGAAGATTACTGTAGATCACTGGCTAGTATATATATTTCTTGAAGTTCATTCCTCCAGTTGCACACAAGCCAGAAGAAAGTAAATACAGTTGCTTTTAGTTAGGGCCAGGAACTTCAGTGAAATGACAGATGACCATTTTCACATTTCTGATTGCATTCACATTAGAAGTAACATTGAACTGCAATGCTATTTGCTGACACATGCACATACACACAGCAGCAACATTTAGTTGTTATTTTAGGTTTTTAAAATGTTCCTTAATAGAAGAAGTGCAAAAAGAAGCCTACCTGCTCACTCTGGTCATCCTTGGATGCCCTGCTTTGGCTGCCCCCGCCATCTGAGGCTAGACGGGTGGCAACCTGAGAAAGGACTTTCTCCATCATGGCACCAAAAGTTTGGAACTCCCTCCCCAGGGAGATTCATCTGACTCCCTCTATCAGTGTCTTCCACCAGCAGAAGCAGACTTTTTTTGATTCATCTGGCATACCCCCTATAACGGTTATTGGCTCTCATTCTGATGTTACTTGTTTAAGCATTTTAATTGAATTTTATATTTTAAACTGTATTTTAATTGTTTAAATGTTTTTATAATGTTTGCTGCCTTGTGGATTCTGATTGGGTGGAAAGGCGGTATAAAAATGTTTTAAAGAAAGAAAAAGGAAGGAACTAACTGTTCTCAATAGTTTATGCCAAATGTAAGGGTTTGCGCTGAGAAACTGAGCAACAACTGGGAAGTTCTGCCATCACTGAAGCGAGACATACCTCAGCACAGAGAATACGCGAGCCATTTTGCCTATTGCCCGGATCTTGTTCCGTATCACTTCTTTCCGAGCTGCAGCTGTTGCACCTATGAGAGAAAAATTAACAAGCAATGTGAAAAAGCTGAACATCACAATGCTGAACATCACAATTCAGAATTTTCAATAACTTTTCAATATTTTGACAACATAGCTTCACAAATGAGAACAAAAACTCAACACCATGGTCACAATTTTATAAACAATTCATTTTATCTATATACAGAGACAAGAACATTTAATGTAATGTATGCATATGTAAAATACACACATATGCTGCCTCTGTGTTTAAAGGCAACCTGTTTTTAGTCCTTTAAGTGTTTTGTATTAAAAAAATAGCCCATGGTTAATGCAAAACCAGTCAGCTATTGAACATCTTTTAAACTTTTTAATTAGAAAACTGTACAGTAGTTATGCAGTTAGAATATCATTCATTTAGATAATTACTCTATTTTTCTCTTGGTTTATATAACTTTGATGTAATGACATGATAACTTATTTCATTTAGAATGCATATTTCATACAGCTCTAAGTAAATTGCTTTTAAAAATTTCCCTAAAAGCAATAAAATCAGCAGATCTAGTGTCCTTATTAGAATGAAGGGTGAATACACAGATTTTTCACTGACATACTAGACAAAGTACATTGCAATTTTATGTCTAGGCTGTTGACCTGAGGAACTGAAATTAGCTGATGTATTTTGACATTGTCAAATCAAAACCATTAGTGTCTTTCTATGTGTTACCTTTATCTGCCCAAGAGGCCTCTTCATGGCCAACTGTAACGTCTAACTCTTACCACATGGGTCCTCTGATCACATGGATCATCACAACCACAACTGACACTCCCAAGAACATATTTTACAGGCATGGGAACACTCCCTGCACAGTTGAGAAGATTCATTTGGCAAATTACAGTCACTGCAACTAGGGGGTTCTCACTTGAAAAACAACAAGCCAGAAGGAGTATTAATATGTACACCAGTCCTTGGTGCACAATTCCCAAACATTTAAACAGAAACATTAACAAGCCCAGTATTTTCTGTTCTCTGATTTTTTGTCTCAGTCCTGAACATCATTTTCTTGCTATCTATTTCTCACAGTCAACCCCCCATTCTTAGATACTTGTGCTCTCTGTACCCTGTGGGTCATCCATCTGAAAAATCTAACCATTATGGCCTGTTATGGAGTGTCAGCTCAGATCAAGGAAATCAACACCTTCTAGAATATTTCACAACTGCAATTCCAGCTATGGAAACAAATATGGTCTTAATTTATCCATCAGCTAAAACTCACAGAGCAAGGCCATGACTGAGACTGCCATGCTACATGAACTGAGAACCCTATCTAATGTTACTAAGAGGTCTCATGCACTTGGAAACTTTGGTTTGAAGCAAATGACAAAATATTTCACTGTACTTGTGGGAAGGGGGGGGGAATAAAATATGCCTATCACAGAGCAACCTCTGATTGGGTTTCTGAAATCTTTTAATAGCATATCTAAATTGTGAAACAAGGACAAGAAGGTATCTTTAACATTTAAGATGTGGAAAATGTTATGTTAAACTATTTAACTTCTATTTTTAAAATGTGTTTTGCCACTTTGACATCTCCATTAGAAAAGCATTTTTTAAAAAACCTTTCAAGACATTAGATAACACTTTAGATAATACTTCTCTCTTTCTCTCAGCAAAAGCCATGGATCAATATCTAGCCCTTCATAATAGAAGAGATGCTGCAGGTGGAATTTGCAGCCATATGCTTGAATGGTGGAGAAGTTACTCTGAATACAAGAGAGCTAGAATGAACATATATGTCACTGATGGGACAAGGAGCAGAATTTTTCACTTAGATTCTAAACTTGAAATTTAAAAATTACAGACAAGAGAATATACTTGGTATTTAATGAATACAGAAAACAGGGAAACATAAGAAACAGTGAGAAGTGCTAGGGGAAAATATAATTATAGTATGGGGGAAATTTGTCTTGACAGTAGTAGTCAAGTCTTAGTAGACCATACACTGAATATGAGTCAGTAGTGTGATGTGGTAGCTAAAAAGGCAAATGCGATTTTGGGCAGTATCAAAAGAAGTATAGTGTCCAGATCACATGAAGTGATAGTATCGCTTTACTCTGCTCTGGTTAGACTTCACCTAAAACACTGTGTTCAGTTTGGGGCACCACAATTTAAGAATGATGTACACAAGCTGGAATGTGTCCAGAGGAGGGTAACAAAGATGGTGAGGGGTCTGGAGACCAAGTCCTATGAGATTGAATTAGCTAGATATGTTTAGCCTGGAGAGGAGACAACTGAGAGGTGATATGATAATCAACTTCAAGTACTTGAAGGGCTGTCATATAGAGGATGGTGTGGAGTTGTTTCCTGTTGTCCCAGAAGGTCAGACCAGAACCAATGTGTTGAAATTAAATTAGAAGAGTTTTCTGGTAAACATTAGGAAGAACTTCCTGACAGAGCAGGACCTCAGTGGAACAGGCTTCCTTGGGAGGTGGTGGGCTCTCCTTCTGTGGAGGTTTTCAAACACAAGCTGCAGGTGGAATTTGCAGCCATATGCTTGAGATGCTGCAGGTGGCCATCTGATAGCAATTCTGATTCTATGAACTTAGGCAAATCATGAGAGGGAGGGCAGAAAGGATTGCATCAGTGCTTAGTTCTTGTGGCCCTTTTCTTACACGTCCAGGGAAATGCTGATTGCCACTTTGGGATCAGGAAGCAATTTTTCTCCAGGCCACTCTGGCTGGGGATCCTGAAGTTTTTTTGTTTTTGTTTTTGTCATCTTCTGGGCATGGAGCAGGGGTCACTGGGGGTGTGGGGGGAGGTATTTGTGAATTTCCTGTATTGTGCAGAGGGCTGGACTGATGACCCTAGAGGTCCCTTCCAACTCTATGATTCTATGATTTTAAAATGACAGAGGAAACATTGCCTCTGAAAAGCAAATGGTGGGGGGAAAACAGAGAAAGCAACAATCAGACAAAAATATACACGGAGGGTGGAAATGAAGCTCATAAAGGCATTTAGATTAGTGCAAACAACAAATTTTGTTTTATTCTGGCCCATTTCTTTCATCTTATCACTAACTGTATCACTTGGAGCCTGAAATTAAAATTGTCTCCAAAGCAGGGACACAGCATGCAGAGAATACCTTAGTACACTTTCAAAACTGTCCTTCATTATCTTAGCTACAAAAAATTCTGTTAACTTCCCCCCCAAGTTCTAAGTGTCCTGTAGGATCAATCCAATATAACCCTCCACCTCAACAAATTACATGGATCTAACTTGGCACATACTTGGATTTAGTGGCTACAGAATATAAACACAACCCACTTAAAACATTATTCCTCCTTGTCATCCTTGCTGCTCAGCATGGTACAAAAGGCAGGGACATCAATGACAGAACAAGAGCATATGGCTTCAGTGTGTAAAATAAAGTAGAAGCTGATGCTTTGGCTGTCCTGATCCTATAGTGATGATTTGGTAAGAAAACAGTGTTGCACTTACCTGTAACTAATGTTCATTGAGTGTCTTCTGTGCAGGCACACATTGGGACTGCTACTATGGAGGCTTGCTGCCAGGCATAAATTTCTAGTTAAACCACTAGGGGGTGCTGTGCACTGTAGCTGAGTCACTTGTTCCCACCCAAAGGGTCATGTGCTCCAGCACAGCTGTGCCTCCTTCCTTCAGTTCCACCTGAGCTGCTGCAAGCCATGAAGAGCTCACAGCAGGGCAGAGGGAAGGAATGTGTGCCTGCACAGAAGACACTTGATAAACATCAGTTGCAGGTAAGTACAACCTTGTTTTCATCTTTGGTCTTCTGTGCAGTCCCACATCGGTATACTAGTAAGCTACTTACTTGGGGGTGGGTGTGAAGCTCTGTATGAGGTTACTAGAACAGAGAATGCAACACTGCTTTTCCCACTTGTGCCTCCCTTCTGGCTCGCAGGTCCAACGCATAATGCCTGATGAAACTATTGGCTGAGGACCAAGTTGCCACTCTGCAGATCTCCAGGTGAGGGACCCCATTGGTCAATACTGCAGAAGAAGCCTGGGCCCTGGTGGAGTGATCATGGACATCAAGCGGACAAGGGGGACTGGCTTGAGCGTAACGGAACTTTATTACAGAGACAGTCCACATAGAGATCATCTGGGGAGAAATCCTCTTGTCTTTATTTGGGCCAGCATAACAGATAAAGACAGCAGGGTCCTTTCTGAATGACCTAGACCTCTTTAAATAAAACAACAAAGCTCGCCTCAAATCCAAAGAGTGTAATGACTTTCATTATCTGAGGATGAGGATGGAAAAAAATACTGATCGTATTATCTCTTGGGCCAAGTGAACTCTAGAAACTACCTTGGGAAGAATTCAAGTCTAGGATGTAAGACCACCGTCTCCTTGAAAATCTTTAGGAAGGGAAAGTCAATCCTTAAAGCAGCCAGCTCACTCACCCTTCTCACTGAGGTGATGGCTACCAAACCCCCCACCTTCATAAAAAGGAGGTGCAAAGGACAGGTAGCTGTTGGTTCAAAGGGTTTCTTCATGATACTAGTGAGAACCACCGATTAACAACCATTACAGAACTAAAGGACTCTTAGGAGGATAAGTGTTAGATAATCCCTTTAGGAAACATTTGGATAACTTGTGTGCAAACACTGAGGAACCCTCCATCTTTGAATGAAAACAAGATATATCCATGAGATACACCTTGATGGAGGAAAAAGCCAAACTTTTAGACTTAAGACTCAGTAGGAAACTAAATATAGCAGGTAACCCCGTTGTCTTAGGTGTAATTCCTTCATCCCTACACCATGCAGAAAAGGCCTCTCACTTGACACTATAAGATCTCCTAGTAGCAGGTTTAAGTGCCTGCAACAGAATATCCTGAACTGCTAGGAAAAACTCAGCCCCTTCCCTGTATCTTCCATGCTGTGAGATGCAAATTTGTAACATTGTAATGTAATATTGGCCCTATACTGATCAGGTCTAGGTTGCTTGGGAATCTGACCCAACTGCCCTTAAAGAGCTTTTTTAGGATGGAAAACCAAATCTGTCAGGGCCAGAATGGGGCTATTAGTACAAAATCTGTGCCCTCTAGCATAATTTTCCCCAGAACCCTGGTGATCAGTGGAGGGGTATAGAAAAGTGTTCCTTGCTAGCAAATCTGGATCTTGTCCACCAGAGACAGTGGCTTGCCACCTGCCAGGGAACAAAACCAGGGGCCTTGGTATTGTGTCAGGCAGCAAAGATGTTGATAGCAGGTAATCCCCATAGGGCAAATATAGGGTCTAAGCAGACACTCTTGAGGGACCACTCATGGCTGGAAGACCTGATATGGCTCAAAGAATCTACCTCTGTATTCCAAATCCTCACTATGTGAATCGCTTGCAAATTGGTGTGATGCACCATTGTCCATCTCCAGATTAATTCAGCTTCACAACACAGTCATCTGGATCCTGTGCCACCCTGTTTGTTTATGGAATACACTGATATTGGGTTGTTGGATGAATATGGAATGACCCCTTAGGGTATCTGAAAAACAAGCCAGGGCATTTCTAACCCCACATAATTCTAATAAACTGATATGCAATAGCTACTCAGGTCTCAATCATACCCCTAGGACAGCAAGACCCTGAAAATACACCCCCCTTCCCGTAAGAGGCATCTGTAGTTAGAGTAGCAGTGTGCTGCAACAGGCCAAAAGGTAGGCACTGCCTAAAATTATCGGCATGTGCTCAGCAGTTGAGGGATCTAAGGATCCACCTGGGAATAGAGAACCTTTTATACTGTCAGTGGCATGAGGGTCTGAACTGAGATAAAAGCCATCTGGAGCAGGTGCATTTGCAGTCTAGCTATAGGGATAACGGTTATAGTCAAAGCCATAAACCTAAACAGCCTCTGTACAGATGTAGCTCTCTGAAAGTGGTGTTCAGTGAAAGACCTAATCATCCCATGTATAGCCCAAATCCTCTCTGTGGGGAGGAACCCTTTTTCTGCCATCGAGTCCAATACTGCCCCTCAAAATTGAACAGGTCTGGTAAGGGTTAACTTAGATTTATTCCAGTTGATGGCCAAGCCAAGGTTCTCACAAATCACAACTCTGAAGAGTAGGCCTAAGATGGGAAAGTAACTCATCTCTTGATGTAACCAATCATTAAGTTATGGGTAGATAGTGCACCCTTTCAAGTGTAAGTATGCAACCATGGAGGCCACACATTTGGACATTTGAACTATGAACCATGAACCTTGTTTTAATAACTAGAGAACAGATACTAAAGACACCATCTGCAATTTTGTATCTGATAGAAAATAATTCAAATGTTGTATGTCTAGGATGGGTCTATTACCCCCAGCCTTTTGTCCCCACTAAGAAAAAATGGGAATAGAAGCCTTTTGGGTCATCTGGGTTCTGAACCGGCTCAATAGCTCCCCTTTTAAAGTGAGAACACAATTCATTCTCTAACTCTGGTAGTGTTGTGGGTCAGTCAGAGCTTAGCAATAGTGAGGGCTCCTCATGAAAAGACAAGTCAGGAGAAGAGTAGCCCCATGTAGCCAGCTCTGAATCAGCAGAAGCAGGCAAGCAGGAAGATGAGTGGCAGACTTGTCAGGGTTCACAGCCAACAGCTGGTGCAGAGCCTCCGACACCCTTCAGCCCTGATCCAATAAGTGAAACTCAGTTGGTCATTTCTAGCCCTCCAGTATCACCAACACCCTTACAGCACTGCAGATGGAAGCTAAGAACAGATCTACGGGGGAGATGAAAAAGTGCACGCCTCCTGGCCGACGCCAGCTGCTTGCTGATAGCAAAGATGAGTAGCTGCAGGATTACTCTGGAGCAGCTGGCTGCAAGCCTGACTCTTCAGCATATAGCTATAAAAATCAGCTAAGGGAGGCTGTTAGGTGTGGAAGCAACAAGTTGAAATCCCTCTGATGCTGTGACCACTGCATCAGATCCTGCCGCTCCTGTGATTCTTTGGATCATACCCCTGACTCTGCCTTCATCTCGCCCTTGAAACTGCTCATACATAACTCTTGGATTTCCAGATCTTGCTGTACAGACTGACTCTCGGACTGGTCTACTGACAGCTCCTGACTCTGTGCTTTGACCTTGGACCAGATATTTGCTGCTTGAGTTGATGCTCTTGCCTTACTCATTCCATGCTCTAACAGAGTAGCTGGTGCTACTACTGGCTCGGCTCTCAACAGGTAGGGAGCTATCTACTGCATTCTTAGCTTCCCAGCAGGGGGGCAAGGTAGTGAACTCAAGTTTATAGTCCTGCGCAATAATGGATAAAATCTAGGCATCTGATGTTATGAGTATACAAGCCTCTAGAAAGCTGTTCAATCAATCCCCAAATATGATTGGTATTGAGGGTTCATGTAGTCAGAAATTGGCCTTATGAGATGAATGATGAGACTCTTTTGAGGCTTGGGGTTATTGTCCCATTCTAGGCAGGGCACCGTTTCTCTTCCTATGATATGGCTGAGGGGGCAGAAGGATATCCTGGGTGCAGGATACTGCTGGCGGCCTGCAGAGGATGTTCCCTAGTACAGGGATGCCAGTACTGTCGAGGGTACGTTCTTTGCCTAAACTGTGGAGGTCCCAAGGGCATAATGTCAAGAGATTTCACTGTCTGTCTATTCTTTTTTATTTGAGTAAGAGCCTAATCAGATTTTTCTGGAAAAAGAGTGGACCCTTCAAACAGCAGATCTTTGACCCTCTATCTGGTCTTTGATGGCAGAGACGTAGATCTCAACCAGGCATGCCTTAACTAATAACAACCTATGTGGCCATAGATCTGACTGCAGTGTCTGCCCCATGCCTGCCCGTACTGATTTGTTGGACAAATGAAATGCTTCAGTTTGAATGAGTTTGGCTAATGCCCTCTTCTAGAATCAGTTCTAGGTACAATGTCAGTTTCTCCCAAAGGAAGAACTGATAACCTGCCATTATGGCTTGATAATTGGACACATGCAGGCCTAACACTGCAGAGGAGTGGATGAGAGCCAGTTTGGTGTAGTGATTAAGAGTGACGGACTATAATCCGGAGAACTGGGTTTGATTTCACACTCATAAAGCCAGCTGGGTGACCTTGGATCAGTCACAGCTCTCTCAGAGCTCTCTCAGCCCCACCTGCCTCACAGGGTTTCTGTTGTGGGGAGAGGAAGGGAGGGTGATTGTAAGCCATTCTGAGACTCCTTTGGGTAGTGAAGGGCAGGGTATAAAAGCAACTCTTCTTCCTTCCCAGTGCGTTGATTTTTTTTTTTTGCCCTCCTTATCTGTCAGGGCTGCTTGAGAAGCCTGGCAACCTCTGTGCTGCATCTCCTCAATGATGAGTGAAAATGGTGAAGGATGTGTAGTCAGGAACAGTGTCCTGACTGATCCTATAAAAACCTTTCATGCAATGGGATGTGGCTGGAATGGAGGCCATAAATCTAGGGTGTTTTCTAGAAGGCCTTCTAATACAGGAAAAGCTATATCCTCCTGGAATGTCAGAATACAACCAGCCCAATATTTTATCTTTAGGGCAGTGGTCTGAGGTGGCCACTTTTATGTCTAAGGATAGAGCCATCCTGAGCATTTGCTCACCATACATTTTCAAATCTTCTGTAGGGGAAACAGAAGTCAACTCTCCTGCTCTTTCAACAGGGCTCTGTTCCGATGCCACATCGGAACTGGCCTTGGAACCCTGCTTCCATGTCCTCTGCTTCGGACTCCAGAACTGGGGATGGAGGTTTCTTTGACACTGTGGAAGACAGAGCAGTCTTATGCAGAGGGAACTGGCGAATATGCCCCAGAACCGACTTCAACATCAAGCTGTAATAATCTTCCCATTTAGCTAAGTAAGGTGGGGACATAAAGAAAGGCTATGGAAGCCATGGAACCATTAACGGTGCTGGTGGCCATGTAACCGACAGTCCCACATTGGAACCAATTGGAGGTGGAGCCATTTCTCATTCTGCTTCTAACCTGCCCTCCAAGGAGGATATGGGAGGTGATTCAGCATGTGGAGAAGGTGTTTTAGGTGGTGCTAAGAAGGGAGGTGGAGAAGGTGTTTTAGGTGGTGCTAAGAATACCTCGACTACGACCCGCGGTGATGGTTCCAGAGGTGGTGGACAGTGTTGTTTCAATTCCAAATGCTTCCCTTTGTGTTTTGATTTAGATTTGGAAGATTTAGCTAGCGGTTCTGAAAAGCTTCTCTGAACCAATGGCAAGGGTGTGAGGGACCGGGGCTATTGGGGCTAGGAACACTGCAGATGGAACCAACCTAACCAAAATTAATGGTGACGACTTAGAATACTAAGGTGCCGACTGATTTTGGAGCCTTCTCCCATAAAGCTGCTTTTAATTTGGAAACCCTATCAGTTCAGGATTTCTGAGTAAACCTTTGACAGGCTCTACAAGCAGACACGTTATGACCCTCTCCCAGGCAGAGTAGGCATATGTCATAATCATCGGTTTGGGTCATTCTCGCACTGCATTTAGTGCATTTAAAAATAATCCTTCTGGGACATGGTACCAGCAAGCATTTCCAAAGAACCCATTAGATGAACTCAGCACAAAAGGTAGGGGGAAAACCCTCCGAAAGGCTAAGAAAAGCCTTGGTAGCAATTGTCAGGAAGAAGACTCACGAATCCAAGCAGTAGATAGTGAAAAACGATTGAAGAAGCAAGAGCATGCTAGAAAAGAACAACTCTGATGGTGGCAAAGAAGGAACTGAGGGAAGGAAGCATGTGACCTTTTGGGCGGGAACAACTGCATACACCACCCCCTAGTGGTTTAACTAGAAATTTCTCTCTGGCAGTAGACCTGCCTAGGTGCAGTCCCAATGTCGGACTGCATAGAAGACCAAAGATGAAACTCTGCTTCTACTGCCAATACTTTACTACAAATCTGTATAGTTTGTGATGAAAATGGGTAACATATGGTATAAATATATTTCATTAAAAATACATGTATTCTTTGCCATTAAAGTGACACCTGATGTGGTGTCATGATTAATGGGGGAGGCACTGTGATGGGGCATATGCTTTGTATGCAGATGGTATGCAGATTCAATCCCTGGCTTCTACAGCTAAACCAAATACTGAGAAAGATCCTTTTCTGCCCCAAACCTGCTGGCCAGTAGAGAGAATACTGAGCTACAGCGACCACTGACATATGGAATGTTAATATATTTCTAGTGAGTAATCCTATGCCATGTGCAAGACTGGGCACTGTGTGTCCAATTACTGACCCAATGTTCCACATACATCAGTGTGGTTTATATTTATTTATTAAAATATTTAACACCCTGCCTTTCCTCTTGGTCAAGGTGGCTTTACAGGTAATACACCCCCCACATACCTTATTCCCACCTTCGTAGCACTCATTACTGAGGCTTGGTAATATAATGCCAGATGTGCACCATCAAGTTCCCTGTCTCAAAGGATCGAACTACAAATGATGGCAGCAAATATTTTCCCAATTCACATTTAAAATGTGGTATGTGATTTAAAGGGCTGAAGGGGCTCTTGAGCAGGCAATAATAAATTCTTACCTTCCAAGTGCTTTCTTCCCAGTGAGAAAAAGAAAATCAAGTGGAAGAAAGTCTTACAGGGTTACCAGCTTTCAGCTCCTTAGTCCTGCACCTTTAGGGCTCTTTAAATCACACCCACCCCAGTTTACTCATAAGTAGGACAGCATGTTAAAGATATAGGTCAGCTGCTATTATATGTACTTTGGGCTTCTCTGAGACCAACATAGCATTTGTCCTAACTCTAGGTTAGTCACATGCTTAATATTTAATGTCAAGGTAAGTATGTACTGGTGGGTGGTAGAGGGCCAAGAACCTGATAGGATTAAGAAATATAAAAAGCAAGGCTTAATACTAAGGATAGGAAGGAAAATCTTGAATTTTAGTACTTGGAAAAGTCACAACAGCATATTAAGCCCTTCTTGCCCATTTAGAAATACCTTTCTTCTGTGCATACATAGGATCTTCTTATGAAATTCCAAAGGGGGGAAAAGAAACAGATGAAGATTGGAGAATTAAAAGGAAAAAATGTATAAAACACAACAACATCAATGGGAAAGTAATGCTTAAGTAAAGTCTGAAAAACAGAAAAGAAACATATTAGGCAGGGAACACTGAAAAGGAATGGAAAGATCTATGACAGGAAAACACTCTTCAGCTCAAAGCTTTGTTAGTAAAATTGTGCAGAAAACTAAAATGCAGCAAGACAACCGCAAAGCTGGTCCATTGCTGCCCATGCTGCTCATGGCATGCAATCACTACTTTAGGGGATCTTTTCAAAGACACAAGTCTTACATGACAACCAACACAAGAAGTAGCCAAGGAAGAATGGATTTCAGCCATACTTTACTTCTATCCACAAATAGGAAGAGGTTGGCTGCACATTTGTCACTTGCCTCTAGCCAGTGACTTGCAGCTGATGTGTGAGTATCTGGGTCAAGGGCTGTGCCTACACTCTCCATTTGACATCTTTCCTTAATTTTGTCAGTTTGTCCCATAATGAAGAAAGGTTGTGCACATGGCTGAAGATTCTATATTATATGGGCTGTACCAGATCACTGATAAGCCTGTTTGTACCTGCAATCTCCAGGGTCCATCTCCAATCTGACTCTTTCTTGGAAAAAAGAATTCTCATACGTACGTATGCGTACGTTTTAGGCAAAAACTCATGCTAAAATAGTTAAAATGCTGCTTGGATAAAGGAAATATTCTTCAGATTTATTTTCCAACAAGAAAGTAAAGCATAAAAGAGTAAGGAATAGTTTTTAGGGGATCTGCACTTTTACAGTTTCCAATCCTCCCTCCCTGATTTACTGCAGTAATCATGCCCAGTATTCATTACTAGTTTAAAAAGTAGCTTAAACAAATTATAGCTACTGAAATAAAATATATGGCAAAAGAATTCAAATAGCAGCTAATCATTTGAATCCAAAACAGATGCAGTCTTCTGTGATTGGCCAGCTGCCACTGGTGCCATTACACTCAGATCCAACACATTATTTGAAAATTCATTGATCTCAATGCACTTATAATGTAACGATTGTTGCTTTAATGTTATGAGAGTAGGACGAACTAACAGGAGTACTACTTACAGTGACTATTTAGTGGCTGGTTGGTTTGTGCTATGGAAACTGCCATTTTACTATGTAATAAATTGGGTAGGAATAGGCTAGCAATTTACATCCGTCCCAATTTTGTGAGAGCCCTGAGAACTTAAAATCCCAGAAGACCAGCTATGTTACTCACACTACTGTCCTAAGCTGTTGTACCCTTCCAAGCCCATTTAGTTCAATGAATTTAGAAGGGTGTAATTCTATTTAGGATTGCTCCTTCGCTGGACGTTTTTAAGCAGAGGCTGGATGACCATCTTTCGGGTATGTTGTAGGGCTATCTTTCGGCTACGCTCCTGCAGAGTGCAGGGATTTGGACTAGATGACCTGCAAGGTCCCTTCCAACTCTAGCATTCTATGATTCTATAGGATAGCACTTTTGTAAGGAGGAAAAAATGTAGTGGCGTTTTGAGAAATGAGATGAAAGAAGTGGAATGAGAAAGGATATGTCCTTCATATATTTTACATAGGTATCAGTAGATTTGTTATGCAGTTACCACCCAACAAGGATATATGTCATTAAAAACTTCAGTCCACACTATACCAGTTAGGATCTAAAGTACCAAAACACATCACAGCTCTGAAAATCTCAGATGTGATTTATGTAATCAAGATTCTAATCCTTGCTGTTTACAAAGATAATCTTGAGCTAAGGAGGACAGGGCATACTTGAAAGTCTAATTTGAAGACAGAAGATCATTACTGTCATATTTCCAACTTCATACCTTTCGGTGTTTTAAATATTATCTGGAAGATATACTGACAACAAAAGGTGTCCCTAGTTCACTTGATAATGTTGATTACTCATCCATCACCACTATGTCCCTCCTATTCTAACTATTTTAATAATCTGCCATCAAATATAAAGTGTTGTGGAAGCCTTTTAGCTCACCATACATGTTTGCTGGACTATATTCAAAGAAAAACCAGTCATGATTTGGACTTGTGCAATCCTTCCTTCATCATCAAGACTGAAGACTTCTCAATCCAGGAAGCCTTTGTTTAACAATGATTTGTTATGGTGACCAAAACTGGATGTTTAAGAAGCTGTGATTTGATACATTCCCACAAACTAGGATTATAAACCAGGACTGCAGTTTAGAATTCCAGTTAGTAGGCAAGACAAGTTCTAAAACTGCCTGAATTCCAATATCACAACAAATTATGGCTATATCCAAAATTTTCTAAATGAAGAAGTCTTTGATCTTGGCTCCAAGGAGCGAGGAAAATTTTGGTCTTGTTCACATTATGAACAAATTTTAGTTAGTCTGTGACAACTGAATATGATTCAGAAGGCAAACAAAATGCCTGCAACAGCACTAACAGTTTATACAAGCATTTTCTTTAATAGCAGCTTTCACCTCTTCGGAAAATAACAGCATGGGCTCATGGACTGCCACAAATAAAAGGCTTGTTTAAATATATAGGTATTATGCACACAACCAGGGCCAGATTGTGACGCGATGAAGCCCTAAATATTACCAGTTGAAGTGGCCGCATGCTATAGAAATACTTTTTCATTATTCTCACACAAAGGACACTGAAAACCCTTATTTTTGCATTCATAAAAGCACAAATCACAGTCTTTTTTTCTTATTTGAAGCCTCTCTTGTTTGAGGCCCTAAACGTAGCCCACCTTACGTATCCCTAAATCCACCTCTGCAGACAGTTCTCTGGAGGGGAGTGGCAATTTGATGACTAACCCTTATTTTATTCCTAGTGTGTTATCAACCAACTCCTCAAGATGGAATATTCACTGGTCACACTCTTATCTGTTACAATTAACCTGTAGCTTTTCTGATCCATTAAATGTATATTTAAAACTACTACAGTTATATTTCAGCAAATCTACATTAAAGCAATATAAAATTAGCCCCAGATAGTTAAGAAAGGTTTTTGTGCTATTGATGAGGGTGAAGACAAATCAAGTCTTACGTTTTATGTCAAGCTGTCTGTCTTACAAGGGCTTAATTTTAATTAGTACCTCCTAAAGTCTTTAATTATTTCAGTCCAAAGTACCTAAGCCAGGAACACTGTTAATTAGAATAGTAAGTCAAGGTGTGCGCTGGTTATATAGACTAGTCCAGGTTGCTAGGAAACATATACAACTCATTTGGCCAATCTGCACACTGCTTAACATTAAACCTGCAAAAACTATGTGATGATAAATAAGCAAGAGTATAAGCTGAAATAAAGTGAGATATATTGTACTACTTGCATACCCCCCCTTCCTTAAGGAAGGCAGATTAACAAGCCAGAACAAATAGCTACAGGAAACAATAGAAAGCCTATCGTAACTGCATAAGTCATCAGTCCTTACCCTGTCCATATGAATTTAGAAGCAAAGATTCTTCCAAGTCTATAGCATGTACCGCACACTACATGGCAGATGTTAAACTGTATTTTTAAAATAGTTATATTAAATAAACAGAGTGAGGCAGGAGAAAGAGCCATTGTGATCAAAAGTAGGAACTGATGATCACCTGAAAGCTAGCTCCTGCTTTCACAAACTAACCTGCTTTCACAAAAGAACCAACCCTATCTTTGAAGGGGACAATGGGCTGAGGTGACATAGTAAATAAAGAGGGGAAGACATGCCAAGTATTTAGTATGCCAAGTATTTAAGCTGACCACACAACATTAACTAGCAAGAAAGAAAGTCTTTGGCTTCTTTTTATACATAAGGAATAGAACTTTCTGAAGAGTGAAATTAGCACATGGCAACAAAACTGTAAAAAATGTTAGTAGTACCTAATTTAAGACAACTCAGCTATTAAATGCTACTACTACCTTTTCTCTGTACCATCCAGCACAGTTGGTGCCTTGGTTGCAGGCTCCATCATTTGCTATCTTACTGGTGTTGGATGGTTGATTTAGTGCCATTTATGGTTCCTATAGCTTTTTATTACTCGACTTACATGAATTTGTTGTGGTATTGTAATCTGCCTCAAGAACATTTTGGTTGCAAATGCATGATTAAAATACTTTAAAGAAAAATAAAAGTATTCTAGAGGAACTTTAAAGAAAAATAAAAGTATTCTAGAGGAACACAAAAGAGCTTCTCTATGAAAATTTGAAACTGGGGGTCCTAAACAAAGAAACTTTAGAAAAAATTAACAAGTTTTCGAAGCACAAAACAAAATCTGTCTCAGCCTTCAAAATGGGGAAAAGATAGTCTAAGTACAGCAAGTGGGGGAAGAAGTTTTTAAAGAAGTGATATAAAAATTATTTTTGTTAAAGAAGTGATATGAAAATTATTCCATTTAAGTATAGGTATTAACTTAAAACAAGTTATTTCTGTTATGGCAGACTTTAGAAGCGTTTGATACACTGAAAGGTCTGTAGAAATTGACACATTAACACATCATCATAATGAACTAAAATGACAAGCGAGGCATCTGTGAAATGACATAGGTGTATCTTCATCTCACTATACATATATGATAAAGCTATCATACAGGTTTTCACGTTAGCTATTAAATTCAGTCCTGAGTGCTGTCCCATGTTTAGAAGTCTTTTCCATTGGGAGCCCCATGGACTAGGTTGTACTTATGCAGAGACCAACCACATGGAACAGACAGTGGAATCAGGAGAGGGAAGTGATATTTCAAATATAAGGTGTCTCAAGATCAATTCAGTTTTATGTTTACTTTTTCTTACATTCTTTAGTGAATTACTTTTTGTTCAGAAATTGTACATTGTAAAAAAAATTATCGTTAGTAGGCAGACACACAAACATACACAGAGAGAGAGGTTTAAGCCTTCTAAAAAAAGTTTAAGTATTTTGCTCCACTTTTCATTAATAAAAAAGCAGAAAGTTATTCAAGACACACAGCCTAGAGTTGGACTCTTGAAATCAGTTGAGCTATAATTCCAAATAATGTTCAAAACAATTCAGTGATTTTTCATTAGAACAGTACAGTTTTCAATAATGACCAACTCATTTTAAAAGACTTTGGAAGTCCTAGGCCATAACATAATTGAAACCCTCCAGTTAATGCAATATGCACTGCTGACCTCAAGCGAAGAGTGCCATGCTGAGAAGAAATATAGCAGACATGGCATGCTAAAAGTCTTTTCTTACATTTTAGAGATTCAGCTCACCACCACTAAACCAAAGACCCTACAATACCACTCACCAGGGAGATGGGGCACTTGCTCATCAACCCCACAGATCCCTGGTCAGCAAACCAGAGTCTGGAAAAAACAGCAGAAACTTCTCATGCTGTTTTGAAGGTTCTCTGGTCATGCCTTATCTTCTCCATTTTCCAGTACAGATAAGATAAAATTGCCTTTCTCTTAAGCCCTTAGCAAGCTGAAGGACTCACAGGGGTGATTTGAAGAATGTCTGGCTATTAAGCCACTCCTGTATTTGTTGAGCCACATAAATAAGCTTGGGCGGGAAATAACAGTTGAAATCTACTTTTGTGTGTGTGTGTGTGTGTGTGTGTGTATTTAAGAACTCTAGACTTATTATGGTTTAAAGAGTTATTCTTTCTGAAGAAGGAAGAACCTTAAGCAAAAGTTTAATTAGCTGGTCAGGAAAAAAAAAACCCTCTGTACCAAATATCCAGAGAAGCATCTTTCTGTAATCAGGGATGAATATACATGAGTCTAGAAGATTGGCGGCCCGAGGAGTAGCATCAGAATAACTGGTGGTGGTGGAAGGATTAAACACCACTACTTTTCTACTTCAAATTGTCCCCTTCCTGAAGTTGCCTTCCCCTATTAGTGGCTGCTGGCACGTTTTACAATCCCCTATTTGCATATATCATGTAGTTTGGTCCTTAGACGCAAACTAAAATTGCAGTGTCCCTGGTCTGTATACTTAATTCTGTAGTTCTAAGTAGCACCCAAACTTTAGAACTGGTAAGTGAAGATTTACTGCTTTTGGCCCCAGTGGAGAGAGAATGAAAGACAGTCTAGCTAGATCAGAGACGAGCGCTTTCTACTCCTAATATCTTGATCTCCTAAAGCAGCCAGCCTAATATCCCTTGGAAGCTCACAAGCAGGACATAACGGAGATGTCTGGTTTTGTCTCCAGAATGCTTCTGACCTTCTTCTGTCACAGCCTTTGATAACCTCACCCAGCAAAAATTCATACAATAGTTAAAACAAGTTAAATTAGTGGTCATCTTCATATGTTGCAGCAATTTGGGTTGCTATTTGGGTGTCAGGAGAGAACTTTTCCTCCAAGTCAGATTAAATAGAGACTACAAAGATTTTCTATCTTAAGCAACGTGACTTGGGTCAGGCAGATTGCTGAAGGAATGCTAATGTGTGGATGAACCTGCATTGCTACACAAATCTGGATCTGATCAACCACTGTTCTCTTCAGATTCTGAGAAGTCCCTTTCACAGTAACAGAACATTCTTCTTAAGATGAACTATTTAGTGTTTTGTTAAACAGAGAATCAGAGCCACACCAGTCACTTGTTTGCCCCAAGTCCCCTTGACATCCTGTTAATATAAATGACTAGCACCACTTTACCCATCATGGCCTCCCATACTCAACTATTCTGGGATACAGGGAAAAGAAATTTTAATATGAGGAACAAAATATGTGAAAAATTGTTTGCCATTTTGGGCTGAAGAGGAGCAAAAGAACATATGTTTTTCCATTCTCTTTTTACACACCATGCATAAAACACTCATAACCAAAGTCTAGCAGGAGAGTTGGTTTGGGCAACCCTGGCCCCGGTCACACGGGCAGGAAAATGCGGGGGGAAGCATGGCTGTTTGCCCTGGAGCAAAATAATGTGCGGCTGCGGGATCAGACGTCCTGTCGAGGTCCCGTGGTTAGGGGGGAGGTGCCGATCACAGGACAATCCTGCGGCGCGGCAAAGAAGCGGCCTCCCTAGGAAAAGGCTCCGGGTTTAACCCCTTCTAGGGCTGCAGAGGAATGCAACGTGTCCTCCATCCAGTCCCCTCCAGGAGGAACTTCAGCCGGGCCGCCCTCCTGCCACGCCCCCCTGCACCTCCCCCTCTGCTGCCCAGTGCAGAGAGTTCCTCTCGAGCAGGCCGAGCCAGGAGTGGGGGGAGGTACGGAAAAGAGGAGGGGGCTGTGTTGTTTGTTTTTAAATGAAGTGTGTGCATGCGCTGTTGGGTGCTTGTGCGCATCCCGTGGAGACTTGAAAAAAATAAACCTTTTAGTGACGGGACTTGGGCGGGCGCCGAATGCCACAACCTACCACCGGAAACGCGATCAGGCGCCCGCCCTTGCCCCGTGGTTTCCGTAAACTAGTACCTCAGAGGTACTAGTTTTTTACCCTGCATCTTCGGCAGGAAGCCTCGGGTTCGCCATGGGAGCTCTACGCTTCCCAGATGTGGCGCTGTGATTGCGCCCGGAAAATCCGCCTATCTTCCATCTCTGTAGCGTGGCTAATGCTCCGTGTGACCGCAGCCCCTGAAGAGTTTAACTATGCTCCAGAGAGCTTCTCCCAGATCCCACCCCCAACTCCGAGCTTGCTTTAAGATTAATGAAGAGATTAAGATTTGCAGGCACAAATGTTAATCAGAGCAAACCTCTTCAACAGAAGGCACATGATTCTTACCATCAAAGCCATCTTCCTCCGTTCCAAGTTCATCATCTGAGCAAATGTTTAGCACGTTGACCAGCATTTCTGTCACTAAAAAGGAAATCAAATGGCAGAGATGAGAGCTGGACAAACCCCAAGAGGTAGTGTGAAAGGATGGTCAACGGAGCAGCATTCATGAATGGCCATTGCACAAAAATGCACACAAGAAAATCCATAGCAAAGATGCTTACTATAGTATGTAAGAATATGTAGAGAGTGAAAGCCAGGTTCTCGTGTGGTAATAAGGGATGACTAGTACCATTGATTGTCAAATGGTACAGTAAGATTCCTGTTTCTAAATACACTCATCCTTCAGTGTCTGCATATAAAAGTAAATTTTTGTCAGAAGCTTATTGTTCAGAGTGTCACACACTACATTCCACAGTCTCAGGGAAACTGTCAGGGCAGCGCTTGGGCCAGCTGGATGTGATTCAAGGCAGCTGGAAGAAAGTTGACCTGAACAGGAAGGATCTCTGTTTTTCACCATGTAAGTTCCCTATCAGATGGTCCTATATAAAGGAGGCATGAAAGGCCTTTAGAGTCAGTCAGGAGAGCTGAAATAATTTCCTCACTGCTAGGAGAAAGACAGGACCAGCAAGTTCTCGTTCTCAAAGCAGACTGCTCAAAGGCAGCAGGACCAGAGGGATATGGCAACAAGAAGATAACTGGAGGTGACTGTCCTGGCACCTGATCTGGGGGATTCTGAAGGCACAGAGGTGCAATGCAACAGCTGTTGTCCTCACTTCATTTAAAGGGCCAGAAAAAAGAGGATGAACAGGTTAGCTCTGTGCTGGAGGCAGCTCTTGGACACCTGGCAGCTTAGGACCTACGGCTGGGGCTGTGCCATGTGAAGCCTTCTAGTTCTCCAGGCACTGATATTCAGCTTAAGCTGCTTATCCCTCTTTTTGCCTCATTTAGTGTCCAAGGCTGAGATCATGAGGAAGTGTGAGAGCACCCCATTTTCCTTCTAAAGTTTCAATCCCTGGCACTCCCAGTTAAAAGGGTCTCAAGCAGCTGGCACTGGGAAAGAGCTTTCCCTGACTAAGATCTTGAAAACCGTAACGAGCCAGATAGACCAGTGATCAGTCACAGTGTAAGGTAGCTCCACATGCTAAGCTGGGTGATGCAAGCTGCTAAATGAAAGATATTTTAGCTCAGCAATGCCTAAACAGGGAAAGAAGGCATTTCTGAAGTGTCTATATTTCTCAATAAAAGAACCTAAACCTAACACTATGTGGTTGTTAATACAAGCTGACAGCATCTTTTTAAGGCCAGGAGCCTACTGCACCAGCAGGCTTTTGATTTTTTTGCTGAAAAGGCAGTATGTTTGACTTCTCTATTGAACTCAGAGGTCAGTCTAAGGCAATTCCCAAACTACTCTTACTTCTAACCAAGATGTAGGGCATCCTTGAGCACATCAGGGGTGGAGTGGGGGAATGCCCCTAAACACACAGTAGGCCTGTAATCTTAGCTCAGTTACATATATCATGCAGTGAAAACCAGTGTTTGTTGCCTTGTATGAATTATACTGGAACCCACAGCTGATCTCATGGCTGGTTGAGAACACCTATAAAGGAGTTTTCAATTATATGCTCCTTGCATTCATACATTATATTTTCCAGGTATAAAATTTAAAAACCCCACATACCTTAAAATACATAATACATGAAACAGCCCCTAGAAATCACATCTGTGCAATACTAAGCTACAATGGGCAGAAAGCTAAGTAAAAGCTGAACAGCTTCTATAAATAGAAGGCACCACTAAAACTGCTATTGTTTCAAAATTTGGGGAACAGGCACAATGGATTTTTTTTCCAAATTAAAGTCATGTGCAGTAGCCAGAGAAATTGAAGAATGAACAGCAAAAAGAATTGTAATGTCTTCTCTATTTTGACATGAGTAGAAATACTGTAACAAGGATTAGTGTAAAAATCACTAAGCAAGTTAGAGCTTTGTCTACTACACAAGCCAGTTAAAAATCATTATTTCCTTGTGCTCACGAGTTGCAAAGTGAGGAGGATATGAGCTGCGGGGGGTGGGGGGGCAGAAGGGATGCACAGTATGCCGAAGTAAGATCTGGAGCCAGGCTTACAATTGTCTTTAAGACTTAGAGTTTAGGAAAGTTTAAATTTTGTTGCCCCTTGTCTTAAAGAATTAAAATACGACATACTGGGGGACTTGCAGTATCTTCTTCTGCCTGGGCTTCTGTGTCATGCTGGTTTTAAGCACAGAATTCACATTACCTTGCCCCAAGAAAGGGCGGCTATCAAAGGCCCCATTTTCTGTTACTTTGGCATGAAGCAATGGCCTTTTAAACAAAGACACTATAATTTGTTTTCATTCTCCATGCAGAAGAAGATTTGGTTTTTATACCCCACTTTTCTCTACACTGAGGAGTCTCATAGCGGCTTACAATTGCCTTCCCTTTCTCTCCCCACAACAGGCACCTTGTTAGGTAGGTGGGGCTGAGAGAGTTCTGAGATACTGTGATTGGCTTGCAATAAGCTGTATGCGTTCATCGAAAGCATTCTTTAAGTTACTGCTACCAAGAAAAGGTCAGGAACAAAACTAGGGAGAACTTATACCAACAGAACGGCATTTTATTTATCAATCATAAAAAAATGTTATCCACTGAGAACTTATGAAACACTTAAAAGGAGCCAGACTTTCTGGTACAGTCAGACACACAGTCTTTCAATGCTGGTTCATGCACATTTCCTTCCCTCATTGTCAACAACAGAAAAAGTGCCTGACATACCTTTCTCACCAACAAATGGCAAGGACCAGGTAAAAACATCCATGAAATTTGGAAGCCAGTATGGATGAGGGGAACAGTTAAACTGTCTGATATTCATAACGTTGTTCTCATATTTCAATACTGCAGCTGCAAAAGAAAGTGAAAGGAAACCATTAAGCATCTACCCAGGGCAGGACTATCCATTATGGCTGGCCTATTCGGAACAAAACTCATACCTAAATGACAGGCAGACACGCTTCAGAAGATGTTTTAGAAACGGAAATGCTCACAGCCCATTCTGCTAGCACCTTGAGCTAGCTGTGTACAAATAGAGGCAAAACTGATGAATACTGTAAAATGCTTGCAGAGGGATTCACTCTATAGCTCACTGCTGAAGCCACAGCAGTGCTGTAGAAAGCCTCTTCTTTTCTCCAAGGCCTTGACACACATTTCCTAGGAGAGAAACGCCAGAGGGGCAGATCTGACTCTTCCTCCCTTGACTGTCCCCTTGCATCCATGTAAAACAATTGGTGACTACAAGCCCCCAGTCTGTACAGGAATGACTGTACTGACTGGAAGATCCTAAAAGCTGTGTCAGCTCAGCGTGATTTTGTTTCCTTCTCACAGTCGCCTTAAGCCAAGAGGAAAGGAGTGGTATAAATATTATAATAAACAAAATAAATGTATAAACATCTTCCTGTACATGAACGTATGCTTACTTTTCTTTCTATATCTTCAGATCTCAGAAATACACTAAATATGTTACTGGGTAACTAAAAGAAGCCAAATCTTGCCCAAACCCATACAGTCCCATCCATGCTTGTGAAGATATGCTACATTTTACCAACCAGTGGCATGAAGGAAGTGTTTGGCCAGTGATCTCTGACTACTTCACATCAAATAAAGCAGAAAAGATATACATTTGCAGCTAAACTGGATCACAGACAGACTCTTGTTATAAATGTTCAAAGGAATATAAACACAAAAGTAAAAGCTGCGGTGGCTCAAGTGGTTAAGACGCTGAGCTGCAGGCTGTGGAAGGTCGGTAGTTCAGCAGTTCGAGACCTGGGTGCCGCATGATAGAGTGAGCTCCCGTCTCTAGTTCCAGCTCCTGCCAACCTAGCAGTTCGAAAGCAAGAAATTGCAAGTAGATAAATAGGTACCGCTTCGGTGGGAAGGTAACAGCGTTCTGTGCGCCTTGGTGTTGAGTCATGCCGGCCACATGACCACGGAAACGTCTTTGGACAGCGCTGGCTCTTCGGCTTTGAAACGGAGATGAGTACCGCAACCCTAGAGTCGGACTCGACTGGCTTTCGAGCAAGGGAACCTTTACCTTTACCTTTTTAAAAGCCCCAACAATTTCTTCTGCTGGGTCTATATTCTAGATAAACCCAGAAAGGTTAATGATCTACGGGCAGAATTCTCCCCAGTTCTGTGGAAATAACAGCAGAACTTTATCACCATAACTTACATTTAAATAGGATGTAGATTATTTTTTACCTTTACATGTCTCATCGTAGTGGACTAACATATAGAGGGCTACCCAAAATGCTACATGCCTGAATGGGAATTTGAACCTGCATCGCTCAAACCTTGTCCAACACATCACTGCACCATACTTTCCCTTCCATGGGGAGGTATCGTGTCTCCCTAGAACCCTCCATTAAGTATCAATGGTAAAAATCCTGAAAAGACCATCTGATCCGCTAGACAGCTGTGCTTGGAATTTGTTGTCAGTTGAATAAGATAGCAACCTGTTTATCTTCGACGTGGTCTCTGTGCTTCACACCCATGGGAGATTAGCGAACAGTAGCCTACCTGAAGGAGGGTGCTGGCAGGTCTTTTACTGCGTAGCCAAAGACAGAATGTGACG
>NW_015162476.1:1775008-1795371 GCF_001447785.1 Gekko japonicus | reverse complement strand
TTTGACAGGCGCTGGGCCGTGATGCGAGTGCCCAGACGTGCCGAAGCGTATGAGACTAAAAGTTGTGAGTCCCGCCTAGTTGGGTGTGTTCTATTGAGATAGAACAGGAGAGCCCGCTTCACGTCCAAGGTGTGTAATAATCTGTCCTCCGTTTTGGGAAGAAGTCAGGGAGGAAGACCTCCGCCTGCAGGTGGAACTTTGACACCACCTTCGGCAGGAAGGAGATGTCTGGGACGAGGCGGACTCCGTCTGGCAAAAATGACAGGTAAGGTGTATCGTGCCAGAAAGCCAATATTTCTCCCACTCGTCTAGCCGAGGTGACAGCAGTTAAAAAGGCCGTTTTCCATGCTAGAAGTTTGAGGTCGCATGTTGCGAGCGGCTCAAAGGGCTTCCTCGTGAGCTGGCGGAGAACTAGAGGAAGGTCCCAGAGAGCGACTGGAGTCTTGACAGAAGGGTAGAGATGCAATAAACCTTTTAAAAATGTTTTGAAATTGGATGTGAAAACAAAGTACATCCGTCAACTGGAACATGGTAGGCCGAAAGAGTGGCCAAATAAACTCTCAACAAAGAGTGGGAAAGTCCCGAGTCAGCTAGGGAGAGGAGGAATTGGAAAACTCATCTGAGCCCCGCTGAGGCGGCTCGAGGGGTGTCATCACCTAGGGAAGAACAGAACCTTCGCCATTTATAATCGCATACGACCTCCGCGTAGTAGGTTTCCTGGAATTCAACAAGACGTTCGTTACGCGGGTGGAGAAGCCGGTGATGTTATTCTCCATGCCGTCAATTTCAATTGTGGTATGTCGTGATGTAAGAGAGGGGAGTCGGAGAGGAGGAATAGGTCTTGAGCCGGAGGGAATTGATGGTATATCCCTTCTGATAACTCGAGGACTGTTGAAAACCAAGGTTGTCTGGGCCACCATGGGGTTAGTAAGATGCAGTCTGCGCCGTCTCTGAGCATTTTGAGGACCACCCTCAGAAGCAGAGGTAAGGGGGGGGGGAACAGGTAAAGAAGTCCCGTGGACCAAGGGTAAATCTCCCAGAGATTGTGGGTCCCTGCCTCCTCGACTGCAGAACAGAGGACACTTTTTGTTGTTTCTGGTGGCAAAGACATCGGCTTGGGGAGCTTCCCACATGTGGAAGAGGGGGAGGAGGTATGTTGGGTTCATCCCCCACTTGTGAAGGCTGAGTCCTGCTCGACTTAGGTGGTCTGCCTGAACGTTCATGTGTCCAGGAATGTTAGTGGCCACGAGGAAAATATTGTTGGCAATGCAAAGCTCCCACAATTGGATGGCAAGGTGGCAGAGGCGTAGGGAAACAGTGCCTCCCTCTCTGTTGACATAAGAGAGCGCCGTGTTGTCCGTGAGGACCGTGACCCATTTTCCCTTGATTAAAGGTAGGAAGCTGGTGACTGCGTGTTGTATAGCCAGGAGCTCTAGGAAGTTTATGTGTCGCTTCCTCATCTGCGCGTCCCATTTGTCTCCAACAGAAAGTCCCATGGAGTGTGCACCCCATCCTGTCAGGGAAGCATCCATCGTTATGGTGACTTCGGGTGTCGGAGGGTGGAAGGGCGCTCCCTGGAGGATATTCGAAGGGACAGTCCACCAAAGTAATGAGTCCCATATGCTGGGAAGAGGGGACAGGATGACAGTGTGTGCGTTTTTTGACAGGTAGTTGCGGATAAACCAGAGCTGTAAAGGGTGCATTTTGAGTCTGGCAAAGAGGAGAACTGATGTAGTTGCAGCCATCAGGCTGAGCAGCCTCTGAATTTGGGAGGCTGTGACGGAGGGTTGGGTACGGACGACGGTGGCTAAGGAAATGATATCCGTTGCCCTGTCGTGGGGCAGGTAAGCCAAGCATGTTGTCGAATCCAGTAGTGCACCGATGTACTGTATTCATTAAACCAGACACAATTGAGACTTTTGTTGATTGACTCGTAGGCCCAGATTGTCCAATAGCGCCAGAGTCTCTGACGTTTGAGACCAGGGCAGTCTTGGAAGGTGCTACCAGAAGCCAATCGTCTATAAATGGGTAGATGAAATTACCTCGGAGATGGAAGAAAGCTGCAACCACAATCATAGTCTTTGTGAAGACCTTTGGGGCGCTGGAGAGGCCGAATGGAAGGGCCGTATACTGGTAGTGCTGTTGACCAATCGCAAAACGTAGGTATTGGCGGTAGAAGGGGTGGATAGTAAGGTGGAAATATGCGTCTTGGAGGTCGAGGGTGGCCATCCAGATGTGTCTGCGAAGTAATGGCATTATCTGTTGTAGGGACACCATGCTGAAGCGGTGGTAGGTCACAAAACGATTCAGTTCCCTTAGATCTAATATGGGTCGAACGCCTCCGTCTCTCTTCAGGACTGTGAAGCATTGGGAATAAAATCCCATCCCTTGGAGGTGTGGTGGTACATGTACGATGGCTCCCTTTTGCAGAAGAACGGACACCTCCTCGAGGAGAGGTGGGGAAGGGGGCGTGGAGACAACGACGGGGTATGGAGGTTCTGGTGGAACTGAATTTTGTAGCCTCGGGACAATATGGACAGTACACACTCGTCCGAGGTGATGTGACAGCAATTTTGAAGAAAGGGTGACAGACGGGTTTGAGCTGACAGGGTGACAGGGAAGTCAAAAACCCTGTTTGGAAGGTTTGGACTGTTTGGTGCGGAAAGCTTGTTGTTTGGAACCAAATTTTGGTTTCTGGAAGGTGGGCTTTTGGCCTCCCGAAGACGTTCTTGGTCTCCATCGTGTCACTGGAGACTGATGAGTTGTGGTACGCCTCTGCCAGGACCTCGACCAGGTGCGTGGACGGTATGGTTGTCTTGCAGAGGATGAGACTCCTAGAGCTCGAGACGCCTTTATGCTTTTATCTAACTCCTGTAGAGTAGAATCCGTAGTGGCGTTGAAAAGCCCCAGGCCATTGAAGGGAAGGTCTTCCACATAAGATCTGGTATCTATTGACAGATTAGTGTTGTGGAGCCAGGAATGTCTCCTGAGAGCTATTGCAGATGCCATAGTTCTGGAAGACGCCTTGAGGACATGCTTAGTAGTGTTGAGCTGTTGTTTTGCCAACACCATGCCTTCTTTTTGTATGACTCTGGCTGCCTGAAGTTTGTCATCTGGGAGGTGGCATCTAATTTCTTACCTTCCTTGACAGAAGGTGCGGAATGAGTCCTCTTGGATTTGGAGGAAGATGTTATCACCATCGAGTTAGGCTGAGGGTGCGAGAAGAGGAATTCAGTATCTGCCTCCTGGACCCTGTACATGTGGTCCAGTCGTCTCGTGGACACAGGGGCAGATGAAGGTTTTAGCCATGGTGTCTTTGCCGCTTGCAGAAGGACAGAAGACATAGGCGATGCCAAGGTGGAAGAGGTATCAAGCTGAACTATATCATAAACCACATCTGTTGCCTGTGGATGTTGCTGGACAACAGAGAGGCCTAAAGAGTGGGCCATTTTTTTTTACTAAATCTGTATACGATGTAAGGTTGTCGGATGGGGATATGGGTAAGTCCTCAGCAACATCCTGGTTGGGAGATTTATGGTCAGGAGAGGTATGAGCCTCAGATGCTTCCGTATCCGAGTCTTCCTCCATGGAGTCAGAGGAGTCCTGGTGTGGGGTGACCTCAATCTGTGAACAGAGTGGGACGAATAGCGATCCCAATCAGAATAGCTCGCCGGAGTCAACCACGGCATGGATGGTGGATACGTCCCATACAGGTACCTCAACTGCCGTTAATCCCACGATATCAGTGGTGGAGGGGGCATGAAGACTCGGGAGGATCGACTTCTGGACCATTGACGTCTGGGAGACAAAGCAATAGGCTGTCTGTGAGAACCGTCCCTGTAGTCTCGGTCATCAATATCGACAGACTGAACATTGAGACACGGAGGATGACGTTGCGTGCTACAAGAAGTGTGTAGGTACCGATGGGTTTCGACATCGGGAGCCTCTGATACCATCGATGCCGACGCAGTCGAAGGAGCGGGGGATAGCTCTGCACCCATTTGGTGACTTAGGAGCTCCACCGTGTCGATGTTGGAGTACGGACGCTCCACTTGTTGGATGGGGGAATCCAGTAGTTGGATGGTCGGTAGTGGCGGAGGGAGTTGTGCCTCCGATATCGATACTGCCATTGGAGCGGAAGGCACTATAGGGGCATCACCCAGTGCAGGCACCGCTTCCTTCCCCTTCTTTGTCGCCTTAAGGGACTTGGAGGTGCTCTTCTTCACGGACTTGTGATCTTTACTTGCCTTAGCCTTCTTTTTGAGTGGCGTGGAAGCAGACAATTGTGCCTTCGATGCCGGGAGCTTCGGCATCGGACGGTCGACATCCGAGGCGGGCCTCGATGCCAGAGCTGTCGATGTAGACGGTCGGGGGGGGTAGCCTGAAGGCCCGACTGAGGTAAAGCGGCAACCTCCCCCCTCCGAAGAAAATAAAAGGTTTTTTAAAAGTTTTTTTGAAAGAAGAACGAAGAAAAAGAATAAACTGAGGGAAAAATCCAAAGAGCCGTGAGGCAAAAAGTCAAAACACGTGAACCGATCAGATCGACGAAGAAAAAGGTCTTTCCAACGTGGTGGTAAGAAAGGAACTGGCGGGATGTCCGCGCCCACCCCTCTGGGCATGCGCGATGGAGTTCCTGCGCATGTCTGAGGGACTGGGCACGAAAATCCATTAAAAGAGCTTGCTACAGCACCGATCGATCCAGCGCGTGCACACTGAATCCCATGGGTGTGAAGCACAGAGACCACGTCGAAGATCATAGGGTTTTTTTAAAAGTAGGCCTTGCCTTTAACACAATCATATTTTAGGACACAGAAATGTTGGTTTCTAGAACAAAAAGGGCTCACAATTTTAAACAAGCAACAATGTTGCCAGCAATTTCAGTAAATAGTCTTGGTATTTTCTAATGACCACTTAGGATGACTCTTCCTTTCATATTCAAAGCTCAAAGAGAGCTGTAGTGGTGCTGTTGCTGAGTGTGCGAGACCATGACTAGAGAGGTCCAGGTTCATCTCCCTTCAGTCACGAAACATACTGGATAAACTTGGGCCAGTCACTGTATTTCAGACTAAACTACCTCACAAGTATAGGGGTGGCTGGAGAATAACCATATAAGCTACCCTAAGGTCTTGGAATGGCAAAATAAAAATGGCATAGAAAGATGCAATTCAATATATGTCGGTTAATAAAACCAATCATTACCAAAGCAGATTCCAAAATGTGTAAAAATGTATTTTAATTAGATGCTTATACATGGGGGCCCTTACACCCACCAGCTGGTAATGTTGAGAGCGTTATCTCACCATGGCTTGAAACATTAAAATCTAATACTTATAATTTATGAAAACTAATGGGAGCCTTTTTAAAAGCTGCCCTAGGAAAAAAAGTCTTTAAAAATCCCTCTGAAAGAACAGTTGGCTCAAAAATATGAATGTTTTTAGGATTTAAAAACTATGAAGTGATTAAATAAATAATTCATTCAGAGACATCTAAAAGCTGCTCCAACTTACAGTACATTAATAATTTATACCTCTGATACGACACTCAAATACAAGCAACTTTGAAACAACCAATTTTTAAAAAGCTGTCTTTATTTTAAAGGCTAGGAAAACATGTACCCTGGTTGTTATAAAAAAAACAAACGGGAAACATGCTTTATAACAATCAATGTGTTTCATAATCAATATGAAAAGAACAGATTATAAAAATTCGAAGCCATTGATGGAAGAATAAAGTTTGGCCCAATGTGTTCTGGTAGCGTTACTGTGCCATTAAAGTTAATATTTAAAAGTTGCCATTTTTGAATATTGGACAAAAAGTAATTAGGCTGCCCATTAAAACTTTCAAGGTGGGAACTCTTAGCCTACAGGATTAATAGTTACTGATATAAAATGCAATATTATGATCTGATTGCTTCCAGTACTGTAGCGGTGGGGAAAAACCTGCGGCTACAACAGAAACTGTACAGGTCACTACACAGTCCTGTCTATATTAATTCTACTTATCTACAATCCTAGCACTAACAGAATAATCCTAAACAGAGTTGGAAAATGTAATGAGCAGTCCATTGACTTCAACAGACTTAGGTTAACTCTTTCCAGGATTGCACAGAAGGTCCCCTCATACATGCCATGCGGCCACATCCTCATTTAGCTGTTTGAATACCCCTGCCCCCCCCCCAATGTAGTACTTCAGAAGCCGGTTACTAGAACATGGGCACTGAAAAAGTCAGATATTTCTTCTGGAACTCTTATCATGACATCAGCTGTGTGAACTGTACAACCTGCAAATGGCTATGTAACAACCTCCACTGGCAGATGGCAGTACTGTATTGTTTATGCAATGTGATCTCCCTTTGTGGGTGCCTACATTCTAAACAACTGAGAACAAAGTTGCTGACTCCAAACATTTATGGACTGAAAGCTAGTTTGCAGTTGCAGATTCATTGTCACAACATCAAATATCAAGCTACCTATCTCTAGCATTTTTATTCTGTACTTTCTTCAAGGAGATCAGGGTGGTGTGCATAGTTCTTCCCTCATCTGTCTTACAACCATTCTGTGAGGGAGGTTAGACTGAAAGACCTAACTGATCATCTAATGAGCTTCTTGGCTGAGTGGAGATTTGCTCTTGGTTCCCCTGATCCTAGACAGATGTGCTAACCACTGTAGTACATTCACTAGCTCTTGTATGTGTGAAAGAGTCACAGTTATAACATAGGGCTTCCATGTCAAACCAATGCAGAGTTTTCCAGTGGAATCCATTTACACATCCAGCTGAGAATCATAATAAAAATGATGTACGTACAATCATAATCTGGCTGCAAGAAAATTTCAGTGGACTTTGTTTATGAACCTTTATTTAATGTAACCTGTAGATTGCTGAGAAGCAAACTGGGAACACATTTGAGCCACAGGACCTGGCTAAGTTTTATATGTCTGCATTAGTAGGTCATACAGATTCTTGTTATGTAGATGGAAAAAGAGGCTCAAATGCAATTTCTCCAAAGAACCCACGGCTAACAGAGATTAAACTCCAATCCAAGCACAGTTCTGAATCCATGCTTGCTTCCTAATCTTAACATAATTCTCTAACATAATATGCACAAACTTTGTTTAAATGAGTTGCTGAATTGCAATTTGAACTATTTAAGATACCAGAAGTGGCAGCTCTCAGAAGGCTTAATGCATACTTTCTTATTAATCCTTCTAATTCCATTTGCCACATTTGTACAGCCATTAAACTGGCTAATAGTGTGAGAAGACGAACCACAGCTGAAAAACTACTCTAATTAATGGAGAATTTGGCTCTGAATCTCTGCTACTCAGCCTTCTCAAGATTATAAGAACAGCATATGTACAATATACAATGATTATCAGTAAGTGGTGAATGTTGATATTTATATGTAAACATTGAAAATTCCAAGTGAACTTTGTATGCCCTCTGCTTGATGCGTAAACATGAGCAATTTCTGATAATCTCATGAAGAACAATTTATACTATGGAATCATTTTGGGACATTCACACATTTCATCTGGCATACTCCAAATTTCAGACATTTATGATAACACATGAAAGTACTGAAAATCCAACAGTCACACATTCAGATGAAGAATCAGATGAATGACATCAAACTGAAGCTAAACAGTCTCTTACACAGAAACTGTGAGTTTATGCAGTGTTGACCAAGTCTGTGATCAGTTCAAATTCTCATAAATGTTGAGATGTGCTTAGAAACTACCAGCTCCCTTTGGTAAATCAGTTCAACAATAACCAGTGAAGAATACATACAACACACATATGCTTCTGCGAGAAAAACATCAGATGCAGCCACAAGAACAGCTAACTCAGCACTGTCAGCTAAAAGTGGTTAATCCAATCACAGCATAAATTACTAAATCCAAATTGTGTGATAAAAGCCATGGGTTAAGAGGAGATTAAAAAGCTATCTTTGGTCAAACAATGCAAAAGGAGAACAGTGAATTAAAGTGAACTAGTTTGTAGTGGGAGAAGCACTCTTACCTTTGTTATTGTATACATCTAGATAGTTTGGTGCTGAAAAAATTGTAATTAGCGAAGGGAAGCCTGTTGTCTGGCTTTTCCTGTACATACGGTACCTACAACAAATTGCATAAGTAATATTATTAGTATCATTAATTTCTCACATGGTAGTGTTAATTTAGACCTTGTTATGGATATGCTACAGGATACTTGGTTAAGTTGTAGATAAAGGAAGAAATCAGTACACAGTTGTGATGTTACATGGATTTTACAGAGGCTTGTATATCCATAATTGTATGCCCATTTATAGTCACAGGATACAGTTCACCAGCTAGTAAGGTTTCACAATTATTATGCCATAGATGTTTGAGTCGAATGCATGTTAGATACACCACAGACTTAAAGCAGGCCCAAAGTTGGTTACTGTTGCTGGACAGATAAACAAATCACTGATTGTTTTCAGTTGAATATCGGACAGCAAGGCAGTGTAAGCGGCCTGGATGCCACTGGGTTTTTTGTATCTATTTTGGCACCACAGACTGTACTTCCTTCCAAATTTAAAAAGCAACCTTTGTTTCACCAAGGGGAGGGGAACAATTTAGGTACCCCCCAAATTATCCATTAAAAAGAATAACCGTGTTGCTTGCACTGTGCAACACAGTACTAAATACAAAATAATCCAGATTCTTTCACCCTTTTGTGGAAATGCAAAGGAAGTCAGTTCTAGAGCAGTCTGTAGAATAATCAGATAAATGCCTACTAAAAACCTCTATGCATTTACACTTGGTTGTGATGAGAATAAGGTTTCACAGTCTCAGCTGATAGGTATTTAGTCAATCATCAGCAAAAATATAAAGCCCCAGAATTTTGGAAGTAAACAAAAAAACATGGGGGGGGGGATGGACACACATACTGGAACTCTACCACACTGAAAAACCCTAGAGAAATAATGAAATAATAATAATAAGGCACATCATTTTAATTTCCTTTCTAATACAAAGTCCCTCAAAATATTGGCAGTAAAGATAAAAAGTACCCTATCACGTCTATAGTAATTCACTTACAGAAAACCACCAGTAACAACAAAACTTGATGAGTTGTTGAGTACCTCAGTAAGGATACCAGATGCATTTTATAAGCTTTTGAATTTATTGGGGGGGGGGGGAGAGTTTGTAGCCATATTTAGAACAAATGCTGGCAACAGTTTAGACAACCGTTTAATCAGCGGTGAGTCTTTGCAACATTAAAAAAGTACACAAAGCAACAGCCTGCTGCACTATACCTATGGATAGACACAAACTGGGAAAATGCGGTTTGGTTCATGGCATGCCCAGTTGGCAAACCACAGACTGTCACGAATGTTTTGGCACTAAACAAATTGGTTCAGTTTGTGAGGTCCGTGACCTGGAAGAACACCCTCCCCCACGCTAAAGATACCAAACTTGCAGGGAATCTCTGGCTGCCCTACAAGTTTGGTGACAGTTGGATTATTTATGGGGTCCGAGTTACAGCCCCCCTCTGAAAGTGCTTTCTGGGGAAATGACTGCTGCAGGTTCAGGAGGTTCAGGAATGTATAGAATAGATCCTGTGCAAACTAGAGACACCAGACTTGCAGTGGACCTCTGACAGGGGCCGGTGGTTCAGTGGTAGAACATCTAGTTTGCATGCAGAAGGTCCCAGGTTCAATTCCTGACATCTCCAGTTAAAAGGATCAGTTTGGAGGTGATGCGGAAGACCTTAGCCTGAGACCCTGGAGAGCCACTGCTGGCCTGAGTAGACAGTACTGACTCTGATGGACCAAGGGCCTGATTCAGTATAAGGCAGCTTCATGTGTACATGCCCTCCAAGTTATGTGCAGATTGGATTTATGGTGTCCGAGTTACATCCCCACAAAGAGGTGCCCCCATCCTCCATTGTTTCCAATGGGAGGGGAAGCAAAAAAAAGCAAGGGCAAATAGAAGCCCAGCAGAACAGAATCAAAGTCCCAGTCAATCTCTGCAATAGAAACTGAAGGGGAGGCACTCTTGCAAGCCCAGAAGAACTAGTGCAATGTGCCCAGCAGAATCAGTGACACTGTGGTACTGTAAACCCAACACGACTGAGGTCAAGACAGGAAAGTGCTTTTGGGGGAAATGTCAGGCACAGGTTTAAAAGTGTCTAGAATGGGCCCCCTACAAGCTACACACACCAAACGGGAACCTCACCCTGCTGCTCGCTCCACTATGATCTCTCCAAGTTGTGGGTGGATTACATTTCTGAAATTCCTGTTAAGGACCCCCCCCAGTGGTATCTCTGGAAAAGACAGCTGCAGTTACAGGAATCTATGGAACAGCTCAGGAACAAGCCAGTGACACCAAACTCACAGGGAAACTTCACTTGGGCAGACTCCCCACCACCCAGACACTGAAAGCAAGACAAGCATCCCCCCCTACGCTTGCAGCCCCCCAAGTCTCCACAGGTAGATTTGGAATGACAGAGACATGACAAGACGTCTGATGGGGCTCCCCATAGTAACCCCACAACAGCTTGCCGGGCACCCCAGCCCTACAAGACAAACAGGGAAAATGTGCCCACAACTCTCACAGCCCCTCCCAGGGCTGAAACACTGTGGTGTATTCTTCTACTCTGCACAGGAAACACCTGTCCAGCCAGCTGGGCCAGGCAGATTTGGAACAGAAAGGCACACATGACAAGACTTCCGACAGGGGCTCCCAAAAGTAACTCCAAGACAGCTTGGTGGATACCCCAGGCCCATCAGACAAGCAAGGGAAGCATGCCCAAAACTCTCACAGCCGTGATCTCTCAAGGACTGAAACACACAGGTCCAGAGCACACCCATCAACCGCAGTAAACTCTGCCGTGCAGAGGAATGGAAACACATGTCGAGCTGGTCAGGCCACCCCTGAGGTCTCCAAAGGCAGGTTCAGAACGAGAGGAAAAAACCCAGACATCCCGAGAGTTCTGACAGAGGCTCCCCAAAGTAACCCAGAGGAAAAAACCCAGACATCCCCAGAGTTCTGACAGAGGCCCCCCAAAGTAACCCCAGGATAGCTTGACAGGCACCCCTGGCAAGCACTGGAATCCAGCACGGCATGCTCACACTTCCAGGCCCCCTTATGGGCTCGTCCCAGCCCACCCCTAGGTGAAATTTCTGGTTATTCACCATTACCAGAACAGAAAAGAGATCACATGTTGTGAATTGTACAAATGCAATGGAAAGAGGTAGTCAAATGGGGGCTTGCTTGTACAGGCAGAGGTGTTGGGCTGCATCTCCCCCCATCCCAGCCTCTTCCACCTCTTATTTCCACTGGCCATGTCTGCTGGCCTGTAGCCTCTGCACTTCTTTGCAGAGCTCATGCTTCCATTGCCTTTTATCTGGGGTCACAGATACAGACCAGCTTGTACTCCCCTTTCTTGCAAAGAGGATGTAACCTGGAGGTGATGCTCACTTGCAACCTCTGTGCCAAGGCCACCCCCTTGGGGCCTGGCTCCAGTGTGGAGGCCAGCACTCAGTCCAGCCCCCCAATCAGGGGGATGACTTTCCCCAGGCTGGCTGTATGGGCGCAGAACATGTTGGTGGTGTCCTGGAATGGTTTGAGGGCTACAGCATTTGGGTCGACCAGTCATTGGAACTGATGCTGAGCTCCTCTTCCCCATGCAGGATGGACATGGAGGAGATGACATCCTGCACCATGCTCTTCTGCTCCACTAAATGCACACTCATGATATAGGTGGAGTTCCAGTGGGTGGATAATTTCATGATGAGCCAGTGTTCAGGCTTATCTCCCTATTTCTCATGCGGCAGGCAGGCAGGCTTGATGCTTCAAGAGAAGTGGGCAGCCGGGTGCTGGCAGGTCTCCAGCAAGGGCTACATCTCAAGGATGGCAGTGTCCCAGGTGGCCTTGACAGAGTTCCCCAGCCTCATAGCATCCTTCACCACTAGGTGAAGCGTGTGTGCCAGGCAGATGATGCCCTTGAGGTGCACAGCCTTCACTGCTGCCAGAATGCTGGCAACGGCATCTGTGACCATGCAGCCATGAACAATGTTGCCACCACCCACCCACCCCCTCTGGCAGAACTGTCCCCTCCTGGGGCCTGGGCCATACCCTGACAGTCTGGACAGAGAGGTCCTCTGGTGGCCACCAGTGGGTAGTGAGGAAGTGGTAACCGTGCTGCTGGCTGCTCCAGAGGTCTGCTGGGAAGTGTATGGTTCTGCCTTGCACTCTGGAGAGCTCAGCCTTGACCATCACCACTGTGGAGTGGTGCATGGCAGGCAAGACTTCACGAAGGGAAGGAGTACCAGGGAGCCAGGTGTTACAGCAGCCAATGAAAGCTACATCCTCCATGAGGGAGAATGGTTGGCCATCCAAAGCAATCATCTTGCCGATGAGGTGAGTTACTGCTTCCTGGACCTTCCTCATAACCCTTCTGGATGGCACTGTTGGCATCCCTGGGGGAATGACCTCTAGGAGGGTGGCCTGCCTTGATGTCCCACCCACCACATCCCGAGTGCAGGAAGCCTTTCTTGGAGGGGCCTCTTACTTTCCCTCCACGTCTCCCTGCTGAGAGGGAGTGGACCTCTTCTTCCTCCCACTGGCCACCCCTCTTTCTTCTGGCAGCAACATAATGGGGTGCACCTCTTGCAGGTGCCTGCAGAGGACAGAGGAGGACAAGTGTTGGAGGTTTGCACTACTCTGGATATGGGCATGGAAGAAGTGGCACTCAGCCACATGGGTCACTGGAGAGTGTGCAGAAATGTTTCCCAAGTGTAGGCTGGAAAGAGGGCCCTATGATTGGAGAAGGTGGTAGGAGGAGCAGCTGCTTTCTGGCATTGGGCTGGGAGGGGCCACAGGGGGGGTATACTCAAGGCAGCAGTAGCAACAGGGTGTTGTGTAGAAGGGGAGGATGGTTCCCCCCCTTTGAATCATGGCTAAAGTCTTGCTCTCCAAAGAGGGTTAGCAACTACTGGTCTCTGGGCAGTGCTAACAACTCTTTTACCTCTCTGGGGAGCCCCAGGAACAAATCAGGAAAAGGAGACTCTGAGATCCTTGGTGATGCCCTGCTAGGGGTGGGCTCCAGTGGGCTGGCAGGATGAATCTGGTGTCCAGGGACGGGGACCTGTGGTATGGGTGGTGGAGGACACCTTCCATTTGCATCCACTTCCACCTCTATGGCACAGAAAGGTTCATAATCAGGAGGGGTGGGAGGGTATAAAATGTGGGTCCTCAGGTGAAGCACCCAGTAGCTAAGCCCCTCTGCTCAGTTTGAGCAGATAGACAGGGTGGCTCACAGCCCTGAGTCCACATAACACCCCCAAATCCTCAGCAGGGGAGAAGAGTTCACAATCAAAATGTGGGTTCTCAGTCGAGGAATCCACTAGCTAAATCCCTCTACTCAATGTCAGCTGAGAGACTTAGAGCCCTGAATCCACCTAACACCCCCAAACTCTATCAGGGGAGAGGAATCACAATCAAACTGTGGGTCCTCAGCTGAGGAACCCACTAGCTAAGACCCTCTGCTGTATGGAATCAGAATGTCGTATATGCTCAGCTCCACACCCTCTCTTCTATCAGCTGTTCGCAGTGGCACAGAGAGGCAGGGAACTTGTTAAAAGCATGATGGGATGGACAAAAAGACCCCCCCCCAATTCCTTGCCTGTTTTTTCTTCTTCCCACTGATGGCATCATTGCTGGGGGAAGAGGAGGCCAACAACATTGAACCCTGAAGCAGGAGGAGGACTGAAACAGAAGCAGGAGTGGGTGGGTGGGTGGAAGGGGAAGGCAGAGCTCTGCTTTAGCCACAGTGCTGGCTAGTTAGTGCCGACAATGCAGGCACATGGAAGCACTAAATTTATTCTAGGGTGGAAATTTATTCCACCCAGCATGCACTTTTTATTTGTTTTCATGGAAGCAGAGCTGCGAAGAGAGATTCTCTTAATTCCTCTTTATCCAGTTTCCTCCTGAAATTTCCCTCTTTTTAGGAAGTAGGAGTCTGTAATCAGTTCTATTTTCATCAAAGAAAACTTCAAAAGGAGAAGGGGGAGGAAGGGAGGCCCTGCAAAATGTCAGAATTTCACTCTGTAGCTGCTCAGAGGCAGGCAATGTCTTCCCAAATCTTCCTGTCCTTTTGAGTACAACCCTGTGGTGTGTAATACCAAACAACTGCAAGGGCTGAAGTTACAAAAGCATGCACTGATTTGTCTACAAAGAGAAATAGAACTCCCTCTTTTGAAAGAAGATTGCTATATCTAACAAAGCGGATTTCTTAAAATGTAATTCCCCTCATAATGCTACATGGAAGTTGTCTACACGAATGAAAATTGACATACAAGAAGCAATCCTGTGAGAGTACTCCAAAGCTGGAACTCTGACAAACATGATAAATGTGTGGCACAATAAGTCACCATGTAATGAAAACAGGGTGCTACAGTTTTAAATTATTTACTGACTGTGGAAGATCTAAATAATTAATGTATGGTGTCATTTATTGTAAACCCTTTATATTTTCCCCATCTGTCTATACGTAAAAAACAAACAAACAAAAATTAATTGGCAGTGTAGCAGTTAGCTGGAGGGAAACCCCCCCCCCATAGAGTTGTGTTTCCTCTCAGTGACCTAGAAATGGTATTCCTGTTCAAAGCAATCACTGCATCTCTCCACAGGGAACTTAATGAGTAAGGAGACCTACTCATCCTGCATACAAGTATGAAACCTACTCATAAGTACTCTACAATTTGTGCACAAGCCCACTAAAATTACTGAGTGATAGGATTGAGCCCTACAATAGGGAAAAAAGGAAGATGTATCCAAATATACGTGTAATACATTTTGTTCCCTACAAAGATAGCTAAGATCTCTAGGGAAGATCTCTAGGCGAAGTCTCATTTTAGGAATGTCACCATTGTCTGTTTCAGGATGCATCAGTGTATAAGTGCTGATACTTTCACACAGGCTTGTCTTGCCTCCGTCTGTACTCCCTCTGTCATGGTTTGAAAACCAGTTTGCAAACTAGAGTTTGTGCAATGTGTGGTTTGGGCCATTGCTCCACCTATGGAAGATGCCTGGCTACAGAGGTGGGCTCTAGAGTGGATGAAAACTGAAACCACTCCAGGGTTTCCCTAAGCGTCCTTTCATCCCAGCTTCTCAGTCCACAGCCTTGTCTTCACACCCACATTCCTACTTTCCTGTACTTCACAACTGCTAAGAAGGTTACCACCACAAAAACAAAGACAGACAATGGGACAAGAGCAAGAGTTAACAATTATTAACTGAACAAACAAATGCTACAAAGTATTATGAGATACAGACTGACACAGAGCACTGTGAAATGTTGTTTTGGATAAAGAAATAATACACCTGGAGCAGAGCTCTGCCAGGAACAGGCTGAAGATCTCAACAGGCAATTGTTTGGCTATTCTGTCCCACTGTTTTGGCCAGCAGCTAGTAAAAGGCCTGCTGGTAGTCAAGTAAGGCCTGAGTGGCTTGGAATAGCATTTGGAGAGTTTGGGGCATAGATGGGTGATACAGCAAAGCATATAAACCATTGTTTGACCAACACATGGAACAAAAAACATGGTTTGGAGCCTAAACTCCATGCCAACATGCCCTAAGAAGTATTTCCCCCACCAAAGGCAGGTACATAATATAAAAATCCAACCAGCAATTTCAGAAGACTAGGACAAGGCTCATTTTCATTTTGAAGTATAATGAAAAACAATATGTTTCATCTTCACAGATGGAGGAAATGTACAGAAGGCAACAAGCAGCAACATAATTTATTTAAAAAGCAAGGAAAACACTCACCCAGCATCCTGGGCTTCATGAGCTCGGAGTATAGATAATAAGTTATTTTGCTGTAAGAAGTCGCATACAGCAGGGTAACTGTCAGGGAGGGAAAAAAGGGAAGCACATATTAATGAAATGACCAGAGGTGATGCATTGGCCTCTGATACTCACAAATGTCTGACTGAATGATAACGTAGTTCAGACTATGAAGTCAGGTGATTTTCTGTAGACTCATTTTTGAAATCTCACTCAGGTCATAACCCATGAAAATTGCACTTAATAAACATTGAGATTAGGGCTGAGCTAGACATTATGGCATTCATGGGTTCGACCTGTGAGCAATGACACCATTTTAGAGCTGGACTTGGCCATTTAAAATGGCACCTTGATTGTGCCCACAGCTTGGCAGGACTAGGCAATCTTGGCCTCCCTCCCCCTCTCAAGCACTGAAATAGGGCTGTGGACGCCCTAATGTCAAGTTTGGTCCTCTGTGGAAAGAAGCACTACATTTATATAATGCAATTTTCCACTGCTGCTTTAAATCAAAATGTACAAATTGTGAGAGTTCACAATACCATGGAGTGTGCTAAATATTACGAAATGCAATGCAACATCTCTGAATGCATCCAAACACTAACAAAAGAAATATGCTTCAGTCAGGCTAGTTTACATGTTATTTTATACATGCCTATTGCAGATCTACACATGGAACCTCCTGACTACATGTGGAGTTCACATGGCTGGGTATATCCACCACTAGTGTGCAAGCTATCCATTCCACACCACTGGGAGATCCATTAAGCAAGTCTTGAAAGACATAAACCAAGTAGGAAAAAGGAAGGCCCCCTCCCCCCCTAGATAGGCCATCCAAAACAGAAAAAGAAGTTTAAGGTGTTTTAATATTGATGCTCAAGAGGCTTGTTCTCTAAGCTTCTTCTTAGGCAAGGAACAGTTAGAGGAAGAATCAACAGGGGTATTGGCCTTCTGCCCTGAGCTGGAAAAGAAGTATGACAAAGTCTTTATCAGTGGTCAACTGAATAATGATAGCATTGGATAATACAAAATTAAAACTTCCACTAATTCTGAGCAACGAATATTTCTCAGAATATATTGCACTTTATATAAACATCCACAGAGTAATCAAAAATGATCATAAAATTAATGAAAGATTAATTAAAACTATGTCCAGACTGTGTTACACCACAAACTTGTTTGTAATGACCACCAAATGACCATTGACTCAGAGAAGTTGCTTTTTCTCCTCTTACACTTTGATCCATTTGTTTCCTACAGAGTTTCACTCTTTGTTTTTAGCAGCTAAGAAAATATAGGCTAGAGCTGTATCTAAAGAGCGTAATGCTTTTACTTGATTAGTACCTTTGAGTTAGATTATTTTAACACTGATGTTTGTAACCATGTTAAATGCTCTGTATGTCAGATTGTAACCACCTTCAGTCATAGATAAAAAACTAAACCTACCTAAATGACCCCCAAATAACTAATTAATCTAATAGGTATCCTAGATATTACCAAAGCATTAGAACAGTACAGTAGAGAGAGAAAGGCCATTACATCCCTGCAAGATTCCAGTAACACCTCTTAAAGGATGCTACTAGTGGTGCTGGTTCTGCTGCTGGCCTTACAAACATGCCCCCAGAGATTCTCTGATTTGATCTGAGTCTTGTTGAGTTTGGGCACTGACTGCCACAGTGGCACTGGTTCTGGTGGGCACATTGCACTGGTTCTGCTGCTGGCCTTGCAAACATGCCCCCTCTCACCACCACACCTCACTTACTTTCTAGTGCAGAGATTCTCGGGGAGACACTGCTGCCTGCCTTTCCCCCCTTCCACAGGGAACAATGGAGGATTGGGAGCACCTTCTTTGGATGTCCCAAGAATTGGATCCCCTGGTCCAATCTTTTCAAAACTTGGGGGGTTCTTTTGGGGAGAGGCTTCAGCAGCTACAGTACAAATGTGGTGCATCTACCACAAACCACCTCCCCCCCAGCCCCCTGAATACCTGTTAAAAGATTTTTGTCATTGACTACAATGGCCCCCTAGGAATACTGAATATTTTTGGGTACCAGTACAATACCAGTATTGGTATTCATGTATATTTGGGATACCGAAAAAAATTGGCTTTATTATACCCGAATCTGAAAAAAAAACTGATTTTCCCCGCTGCACACCCCTAATGATAATTGAAATGCACTGGTTCTGGTGGGCACATTGCACTGGTTCTGCTGCTGGCCTTGCAAACATGCCCCCTCTCACCACCACACCTCACTTACTTTCTAGTGCAGAGATTCTCGGGGAGACACTGCTGCCTGCCTTTCCCCCCTTCCACAGGGAACAATGGAGGATTGGGAGCACCTTCTTTGGATGTCCCTAGAATTGGATCCCCTGGTCCAATCTTTTCAAAACTTGGGGGGTTCTTTTGGGGAGAGGCTTCAGCAGCTACAGTACAAATGTGGTGCATCTACCACAAACCACCTCCCCCCCCAGCCCCCTGAATACCTGTTAGAAGATTTTTGTCATTGACTACAATGGCCCCCTAGGAATACTGAATATTTTTGGGTACCAGTACAATACCAGTATTGGTATTCATGTATATTTGGGATACCAAAAAAAATTGGCTTTATTATACCCGAATCTGAAAAAAAAACTGATTTTCCCCGCTGCACACCCCTAATGATAATTGAAATCAAAACTGCTATAGAAACAGTGTTCTAACCCAAATGGGACTGAGTAGCATAAGAATTTCTGAATTCTTTTAAAAATCAGCTTTATGTTCTCAGAACCAGATGATACATTCACCCTCAATCCAAACAGAAAACATACTTCTGCAGGTCGGTACCTTACTAGCTTTCACCTTCTGTCGCAAACCTGACTTAAGAAAACCCCATGAACAGTAACAAAAGGCTAAAAGATATGACACTGGAAGATAAGCCCCTCAGGTCAGAAGGTGTCCAATATCCTACCGGGAAAGAGCAGAAGGCAAGTACAAGTAACCCCAGAAAGAGTGAAGTGGCTGGGCCAAAGCCAAAAGGACACTCAACTGTGGATGTGTCTGATGGTGAAAGGAAAGTCTGATGCTGCAAAGAACAATACTGCACAGGAACCTGGAATGTAAGATTTATGAATCGAGGTAAGTTGGATGTGGTCAAAAATGAGATGGCAAAAAAAAAAAAATGAGATGGCAAGACTGAACATCGACATCTTGGGAATCAGTCAACTGAAGTGGATGGGAATGGGCAAATTTAACCCAGAAGACCATTATATCTACTACTGTGGCCAAGAATCCCATAGAAAAAATGGTGTGGCCTTTATAGTCAACAAGAGAGTGAGAAAGGCAGTAATGGGATAAAATCTCAAAAATGACAGAATGATCTCAGTCTGAATCCAAGGCAAACCATTCAACATCACAGTAATCCAAGTTTATGCCCCAACCACTGACGCAGAACAGGTTGAAGTAGACCAGTTCTACGAAGACCTAAACACCTCCTAGAACTAACACCAAAAAAAGATGTCCTTATCATGATAGGGGACTAGAATGCTACAGTAGGAAGTCAAAAGGTAATTGGAATAACTGACAAGTTTGGCCTTCAAGAACAAAATGAAGCGGGGCAAAGGCTAACAGAGTTTTGTCAAGAGAACATGCTGGTTATAGCGAACACTCTCTTCTAACAATCTAAGAGGTGACTCTACACATGGATATCACTGATGGACACCAAAATCAAACTGATTATATCATTTGCAGTCAGGAACCTGGAATGTAAGATTTATGAATCGAGGTAAGTTGGATGTGGTCAAAAATGAGATGGCAAAAAAAAAAAAATGAGATGGCAAGACTGAACATCGACATCTTGGGAATCAGTCAACTGAAGTGGATGGGAATGGGCAAATTTAACCCAGAAGACCATTATATCTACTACTGTGGCCAAGAATCCCATAGAAAAAATGGTGTGGCCTTAGAGAGTGAGAAAGGCAGTAATGGGATAAAATCTCAAAAATGACAGAATGATCTCAGTCTGAATCCAAGGCAAACCATTCAACATCACAGTAATCCAAGTTTATGCCCCAACCACTGACGCAGAACAGGTTGAAGTAGACCAGTTCTACGAAGACCTAAACACCTCCTAGAACTAACACCAAAAAAAGATGTCCTTATCATGATAGGGGACTAGAATGCTACAGTAGGAAGTCAAAAGGTAATTGGAATAACTGACAAGTTTGGCCTTCAAGAACAAAATGAAGCGGGGCAAAGGCTAACAGAGTTTTGTCAAGAGAACATGCTGGTTATAGCGAACACTCTCTTCTAACAATCTAAGAGGTGACTCTACACATGGATATCACTGATGGACACCAAAATCAAACTGATTATATCATTTGCAGTCAAAGATGGAGAAACTCTTATACAATCAGTAAAAACAAGACCTGGAGTTGACTGTGGTTCAGATCATGAGCTACTCATTGCAAAATTCAGGCTTAAAAGCTGAAGAAAGTTGGGAAAACCACTAGGCCATTCAGGTTTGACCTAGATCACATCCCTTATGAATATACAGTGAAGGTGAAGAATAG